>NC_135664.1:350000-695000 GCF_964188315.1 Podarcis muralis | reverse complement strand
TGCCCCTCTCCGCGCCAACTCGCGCTGCGAGGGTTAATTTTTATTGAGACGGGACTTACTGTCAGCGGCTGCCTCAGGTCCCAGCTCACAAAGGACCAACGCCAGTTGCTCTTTATAAACAAAAGTCTTTATTGTGGTTCATTGTTGGTTTGACATCCGTGGCGCGCAGCGCTACGTCTGAGTCCTTAGACCGGCGAAGTCCCGTCTGAATCCGCCCCTCCTTTACACCAGTTCAATACCCGAGCTTTGCTCCACCTCTTCCTTTCCTCCCTCTGTTCCTTACGCCTCCGGGTCCTCCTGCCCTCTGGGATCCCAACCCTCCTGGACTCTTCGGAGGCAGATTCTTCTGACTCCTCCCCCTGTCTCCGGCGGGCTTTGGGACCTGGCTCCCAATCCGGATTTTCTGCTGTTCCTCGCGCCTCTACATTTGAACTTGGCGCGCGCGCGCAGCCGCCCACTTTCCTCCTAACGGCTACACTGCTCCCTTCACTGCTTTCTCCTTCCGGGAGGCTTGACGGCCCTGCTCTCTCCTCCGCCCCTCCACTCTCTGACGGAGGTGTGGTCAGTCCTGCCTCACTCCCTCCTCCTGCAGGAGGAGGCTTTTGTTCTAATCTGTGGGATTCTCCCCCCCCCCGCTGCGCTCTGGTGGGGAAGCTACCCCTGATTTCCAGCTGCCGCTTGGCGACTCCCCCCTGGCCCCCATTGCCCTGACCCTGGGGGCCTCCTTCTGGGAATCTTCTGATTCGCTGGAGAGACTCAGGGAATCTCCCTGGTCACTGTCACACCCTCCTGCGCTCCCCTCCGATTGTTCCCCTTCGCTCTCCATCTCCTCCTTCTCCTGTGGCTCAGTCCCTGAGCCCCTGACAACTGTAATCACTCAAATGCTTGATATTACCAGTTCTGCTTCATAACATCACAGCTTCACCTCTCACCTTTTAAAACTAAAGAGCAAAGCTAGGCTGAATTTCAACTCCATCACCACACCAGAATTTAAGAATTACCCTCCAATGCTTGCAGACACATGTCCTTCCACACAGCCACAAATTGGGAGAGTTGAATGGGACCCTGGGGTCATCTAGTCCAACCCTCCAAAATATAGGGTTCACAGCAAGATTTGTACTACCAAAGAGACACACACATACTTATGTACACAGGCACTACTGGGGAAGAGAGCACAATCAATGCTCCTATCATGTACTAAGGAAGAGGAAAATAAAGTACCCAGCTTTATACAGAACCCTTTTAGCAGATCTTGAAGCTAGTTTGAGTGAGAGTTTACTTCCTTAGACTAAGAATGCAATCTTAAAGGAAGAACAGTTTTCCTAAGATAAGATAGGAAGAGAATCTGGGAGAGAATATTTTATAAGCATAGCGTTATTTCAGTTGATATAACCACTCAAATAATAAAACCAGTCCTGGATTTGATTTAAAAGGGATACAAAAGTTAATAATGTTTCCGAACTTGCATAGGAATAGTACGCCTAATTAAGATTTTTAAATAACGATACATAAGACAGTGAGATGTCGGGTACTTTTAGCAAAGAATGTGCCCCCCTCCCTTGTTGAAGGAAGCTTACTCAGGAGTAAATTCACTTGGCACAGAAGTAAGAAGGGGGGAACCTGAAAGAGACTGAAACAAGTGGGGGAGGCATTTTCCAATAAGAAGCCAGGAAACCCTGGTTGATCTTAGACTGAGACTGGTATCAGAACTGGACTCTATAGATAGACAATTGTTGTCTATCAAAGCTTCTACCTTTTATTAACAATTTTCTTAGAAGGAACACCTATTTTCATAGGCATGTGCTTCATGAAATACATACACTGCATTTTAGCTTGAGAGAGCAGTTGGCTCAACTAGGCTTTTGCAGCAGAAACATTAGTTTCTTCACAGCATATTTCAAAATACTGGAAAAGACTGGAACACGGATGTAGAATCACAAACTCAAAGGTTGCAACATAACATTATCTACCATCAACTTAAAATCATACTCCTCACTTAAGCTACTCGAAGAAAGACTCTTCGGAGCCTCTCTCAAATAACAAACATTTGCACCCTTCATTCTCATTTTGTTTTTGTTTTTTTCTGTTTTAAGATTGATAAGGTCCAGCATGGCTTCCCTAGATTTAAATTTTGAAGCAAGCTTGCAGTTTAAACTATGCGCACTTAAGAAAGGCAGTCTGTCAGAGACAGAAGGAACAGACAACACACATAACAGACAACATATAAACATACATATTTTCATATATGTATTAACAGACAACACACATAACAGACAACATGTAAACATATATATTCTCATTCTTTAGTTGGTTATTGCAAGGAGTTGGGCCGCTCCCTTTTGCTTCATTAAGTGAAATTAGTAGGAAGGCACCACATGGTTTTAAGAGCCTCCTTGCCTCTTCAAACACAACCAGTTAACCAAACTGGCAGGGCTCACAATGCTTAGTTGACTGGGTACCCCTTTATATATGCATGCGTTGTTGTTGCTTTTTTGTTGTTGTTTTTTCTTTTTTTTCTGGGATAGAGAAGGGAGAAAGAGAAGGGTTGATTTGGATTTGGGTAACTTGTACAGGGGGCTATTTAGGGTTTTTTCCTTTTCCTTGTTGCTTGGCAACTTCCTAACAATTTAACGAGCTTCACCCACTCGGTTCCTTTTTCTATTCCTTTCCTATTTCCTATTTAATAACCTGGGGTCCTTTTCCACTCTGCCGATCCTGCCCAATTCCTCATGGGCTATCCCTCCTGGCAACCTCCTACCTATCGTCACAATCTCAGGAAAAGGGGCCCTACTGGACGCCCGCGCCGTGCGGTGCCAGCTCAGGTGATCCCTTGATAGAATTTCGAACTGAAAATCCCCCTTTTCTACTCTCCGCCCCTTCCGGCAGGACGTCTTGCCCCGATCTCCTTCCCCTCTCTGTTTCCTGCTCTGCTTCATCTGTCACACTGGGAACTCCACCCTCTTCACTCCGTTCCGGCGGGGAAGCCGGCCCCGATCTCCAACTCCCCCTCGGGGTTCCCCTGCTGCTCCCCTGCTCCTGACGAGTCCCCCCTGTAACTCCCCTTGGCCTGACCACGGGCGCCCCCTTTTGGGAATCCTCCGATTCACTTGAAAGACTCATGGAAACCCTCAAGTCATTGTCATCCTCCTCCTGCTCGTTCCGGGATCCTTCCCCCTCGCTCTCAGTCTCCTCCCTCATCGGTGCCTCTCTCCCTGAACCCCTGACATCCATCCCCCCCTCGAAGCCCCCCCTTCCCCCCTCCCGCCCGTCGGGCGCAGGTTTTGGGAGCCGCGTCTCTGCGGGGGTAGATGCTGGATACAGTTTGTCTACTTCGATTTCCTCTGCTTCCAGCTCAGTGTATGTGTGCTCGAACTCGGGTTCTTCCCCCAAAGTGTTCTCGGTCTCCTCTCCCATTGTTACTTCGTCCGGTGCTGTTGGCCAAGGCCCCTCCCTCCACCTCCTGCGCCAGTCCTCCTCTGGTTGCTCGTCCCACCAATAAGAGGGTTCCGTCTCCACCCCCGAGCACGATCCCCTGGGAGGGCTCGATTCTGGCGTTCCCTCCTCCGTGGAAGAAAACCCCCAGAAAGTGCAGGCTGAAAGTGTGGGCGTAAAAAGCCAGTCGTCAAAGTACTCGGCTGGCATGGGCCTGTGTGGGAAAAGGGCATGGAACTCGTCCTTGAGAAGAGGCTCGTCCAAAGCATAGTCCGGCACCCAACTGTTGGCGCTGGCTGGGGTACCCTCTCTGGCGAGAAAATATTCTACTCCCTCTTCCCCCCATCTCGAGTCCAGAATCTCTGTGACCTCGTTGAGTGGTTCGGCCCTAGGTGACCCCCCCCTCTTGGGTGACTCTCTGCGTGGGTCTGGTGCCGTCCCTGACTCCTGAAATCTGTGTGGGGCCTTGTAGGGGGTGAGCACCGACCTATGAAAGACCGGGTGCATTCTGGAACCTTCGGGGAGGGCCAGTCGAAACGCTACGGGATTGATCCTGGCCTCAACTTGGTATGGCCCTAGCTGCCTGTGTCCTTCTTCTTAGCTAACGACTTGGCCGGCACCGCTTGGGCCGCTAACCATACCCAGTCCCCCACCTGGATGTCTTCTCCCGCCCTCCTGTGTTTGTCCGCCTGCACTTTATAGGCCTGTTTAGCTAGTTCCAAATGTCTCCGCAGCGCCTCGTGCACCTCTTGCAGTTCTCCTGCGAAATGGTCGGCCCCCTGCGGCGCCCCCTCCCCCGTCGTTACGAACCCCGGGAAGGTTCTGGGATGTCGTCCATTGTTAGCGAAGAACGCCGTCACCCCCGTCGACGCGTGCTTCGTGTTGTTGTAGGCAAACTCAGCCATCGGCAGGTAATCCACCCAAGCTGCGGGTCGCTGATTGGCGTAACATCTCAGGTACTGCTGCATGATAGCGTTGACCCTCTCTGCTTGGCCGTTGGTCTGTGGATGTCTCGCCGACGATAGGTTGATCTTGACGTGCAGGATACCTAGGAGCTTCTGCCAGAAACTGGAAACAAACTGGCGCCCCCTGTTGGACAGGATGGACCGTGGCAGCCCATGCACTCTGAACACGTGGTCGATGAAGAGTTTGGCGGTCTGTTCCGCTGTCGCCACCTTCGCGCAAGGAATGAAGTGCGCCATCTTGGTGAACAGGTCCACAACCACCAGTACCACTGTCTTGCCTCGGGAGCTGGGCAGATCAGTAACAAAGTCCAGCGCTACCCGCTCCCACGGTTGCAGTGGCGTCTCCAGCGGTTCCAGTAGTCCCGCTGGCTTCTGGTGCACTGGCTTGGACCTCTGACAGGTGTCACATCTGGCGACGTAATCCGCGACCTCTCCTCGCATTTGGGGCCACCAAAAGTCCCTGGCTACCAGTTCCGCTGTCTTCTCCTTGCCGAAATGGCCCGCGCTGGGTGCGTCGTGCAACTGCTGCAGAACCCTTGCGCGGAGATCGTCCCCTGGCACGTAGAGGGCACCTTTGCGAGTTAACAGCCCGTCGCGTATCTGGAACTCGTCGTCTCTCGTTGTACCTCTGCGCAGCTCTTCCATCTTGGATTGTGCAAACTGATCCGTCTGCAGCGCGCGTCGCACCGCGTCCAGGTCGACGGCGACTGAAGCGCACGCCCACGCCTGCGGTGCGAAAATGTGCTTGGCTGCTACTGTTGCCGCTTCCTCGAGATATTGCGGTTTCCTTGAGAGCGCATCGGCTATGACATTGGAGTCCCCCGGGATGTACTCTATTCGGAAGTCGAAATCCGCGAAGAATTCTGCCCAGCGCATGTGCCTCTGGTTCTGGAGCTTCGCCGTGCGCCAATACTCTAAGTTCTTGTGGTCCGTGCGGACCTGCACGGTGTGCTTGGCTCCTATGAGGAAGTGCCGCCACGCTTTGAAAGCCGCGTGAATGGCCAACAACTCCCTGTCCCAGATGGTGTAGTTTTGTTCCGCCTTGCTGAGCTTCCGGGAGTAGAAAGCACAGGGCCTCCAGTTCCCTTGCGGATCTTCCTGCAAAAGGACGGCCCCTACCGCTCTGTCTGATGCGTCAGTCTCGACCCGCATGGGCCTGCCGCTGTTTCACGTGCAGCAGCTGTTCCTCGGAGGCGAAGAGGCTTTTAAGCTTCTGAAAAGAGCGCTCCGCCTGGTCCGTCCAAGTGAACTTCTTCTTCTTGTAACTGAGAGTGTCCGTGATTGCTGCCGTCTCCTTCGCGAAACCTCTGATGAACTTGCGGTAAAAGTTGGCGAAACCGACGAACCTCTGGACTTCCTTCCGATTGCGCGGGCTCTTCCAGTCCAACACCGCGCGGACCTTGACGCTGTCCATGGCCAGCCCCTTGTCGGACAGCTTGTAGCCCAGGAAATCCACCTCCGTCACATCGAACTGGCACTTCTCCAACTTGGCGTAGAGTCTGTGTTCCCGTAGTCTCTGCAGGACCTCCTTTACGTCTCTCTCGTGAGCCTCCGGCGATTCCGAGAAGATCAGGATGTCGTCGAGGAAGCACACACCCTTCTTGTAGAGGAGTCCCGCTAGCACGTGATGCATAAAGGCTTGGAAGCAGTGGGATCCATTTTGGAGACCAAAAGGCATAACTCTGTATTCATACGTGCCCAGAGGCGTGAACATGGCCGTCTTCCACTCATCGCCCTCACGCATGCGTATGAGATTGTATGCTCCGCGCAGATCCAACTTGGTGAAGATCCTCCCCTTCCGCACGGTCGCTAGGAGGTCGTCAATCTTGGGCATGGGAAAGGCCTTGGGCTTTGTCATCGAGTTTATGGCTCGATAGTCCACAATGAGTCTCTTCTGGGGCGTGTCCTTCTTCTTCACAAAAAACACAGGACTGCCCCCCACCGCTTTGGATTCCCGGATGAATCCGCGCTTCAAATTGTGCTCTATGAACTCCCTGAGTTCTTGCATCTCATCTTCAGACATGGAATACAGCTTTGCAGTCGGCAGCTTCGCCCCCGGCAACAGGTCAATCGCACAGTCGTAAGGCCTGTGGGGTGGCAACTGGTCAGCTTCCTTCTCGCAGAAAACCTCCAAAAATCCCTCGTACTTGCGGGGGACTGCCTGCACCATGCCGAGTTGCAGCTGCTGCCCAGCTTCCTCCTCTTGGCTGGACTGGATGCAATGTTGAGCAAAAGGTGAGCTGTCGCTGGTACCACGCCACTGCTGGACTGTGTCTCTCTAGCCAGCTCATGCCTAGCACTATAGGCGTGTCTGATAGGCGGGTGACGTTGAAGCTAATGACTTCTCGATGATTTCCAATCTGCATCACCATGGGAGGCGTCTGTTGCACAACTTGCCCTCCTAGCAATTTCCTGCCATCGACCGTGACTACGTTCAGGGGCGTCGTGGCTGGCAGAAGCGCTATGCGATGCTGCTTGACGAACTGCACCCCCACAAAGTCCGCGTTGCTTCCAGAGTCGATTGTAATGGGGACTTCCAGGGTGGTTCCATTCGGCAACTGGAGTGTTGCAGTGAGCTGCACCGCTGGCTTGGGTGGTAAGGGGTCTGTGTGCTGCAAAATCGCTGGGGACTGCTCTACAGACTCGCCTGGCTGAGCCCCAGCATCGCTGTCTCCAGCCAGGCACTGTCGTTTCCCTGAAACTGCTCTTCGTGAAGCACGTCTGCTGCGACCGTTGCTAACGCTGCAGTGTGCTTCTGGAGCCTCTGGGGACACTCTTTAGCCATGTGCTGTGCACTGTTCTGTTCCCTCTAGGAGGCTTCGCCTTGACTGCACCGGACGTTGGGGCTCTGGCTGCTGTCTGAGCTCTAGCACCGCCAAGCTCCATTGGTTCCTCCCCCTGCCGCATCAGAGGCGAAGGATGCGCATGGCTGAAATCCCTGGGGATAAGAGGAGGTGCCCTCGCTGGCGCACGCACCTGGCGACCTTCCTCACTGTGCCAAGGACGTTCTTCGTGTCGCACTCCAATCGCAAGAGCCCTCTGTACTACTTCTGCTAGGGTTTGAGGTCTGTCACCCCTGGCCAATTCATCTTTGATGGAGCCGTGGAGTCCCTCCCAGAACAAATCTCTCACTGGTTTGGAGTCTTTCTCCCAGCCCAATACAGTCAGCAATGCAAAAAAGCGAGAATGGTACTGACGCACAGTGGTTTTGCCTTGCCGGAGTCCGTGCATCTCTCGGCGCGCAACATCAACATCCACAGTGGACTGGAAACAAGCGTCCATAGCTTTGATAAATTCATCAGAATCGCGGCGGGCAGGACCATCTTCGCGCCACAAATTGCGCAGCCACGCTCTAGCGTCTCCATGCAAATGAGACACAATAAAACCCACTTTCTCCTCCTCATCTTTAAAGTCATTGCGAAGCAAATGCAGTGCATATAGGACGTCTGCTCTGAAACTGGGGTAGTGCTTCAGGTTCCCATCGAAGTGGGCAACTAAACTGCCCCCCCGCCTTCCAAGTCCAATTCCCTCTGATCTGGACCCTGGGAACCCCTCTCTGCATGCACGCTCCCACCTGGCTTGCAGATCTTGGCATCGCTTCTCCGCTTCGTCACTCTTCTTCTGAGAGGCTATTACCGCAGTGGAGAGCTCGGTGACTGCGTTCCGTAGTGCTGTAAACTGTTCCTCCGCACTCATGGCTGCCACACTTCGTGAGCTTTGCAAAAAAAAATTTGCGTTCTTTTGGAGAGGGGACTTACTGTCAGGGCCGCCTCAGGTCCCAGCTCACAAGAGACCAACGCCAAGTCCACTTTATTTACAAAAGTCTTTATTGAAGTACATTGTTTGCTCCACAGCCGAGGTGCGCAGCCCCACGTCTGTTACGCTTAGACCGCTGAAGTCCCCTCTGAATCAGTCCCGCCTCTACACCAGTTTAAGAGGCTTGTGCTGGTCCACCTCTTCCTGTCCTTCCTTTTCCGCAGGGTCTTTCTGCCCCCCTGGGTTCCTCCCCTCCTGGATTCCCCTGACGCTGAGTCCCCAGACGCCTGCTCCCCCCTCCTCCGTGCTTTGGGACCAGGCTCCTCCTCCGGGCTCTCCGCATTTCCGCGCGCCTCCACATTTGAACTTGGCGCGCGTTCGCTACCTCTGACCTTCCTCTTGACAGTTACACTACTCTCTGTACTACTCTCCGCCCCTTCCGGCAGGACGTCTTGCCCCGATCTCCTTCCCCTCTCTGTTTCCTGCTCTGCTTCGTCTGTCACACTGGGAACTCCACCCTCTTCACTCCGTTCCGGCGGGGAAGCCGGCCCCGATCTCCAACTCCCACTCGGGGTTCCCCTGCTGCTCCCCTGCTCCTGACAAGTCCCCCCTGTAACTCCCCTTGGCCTGACCACGGGCGCCCCCTTTTGGGAATCCTCCGATTCACTTGAAAGACTCATGGAAACCCTCAAGTCATTGTCATCCTCCTCCTGCTCGTTCCGGGATCCTTCCCCCTCGCTCTCAGTCTCCTCCCTCATCTGTGCCTCTCTCCCTGAACCCCTGACACATATGCTTCAGGTTACAGACTCCGCTAACCCAGAAATAGTGCTTCAGGTTAAGAACTTTGCTTCAGGATGAGAACAGAAATTGTTCTCCCGCAGTGCGGCAGCAGCAGGAGGCCCCATTAGCTAAAGTGGTGCTTCAGGTTAAGAACAGTTTCAGGTTAAGTATGGACCTCTGGAATGATTTAAGTACTTAACCTGAGGTACCACTGTATGTAGATCTTTTCACATATGTGAAATGGGTTATTGAACCATACTTGATTGACACAGGCATGTCTGGCTCTCAGGTTTCTGCCTGACACAACACCTTTTCTGAGACATCAAATGCAAATGTTTGTTTATTCGGCTTTACATATCTATGATGTCTTCATGATGCATCCTGAGATGTATTATGGGAAAGTTTGGGAAACTTTTAAAAACAATGTAACCATTGTTCTTGGCTTCTTGCTGCTTCATCTTTGTGGTAGTTGGAAGTTTCTGGCTGAAGTCTTTTGCTTGTGACCCCGATCTGAACCTGTGGGATTTGGGACTAGCTGGCTCAAAAGAGTGCCCCCACCGGTTCCCTGGAACACTGCAATTAGTAATTTTATTTCCCAGTGACATCACTCCATCACTGGCTGCTACTGATATAAGCAGGAAAACAATGGTGTGATCTGAGGTCTGCTGTAACATGTTGTTTGGCCCAGAGTTGTCACACCAAAAGATAATTAGGTAGCTGGAATGGAAAAACAGAGCGGGGGGGAACCTAGATGTAAATCACCCAGGCGTGGTATCACATTGTTTAATCAGTTATTTGTTTGTCATCTGAGTACAAGTAGTGCTTATCCTGGTTAACAAGACTAGGGCTTTATACTAAAAACAGGAGGGCAAGATGTTAAGTAATTCAGTTGTGCAGTAAGGAAAGCACATTATGTTCAGACAATGCTGTATAATGTTCTCCATCTCCATTTAATATTTGAGTTGTAGAAAGGTGTCTGGTTGTACAGCAACAAGTGTGTAATAAAACATGGCTGCTTCCTCAGTTCCCTTTATTTCATTGTTAATGTTTAACATTCAGAAACAAATGTACTGGTTACTTTCTCTACAAAGGAAGTCCATTTGTATTTGAATCCTGCTGTTCATCCTGTGGAGAGGACATGTTCTGATATTATAGATCTGGTCTATTTTTTAGCACTAGCCTAAGGACTAAAGAGAAAGAGGGAAAGAACTGAAAATCCAAAAGTGAGCTACATTTGCTCAGGTTACATTCAGGTGACTCACAAAAAACACAGCAGATATAAGCTGAGATATAAGCTCTCCCTATATGCAATTGCATTGGTGGGTTTAAGGGGGAAAGTGGCAAATGGTGAATGAAGTGATCCGCTGTGGCAAGCTGGTAAGAGACTGGTCCAGTCACCCTGGTGACAGCAGCAGGGATCCAGGCAGGGCCACGCCCATAGTTCCAGATATAGACAGGGTCATCCAGGATGAAGGACCCGGAGGCCGCTAGAGCCTCCTGGCCAGGAGGCCAATCAGATGCAAGATGGAGCCGATCCAGGTGAAGCCGGTCCAGGAACGATACCAACTTCTGGTTCATGAGGAGTTCTGCTGGGCTACAGCCTGTGGCAGTGCAGGGAACGGTGTGCTGCTGCAGCAGGAAATCCACTAGGCACTGGTTCCAGTTCCCCTGGGTAATGCGGGTGAGGGATTCCTTGGTGGTCCTCACCATTCTCTCAGCCTGACCATTCACTGATGGGTGGAATGGTGCTGCCATGACATGCCGGATTAGGTTGTCGGTCAGGAACTTCTGAAACTTGGCTGACATGAACTGTGCTCCATTATTGGACACAATGATGTCTGACATGCCATGTGTGGTGAAGACCTGCCACAGGGCCTGGATGACGACCCTGGAGGTCATTGCTGAGACTGGCACCACCTCGAGCCACTTTGAGAAAGAGTCCACAATGATCAGGAATGTCTAACCTTGGAATGTGCCAGCAAAATCAATGTGGAGTCTTGACCACGGTGTGCATGTCATCTCCCACTGTTGAATCGGGGCCTGGGGTATGGCTGATTGGGATTCTTGACAGGTCTGGCAGTGCTGGACCCATTCTTCCACTGCTGCAATACCTGGCCACCAAACGTAGTTCCTGACCAGAGCTTTCATGCGGAAAAAGAGAGCCTCCAGCACTCTGGTGCGCAGCTTAGCAGGGATTACAATCCAGTTTCCCCATAGCAGGCATCCCTTGTGGACTGACAGTTCATGTTGCAGGAAGACAAATGGGGAGAACTCTGCATCAAGGCGACCCGCTGGCCACCCCCTCCACACCCAGTTAAGGACACAGGAGATGGTGTGATCCTTTGCCGAGTACGTGGTGACATCTGTGGCATAGAGCGGCAGATGGGGCAGAGTCTCCAGCAGCATCACACCATGGGCTGGGGACGGGTTGGTGTCAATGGCAGGCAATGGCAGGCAGTTTAGGACATCTGTGTGGCCCAGTTTCTTACCAGGACGGTGGTGCAGCATGTAGTCATATGCATTAAGAAAGATAGACCACCTTAGCATCCTCGGGGACAGGATCTGGGATGTCATGAGCGAAAAGGCCCAGCAGAGGTTTGTGGTCAGTAACAATCATGAAGTGGCAGCTGTAGATGTAGTCATGGAACTTCTTCACTCCTGCCATGATAGGCCAGGGCCTCCTTGTCACTCTGGGCGTAATTGCATTCCATAGATGACAAGGTCCTGGAGTAGAATGCAATGGGGGCCTCCCGCCCATCTGGCAACTGGTGGCCGAGGACCACGCCGATTCCATACGGGGAAGCATCACAGGTAAGTACAACGGGCTTGGTTTCATCAAAATTGGTAAGGACACTGTCAGAGGAGAGGAGGTTTGACAGCATTGAAAGCAGCGTCCTGAATGTGGCCCCAGTTCCAAGGGGCTTTCTTGTCCAATAGCCAGTGCAGGGGCTCCGTGAATGCTGCCTTGTGTGGAATAAAGTAGAAGAAGTTCAGGAAGGACTGCAGCTCTTGTTTCGACCATGGAGTGCTTTAGATGGCCTTGACCTTTGCCAGTGTGGGGTGGATGTCATCAGCATCAATCAGGAACACGTGGAACTCGACCTTGGGCACCCCCAGCTGGCATTTTTCTTTCTTTACCTTAAGGCCAGCCAGCGTCTTGGAAATGGCGCAGGACCTCTTGAAGAGGCAAGCTCTGCCTTGGACTCCCCTGTGATGAGGACATCATCGAAATAAGGAATGATGCCCGGGAGGTCTTTCAGGACATCTTCCATGAGGTTTTGGAAGAGGCATGGGGCCACACTGACACCAAACTGTAGTCTCTTGATGCGGAAAGCCCCGCAATGGGTCATGATTGTCTGTGCCTCAGAGGTAGCCTCGTCGACCGGGAGTTCCTGGTATGCCTGGGCCAAGTTGAGCTTTGCAAAGACTTTTCTGCCGGCCAGCGATGCAAGGAGATGACTCACAACTGGAACAGGATATGCATGCTGCTGTACTTGTATTCAGCGCAGATCCTCACATCCCTGTTTGCTTTAAGGGGAGTGACAATTGGGGTCTCCCATTGAGTGTACGGGACTGGCTCGAGGACCCTTGTTCAATGGGGTGATCCAGCTCTGCATCAATCTTTGGTTTCAGGGTGAATGGCACCCGCAGAGCCTTCAAGCGAATTTGTACAACATCCGGGTTGAGACTCAGTGCAACTGGTGGGCCCTTGTACCACCCCAGCGCCCCATCAAACTCCAGTGACATGGATGCCCAGCGCATTGAACCAGTCAAGGCCAAGGAGGCTGGTGCAGTGGCCTTCGATGACCACCAGCCGCAGAGGTCCGCTAAAATGCTTGAACTGGACTGTGAATGTCCCAGTACCCCAAACAGGCACACACTTCCCCTGGAAGTCTGTCAGGGGAACCTCAAACAGTTGTAGGCTGGGTTTTCTTCCTTTCTGGCAGATGTGACGGTACGTCTCCGCAGAAATAATTGAGAGCGCTGACCCAGAGTCAACCTCCATTTTGCATGGGATGCCCTAGATGGTTACAGTCACTCAAATCTTCTCACAGGGTCAGCTGCTGCACACTCCAAATAGACATGGCAGCTGGCCTCTGTGTGCAGGCACAGTTCGAGATGGTGTGGCATTCTTCCACACGTGGAGTCCCACGGTGACCCTCCCCAGTCCCTAACGTAGGACACTGGGGGTTGCACTGGGGGTTGTCCCACTGCTCCTTCGTTTGGCAGGCACATGCAATATGGCCGGTTGTCAGGGGCTCAGGAGCAGAGGCACAGGGGAGAGAGGAAATGGAGAGCGAAGGGGAAGAATCTGAGGGCAGCATAGGGGAGTATGAAAGTGGCCCGAGAGATTCCATGAGTCTCTCCAGCGAATCAGAAGATTCCCAGAGGGGGGCGCCGATGGCCAGGGCAAGGGGGGTCCCAGGGGGGACACACCAGAAGCAAGGGGCCAGCGGGGACTCCCAAAGCAGCAGCGGGAGAGCAGGACCAGCTCCTCTACCAGAGCGTAGTGAGGGGGAAGAGTGACATGTATCAGGGCCAGCTTCTCCTCCAGCAGGGAGAGAAGGTGAGTCAGGGGTGGCCACGCCTCCATCGCAGAGTGAGGGAACGGAGGGAGAGTCAGGTGCAGCTAGCCTCCCCGAAGGGGGAAGCAGTGACAGGAGCAGTGTAACGGTCAGGAGGAAGGTGGCCGGCTGGGCGCGCGCGCCAAGTTCGAATGTACAGGCGCGCGGCACAGCAGGAAACCCGGATTGGGAACCAGGTCCTAAAGCCCGCCGGGGGGAGGGGGAGGACTCAGGAGACTCAGCGTCAGAAGAGTCTAGGAGAGGCGAGACCCCAGCGGACAGGCGGGCCCAGAGGAGAAGAGAGCAAAGGAAGAGGTGGAGCAAGGCTAGAGTCTTAAACTGGTGTCTGGGGGGAGGAGATTCAGACGGAGCTTCGGCGGTCTAGAGTTTAAGACGTAGAGCTGTGCGCCGCGGCTGTGAAAGCGAAACTGAGCTTCAATATATATAACAACGAACTGGCGTTGGTCCTTTGTGAGCTGGGACCTAGGGCAGCTCTGACACCGGTCTTCCCACATGTCCAACACTGGGCATCGCGGAAGCGGCATGATCGGCGTTCATGTAGGCCCCCACAACTGGTGCAAGGCACCCCTGCACCTCCCTGTTGGCCAAAATGCTTGGACAACCTGAGGCGCAGTCTCAGGACCTCCTTTTCTTCCTCACTGTCCACAATCTCCTCAGAATGCACAGCCTTGGCCTTCCATGCCATGGGTGGGCTGCATGCTTGGTGAATCTCTCTCATTGTTTTGTCAGCTGTCTCTGCTCTCAGGTCAGGTCCTTCTTGTAGCTTCTCATTCCTCAGGCCACACACAAGACAGTCACGGAGCATTAGTTCCAGGTCACTGAAGTTGCAGTGGCGGGCGGCCTGCCACAAAGCCGCAACAAAGGCCGCAATGGATTCACAATGGATTCACTCTCCAGCCAGCAGGCAATCTCTGATGGCTGGGGAGTGAAGTGGGTCCTCAGCTTCAGAATGATTGCATCAAACGTTGTATCACTCAGCTGGAGCCACTAGCGCCTGGGCAATCTCAAATGCCACAGGCCCACACACACTGAACTGCGTAACCCACTTCAGTTCGGGGTCAGTCAACCTATTGGCTACGAGGAGTCCCATTTCCCTGGAACCATTATGTTAAATTCCTCAGTGTGGCCCTGGGTGGCCATGACATTTGTTCTGTGTGATCTGCCTTATGGCTACAGTCAGTGATTTCAGCTCAGCTGAGGCGACAGTTCCCCAGCAGTGATTTCAGCTTGTAGAAGCTAGCCAAGGCTGCATACCTAGCCTAGCATCCCATCCTCGTCACCAGTGTAGTGTAGGTGGGTCCCCACGAGGCAAGACACAGCGATAACAGCAAGAACCTTTATTGAACTACATAACTGAGAAATAGGGGCAAAGCAACTGCTTATATACACTCCTGAAAGCCTGGGCCGCTCCCACTCCCAACGTGATTGGCTATCTAAACTTCCCAAAACCACCAGAATGCCTATATTAGGCAAATCCAATTTTTAAAAGATGTAAACGTAATAGGCCATATAGTAACAATTGCAAAGCTATTTACTCAGCCCAGTCAGCCTTTCACGAGAACCATTCAACATCAGACCACTGTCTAATGCTGTCCTTTCTAGCCAAGAAGTATACCAGGCCTCTACAGGGTAAACTCTTCATGGCCTTCATGAATCTGATTCCATCCCCAGATAACAGCTATGGTCCAAATTAAATCTGATATTGGAGGACAAGTGACTCCTCTTTCTTATAAAAACCCTGTACAATGGAACCAAACTGCAGTCAGCAGGGAAAGTTATCAAACAGTATCAAGCTGACTAGGGGGGTGAGACAGGGATGCATTCTGGCCCCCACATTGTTTTGCCTATTCTACGACCTAGAAGCGAGCCTAATGGACTCAGATGGACACCTTCCAAAAATAGGAATGAGAAGGACCCTCTTGTTATATGCAGATGATGCGGCCATCATTTCACATTCCAGACCAGGTTTGAAATATCTGCTGAGGAAGTTTTCTGATTACTGTTTTGGAAATGGCTTATCCATTAATTACAAAAAATCAAAAATTTTAGTATTCGAAAGCTTCTCCCAATTTAAATGGGTGCTGGATGGCCATAACCTTGAAGAGATTAAATACTCCAGTTATCTAGGGCTCACTTTCCATCATACAAGATCTTGGAAGCACCACTGGCAAACCTCCCTTCAAAAGGCGGAGATCACAAAGATAGCCATTGTCAGGGGTTCAGGAGCAGAGGCGAGGGCAAGGGAGGAAACAAAGAGCGAGGGGGAGGAGTCCGAAGAAAGGATGAGTGATGACGACGACCCGAGATCTCCGAGTCTTTCCAGTGAATCGGAAGATTCACAGAAAGGAGCGCCAGTGGCCAGAGCAAAGGGGGGGCCTAGGGGGACACCCCAGGAGGAAGGGACCAGCGGGGGTTCAGAGGGCAGCAGTTGGAAATCGGGGCCAGCGTCCCCACCAGAGCGCAGTGGAGAGGAAGGACGGCAGGGATCGAGCCCTGGCAGCTCGCAGCAGGGAGGAGGGCATGAGTCAGGAGTGACCACACCCCCATCGGGGAGCGAAGAAACGGTCAAGCGGAAAGTGGAAGGTTGGGCGCGCGCGCCAAGTTCAAATGCACAGGAAGGCGGCGCAGTAAGCAGCCCGGAAAGGGAGCCAGGTCCTAAAGCCCGACGCAAGGAGACAGGAGGGTCCGGGGGGTCAGCGTCAGAGGAGTCCCGGAGGGAGGAGACCACGGGGGGCAGAGGGACCCAGAGAAGGACGGTCAGGAGGAAAAGGTGGAGTAAGGCGAGGATATTAAGTTGGTGTACGAGGGGCGGAGACTCAGACGGAGCTTCGCCGGTCTAGCCATAAGACGTAGAGTTGCACGCAGCAGCTTGGAAATGGAAACTGTAACTCAATAAAGACTTTTATAAAGCGAACGCTGGCCAGCGTGATCCTCTGTGAGCTAGGATCGGGGAGCAGCTCTGACAGCCATACTCAGATTCTTTTTCACAAAGGGTGGCAAGTATGTTCCAGCAGCTTTAAGGGTTTTCAATGCAAAATCTGTTTCCCAACTCCTGTATGCTGCAAATGTCTGGCATAATGGGAACTTGCCTAAGCTAAATTTTGCTTTCAGGCAAAATTTCTACGATCTCTGCTTAAGGTACCAAACTGTGTCCCCAACTCCATACTTCTGTTAGAAGCTGGTCAATGCTCAATTTCAACTAAAGCATGGTGGGGTGCCCTAAAACATTGGCTCAGGATTGTAGTGTTTGATCTAGGAAGGGTTTTTATCAACACCTGACCAATGAGGAGTTTGTCAGCAATTGGCAGAAAACAATGGCTAGAAAAGACACCTCTATTGGTCTGTCTGTCTGTCACATGCAGTCTGTAGTCTGTTGGCAGTAGGAGTACAATATGGGCATGTCTTTAAGTTAACACCTTACATTAAAAACCTGACAGTACCAAATTACCGAAGGCTATTCACCAAACTAAATGTTTTTCCTTCTGCAGTGTTGGATGGTAGGTTGAGAAGAGTTCCCTACCAGGACAGACTTTGCTCGTGTGCCCAAGACATCGATTCTATAGAACATATTTTGCTGCACTGTGCGAAATACGAGCAAGCCAGGGCTGAACTTGCTGGTACCTTTCCCGGGAAAATAAGAGGCTCACTATGTCAGGTTCCTATTGGAAGACTGGACAAACGCTAGAACATTAGCAGTGGCAAAGTTTTTATCGGTGGTTGCAAGAACGAATGATCCCTATCTTTAAGTCTGAACAAAATGCTTGTTTAACCTAGTGGTAGGCTGTCTGAATTGTGTACAGTGGACACTCAGGTTGCGTACGTGATCCATGTGGGATGCACGTTCGCAACCCGCAGTGGCTCGTCTGCACATGCGCGGGTTGCAATTTGGCGCTTCTGCGCATGCACAACTGCCGAAACTCAGAAGTAACCTGTTCCAGTACTTCCGGGTTTCGGCGGGTCTGTAACCCAAAAAGATGCAACCTGAAGTATCTGTAACCTGAGGTATGACTGTATGACCTGAGGTCATCACTGCTGTTTCTTTTGAGTAGCCTGTTTAGACTGGAAATTTGCCTCAGTTTTTTATTCTCTAAGGAAGGTTCTATAAAGTGCAGGATAATGTAGTACTGTAGCTCACAGCATGGCAGGATGATCCCAAGAAGCTCAGTTAGTTGGGGAAATGGGCATAGCCAGGGGGTGAAGCGGCCACCCCTAAATCAAGTAAATACATAAAAATACAGAGAGTCTGATATTCCAGATGCAATCACACTTCTTCCTTAGAGCAGCCTCGTATTCATTTATTTCTTGTTGAAAGATAAAGAAGTGTTTTTCAGAAACTAGCAACAACTTTATATATCAAGAAGACACATGTAGTTCATAGTAACTGTCTTTCAGGGCAGTTTGTCTAGTAACAAAAGCAACTGTTGCTATGAACACTGACTAGTCACTAGAATAATAAGATGAAAGCTGGAGGTGGGGTTCGGGGTGGGGTTAGTCTTTCTTTAAACAAACATGTAAGTATGGATGCCAAGAAGAAGTAAGACAAGCGTTTCTGTGGGGGAGGGAGTTTATTGACTGCTCAGATATAAGACTCACAACATCATTTTATAACCAAAGAAAGTGCCTTTATGTGACCATTAAAACAAATCAACTGGAATTATATTCACAGAAAGCCTTTAGCAGAATCATTTCCTGTCCTTGGAATCCAGCTGGAAGTGTTGCGCGAGCCGACTGCATAATCAAAAAGGCCAGTAAGTTACTGCGAGACAAACAGAGGAAGCTGTGTTCCTTTTCAAATCTGTCTGTCAACAGTCACACACACCAAGCAAAAGCTACCCATAACAGACGTTTTCCTTGATAAATGGGAGAACTGTCTGATAATCAACAACCATTATCCAGTAGTATTAGTTTGATCTGACGGAAACTGCACATTTCCCGAGAAGCACTGAAAGAATGCTTCATTTAACTACAAACCCCCAAATCTGGGATCCCATCAAAACTAATGTTTGGTAAAAGTTTTGCAGCAAAACCCCCACATTTTGTAACACCCCATAAACAGAGTAATTGATACATCAAACCGGGGTTCATAATTAATATCCAAAACCCATCATTGTCCGGTTCACTCCAAACTGGTGCCAAAGTCTGGCAAAAGTTTTGTAGCATTTTGCCAGACATTGTAGAATTTTTTTAGCATTTTGCCCGACAAACCAAGTAAGTGACAGGGGTCATAAGGTCGCCCCAAAACCCAACATCGCCTGATTCACTCCAAATCAAGGCCAAAGTCTGGCAAAATGTTTGCAGTAAAAACCGCATGTTTTGCAGTGCCCCCCAAACGGAGTGGTTCCTAGCACATCAGGAGGAAGAGTCAAGACAACCAAAAGTGGATAAATAGGTTGTATTTATTAAATATAACAACTTGAGGATCGGCAAAACTAGTCAGATTCGACCAATGTAACCAAATCAAATTACCGGTAAGTCTGGGCAGGTGTGCTTGTTCACCTCCACCCACAAACACACAAGTGCTCAAACAGAGCTCTTTGCAGATCCTTAAGAACCCAACCCAAATCAGAAAGATGTCACAACCCAAATCAGAAAGATGCATACCACCAGGTCTATACAGCTGTTGGGCACAGAACATAATTCTGCCATGAGGGATATAAGCACCCACATTTTCAAACACAAACATCGTTGTAGAATGATTAGCTTTGTGTCTTGCCCATCCACCTTCTTAGGAAGGCTGCCCCCACTCCATAAGCACCTCTACAACATTCCAAACCAAACTATGATAAGCTCAGGGATGAGGAAGCACAGCTGATGGAGATATTTAGTGATCTCAACTGAATTTACCTCACCAGACTGTTATCCCCAAGATGGATGACCAGAATATCAGGGTTAGGGTTAGGGCTAGGGCAGGGGATAGGTGGACGTTCAGGGTTAGGGTTAGTGCCTGGGGGTTTTTTTTTTCATGCTTTTTAAGCTTCTAATGATATTGCTTCATTTTTATGAGACTGGATAATTCCAAAAAGTAAGCAAACTACCTGAAACGTAGCAAAACTAAGAGAAACGTGAAAACCAAAAGTGAGATACCAAAAACCCAACAAGGAAGGAATTCATGAAAAAGGAAAATTGCCAGACAGAGACTTCAATCAAATCATTACCAAATTCACCAGAATCCCAAAACCAATTGAAAAGAAGCAGAAATGTGAGAAGCAGAAGAAATACCACCAGAAACCCCCAACAAGAGGGGGAAAGTAAATTGCGCAGAAACCCCAAAGCCATTTAAACCTTAGTTTTGCATGGTGTGGGGTGATTTCGCTTTTCCCTGAGTTGTTTACTGCGTGGGTTTCTTGTGGTTCTATTCAATTGGTTTTCTCATCTTTTGTGGATGTGGTTTGTTTCTGTTGTTTCTTGTTTGTTTTTGGGATTATGTTGAATTTTTTCTGTGGTTTTCGTTTCATAGATTCTTTTATATAAATTACGATTGTGAAATATACTCAGAGTCTTGTATGTATTTCATGCTCTTTATTGCCCCCGCCCCCCCAACCTCATGCTTTTATATACATTATTTACACAATGAGTACCGTCTGACTGGCTAACTCTGCTTCCCTCTTGGAGCCTGATTGGCCTGCAGGAAAAGACCAATCAGTTGTAGCATTCTAGGATCCAAGGTTAGTACATAACAGATTGGGTGCTGGATTGATGGTGAGTTTGCTTCCTTTCTAGGTTTTTTGGGTTTTGCACCTTTGAGAATATTAATTTGTATGAGATCTGATAATCCCAAGAATAAAAGGAAAACCACCAGAAATGAAGCAAAACCACCAGAAATGACCATTCCAACAATGAAGTCAACCACTAAAAACACAAAAACCTACTGAAAAGAAGCAGAAGAACCATGTAAAAGCAACATCAATGGAAACTGGCAAAGAAGCCAACTAATCCCAAACAAAGCAGATTCACCAGAAACCCACAAAGCATTCAAAAGTATTACCACCAGAATGCAAAAACAAGAAAACTTCTCAAAAGAAGCAATAAAGCAAAAGTCCAAAAAACAAGCTAAACCAATGGAAAAGAAATGAAGCCAGTTGCAAACGAAGCACATTCACCAGAAACCCAAGACTAAGTGAAAACTAGTATGCTATGTTGGTTAATTTCTGTTGCTTGAAGTGCTTTTGGACTCCCATAAATTGCATGCTTGTTGAGTTTCTGGTTTTGCTTTTTAAAAACTGGTTTCCAGTTTCTTGTGGCCTTGCTTTGTAATTGGTGGCTTTACTGCTTCTTTTTTGTTTTCTGCTGGTTTGTTTAATTTGGGGTGGTTTTGCTTTTTTTTTTGCATTTAATTGTTTTGCTTCTTTTACTTTGAATGGTTCTGCGGTTTTGGGTGAGATTGTTTCTTTTCCATTGATTTGGCTTGGTTTTCATGTCTCCTGGTTTTGCCTCATTTTGGGAGTATTTCTTGGTTTTTGTGCTTCTGGTGGTATTTCTTCAATTTTATGACATAACCAAGCCAAAACACCAGAAACACAGAAACAAATCATAAAGAAGCAGAGGGTTACAGTGAGAGTTGGGTTTGAGTTGGATTAGGATTAGGAGTTAGAGTTGGGGTTGAGTTACGGTAAGAGAAGAACAGCAGAAGGAGAAATTTAATTTTATTACTTAGGGTTAGGGTTAAATTAGCAATATAATTTTATTATTTATACTCCACCCAAGTCACTAGTGGCCGCTTTCAATAAAAGGTAAAAACATGAGCGCACTCTAAGTGAATGCTCATGAATGTAGAAACTCTTACTTCCCATAGAATTCCCAAAGAAGACCTGGGAATTGTAGCTCTGAGCTTCTTTGCAGAGGGTTGGACTAGATGACCCTTGGGTTCCCCTTCCATCTCTACTAGGATGCTCCCTGTCTCACTCTCACTCACACACTCCTCCTCTCCTTTTCATGGCAGTTTCACCTTTTTCTGCACTCCTAGTTCGGAAGGGCGGAAGAGGCTGTGCTGCCGCCATGTTGGGCGAGGGCAGGGGTACCGGAAGGACGTGACACCGGAGGAGAGGCATGAGCACAGGAAGGGGATGGAAACGGGCGGAAGAGCTGTGCTGCCGCCATGTTGGGCGAGGGCAGGGGTACCGGAAGGAGGTGCCACCGGAGGAGAGGCAAGAGGACAGGAAGGGGAGGAGAAAGGGCGGAAGAGGCTGTGCTGCCGCCATGTTTGGCGAGGGTAGGATTACCGGAAGGAGTTGCCAGCGGAGGAGAGGCATGAGCACAGGAAGGGGAGGGGAAAGAGCGGAAGAGGCGCTGCGACGTTGCTCTCTCGACCCCGCTCTCCCCAGGGTGCAGCCCTGCCCCCCGCCCCGCCCTCACCTGCCTTTCTCCCCCAGTGGCCTTCCTCTCGTGCACCTTGGCGGAGGGATGGTGCGGGTGGGCCACGGAAGTTTATATACAAGAATATACATACCTAGATATAGGTGTCCGTTTGTAAATATATAAAAATAAAATGGATATATGTATATGTGTGTATATGCAGTGCTTCTTTTCTAAAAAAAATGATTGGGGGTACTCTCATTTTGACTCAAGAAAATCACCATTTTATAGTTCAAACCGGGAAAAATAAATACAGTAAATGGACAAAAGTACATTCACAAAATGTTTTATGCATTCCTCTGCATAAAAAAAAGCACTGTATATGTTCCTCCCCAGAAAAAAGCACTGTATATGTTCTGCCAAGGGCAGGGTTATTTCTGGATCTGGAGCCAAAAAGAACGCCAGTGGATGAAGAATAAGCAATGCTTTATTTGCATAAGGTTAACAGATAGCAGCAGGCATACAAAAGACAAATTATAGCATTCCAGAGAGGAGTCGCACACAATCTCCCCTTCAGCTGCCCGGAGCTCCAGCGAGAGAGATGGCGTTTTGGGTTCCATCTGCATAAAAAGATGATAAAGCTCTGAGAGGGCTTATATCAAATTGGTGTTTTAGCGGTTAGAATGCACATTCACCAAAAATCGCAGTTAAATGTTTGTTATCAGCCCAAATCAATTATAGGTGTTTTGGTTCCATCTCAATCGAAAGAGCACAAAAAGGTTTTAATTCTTCTTTCCGTGTTCATTCACAAACAAATAGCAAAGCAAATAAGTCTAAACTAGGAAAAAGAGGATGTTTTGGGTTCCAACTACATAGAAAGAAGAATCTTGGCTTTCGCTTATTTCAAGTTGTGTTCTTTGGTGTTAATGCAACATTAACCCAGAAATCGCAAAGTGTATGTCATGAGACCTAAATAACAAAGCACCGTCTTTTCTCTTCCATATGCGTAGAAAGAAGACGAATAAGCCTTGATTGGGCTTATTTCAATTCGCATGGTGTTTTATAGGTGTGCAACAGAATCACCCCTAACCAAATCAAAATGGCGTTTTGGGTTCCATCTGCATAAAAAGAAGATGATAAAGCTCTGAGTGAGCTTATATCAAATTGGTGTTTTGGCGGTTAGAATGCACATTCACCAAAAATCGCAGTTAAATGTTTGTTATCAGCCCAAATCAATTATAGGTGTTTTGGTTCCATCTCAATCGAAAGAGCACGAATAAGCTTTAATTGTTCTTTCCGTGTTCATTCACAAACAAATAGCAAAGCAAAAAAGTCTAAACTATTTAGGTCTCATTACATACACTTTGTTTATTTAGGTCTCTTTACATACACTTTGCGATTTCTGGGTTAATGTTGCATTAACACCAAAGAACACAACTTGAAATAAGCAAAAGCTTATTTGGTTAGGGGTGACTCTGGTGCACACCTAAAAAACACCATGTGAATTGAAATAAGCCCAATCAAAGCTTTTTCGTCTTCTTTCTACACATATGGAAGCGAAAAGCCGGTGTTTTGTTATTTTGGTCTCATTACATGCACTTTGCGATTTCTGGGTCAATGTTGCATTAACACTAAAGAACACAACTTGAAATAAGCGAAAGCCAAGATTCTTCTTTCTATGTAGTTGGAACCCAAACCAACCTGTTTTGCCCTGTTTAGGTTAATTACACTTCGCTTTGATATGTGGGTGAATGAACACCGAAAGAACAATCAAAGCTTATTCGTGCTCTTTCTTTTGAGATGGAACCAGAACACCTATTCTTAATTTGGGCTGATAACAAACATTTCACTCTGCGATTTTTAGGTGAATGTACATTCTCACCCGAAAAACAACAATTGGAAATAAGCCCACTCAGAGCTTTATCATCTTCTTTTTATGGAGATGGAAACCAAAAAGCCATTTGGATTTGGTTAGGGGTGATTCTGGTGCACACCTATAAAACACCATGCGAATTGAAATAAGCCCAATCAAAGCTTATTCGTCTTCTTTCTTTTGAGATGGAACCAGAACACCTATTCTTAATTTGGGCTGATACCAAACATTTCACTCTGCGATTTTTGGGTGAATGTGCATTCTAACCCCAAAAACAACAATTGGAAATAAGCCCAATCAGAGCTTTAACATCTTCTTTTTATCCAGATGGAACCCAAAACAACCTGTTTTGCCTTGTTTAGACATTACACCGCTGTGCTATATGTGAGTGAATGAACAACGAAAGAAAAATCAAAGCTTATTCGTCATCTTTCTATTGAGATGGAACTAAAACACTTATGCTTAATTTGGGCTGATAACATACATTTCAGTTTCATTTTTGGGTGAACGTGCTTTCTAACCCCAAAAACAACTATTGGAAATAAGCCCAATCAGAGCTTTATCTTCTTTTTATGCAGATGGAACCCAAAAAGACATTTTGATTTGGTTAGGGGTGATTCTGGTGCACACCTAAAAAACACCATGTGAATTGAAATAAGCCCAATCAAAGCTTATTCGTCTTCTTTCTACATATGGAAGCGAAAAGCCAGTGTTTTGTTATTTTGGTCTCATTACATGCACTTTGCGATTTCTGGGTTGCAGTAACACTAAAGAACACAACTTGAAATAAGCGAAAGCCAAGATTCTTCTTTCTATGTAGTTGGAACCCAAAACATCCTCTTTTTCCTAGTTTAGACTTATTTGCTTTGCTATTTGTTTGTGAATGAACACGGAAAGAACAATCAAAGCTTATTCGTGCTCTTTCGATTGAGATGGAACCAAATCACCTATAATTGATTTGGGCTGATAACAAACATTTTACTGCGATTTTTGGTGAATGTGCATTCTAACCGCCAAAACACCAATTTGATATAAGCCCAATCAGAGCTTTATCTTCTTTTTATGCAGATGGAACCCAAAACGCCATTTTGATTTGGTTAGGGGTGATTCTGGTGCACACCTATAAAACACCATGCGAATTGAAATAAGCCCAATCAAAGCTTATTCGTCTTCTTTCTACACATATGGAAGGGAAAAGCCGGTGTTTTGTTATTTTGGTCTCATTACATGCACTTTGCGATTTCTGGGTTGCAGTAACACTAAAGAACACAACTTGAAATAAGCGAAAGCCAAGATTCTTCTTTCTATGTAGTTGGAACCCAAAACATCCTCTTTTTCCTAGTTTAGACTTATTTGCTTTGCTATTTGTTTGTGAATGAACACGGAAAGAACAATTAAAGCTTATTCGTGCTCTTTCGATTGAGATGGAACCAAATCACCTATAATTGATTTGGGCTGATAACAAACATTTTACTGCGATTTTTGGTGAATGTGCATTCTAACCGCCAAAACACCAATTTGATATAAGCCCAATCAGAGCTTTATCTTCTTTTTATGCAGATGGAACCCAAAACGACATTTTGATTTGGTTAGGGGTGATTCTGGTGCACACCTATAAAACACCATGCGAATTGAAATAAGCCCAATCAAGGCTTATTCGTCTTCTTTCTACGCATATGGAAGAGAAAAGACGGTGCTTTGTTATTTAGGTCTCATTACATACTTTGCGATTTCTGGGTTAATGTTGCATTAACACCAAAGAACACAACTTGAAATAAGCGAAATCCAAGATTCTTCTTTCTAAGTAGATGGAACCCAAAACAACCTGTTTTGCTTTGTTTAGGTTTATTACACCTCGCTTTGATATGTGGGTGAATGAACACCGAAAGAATAATCAACGCTTATTTGAGCTATTTCTTTTGAGATGGAACCAAAACACCTATGCTTAATATGGGCTGATAACAAACATTTCACTCTGCGAATTTTGGGTGAATGTGCATTCTAACCCCAAAAACAACAATTGGAAATAAGCCCAATCAGAGCTTTGTCATCTTCTTTTTATGCAGATGGAACCCAAAACAACTTGTTTTGCCTTGTTTAGGCATTACACTTCGCTATGCTATATGTGAGTGAATGAACAAAGAAAGAAGAATCAAAGCTTATTCGTCATCTTTCTATTGAGATGGAACTAAAACACTTATGCTCGAGTTGGTCTGATAGCATACATTTCAGTTTGATTTTTGGGTGAATGTGCTTTCTAACCCCAAAAACAACAATTGGAAATAAGCCCAATCAGAGCTTTATCATCTTCTTTTTATGCAGATGGAACCCAAAACGCCATTTTGATTTGGTTAGGGATGATTCTGGTGCACACCTAAAAAACACCATGCGAATTGAAATAAGCCCAATCAAAGCTTATTCATCTTCTTTCTACACATATGGAAGAGAAAAGCCGGTGTTTTGTTATTTTGGTCTCATTACATACACTTTGCGATTTCTGGGTCAATGTTGCATTAACACTAAAGAACACAACTTGAAATAAGCGAAAGCCAAGATTCTTCTTTCTATGTAGTTGGAACCAAAAACAACCTGTTTTGCCTTGTTTAGGTTAATTACACTTCGGTTGATATGTGGGTGAATGAACACCGAAAGAACAATCAAAGCTTATTCGTGCTCTTTCTTTTGAGATGGAACCAGAACACCTATTCTTAATTTGGGCTGATAACAAACATTTCACTCTGCGATTTTTGGGTGAATGTACATTCTAACCCGAAAAACAACAATTGGAAATAAGCCCACTCAGAGCTTTATCATCTTCTTTTTATGCAGATGGAACCCAAAACGACATTTTGATTTGGTTAGGGGTGATTCTGGTGCACACCTAAAAAACACCATGCGAATTGAAATAAGCCCAATCAAAGCTTATTCATCTTCTTTCTACACATATGGAAGAGAAAAGCCGGTGTTTTGTTCTTTTGGTCTCATTACATACACTTTGCGATTTCTGGGTCAATGTTGCATTAACACTAAAGAACACAACTTGAAATAAGCGAAAGCCAAGATTCTTCTTTCTATGTAGTTGGAACCAAAAACAACCTGTTTTGCCTTGTTTAGGTTAATTACACTTCGGTTGATATGTGGGTGAATGAACACCGAAAGAACAATCAAAGCTTATTCGTGCTCTTTCTTTTGAGATGGAACCAGAACACCTATTCTTAATTTGGGCTGATAACAAACATTTCACTCTGCGATTTTTGGGTGAATGTACATTCTAACCCGAAAAACAACAATTGGAAATAAGCCCACTCAGAGCTTTATCATCTTCTTTTTATGCAGATGGAACCCAAAACGACATTTTGATTTGGTTAGGGGTGATTCTGGTGCACACCTAAAAAACACCATGTGAATTGAAATAAGCTCAATCAAAGCTTATTCGTCTTCTTTCTATGCATATGGAAGAGAAAAGACGGTGCTTTGTTATTTAGGTGTGCTTACATACACTTTGCGATTTCTGGATTAATGTTGAATTAACACTAAAGAACACAACTTGAAATAAGCGAAATCCAATATTCTTCTTTCTATGTAGTTGGAACCCAATACAATCTGCTTTGCTTTGTTTAGGTTTATTACACCTCGCTTTGATATGTGGGTGAATGAACACCGAAAGAATAATCAACGCTTATTCGAGCTATTTCTTTTCAGACGGAACCAAAACACCTATGCTTAATTTGGGCTGATAACAAACATTTCACTCTGCGATTTTTGCGTGAATGTGCATTCTAAACCCAAAAACAACAATTAGAAATAAGCCCAATCAGAGCTTTATCATCCTCTTTTTCCTAGTTTAGATTTATTTGCTTTGCTATTTGTTTGTGAATGAACACGGAAAGAACAATTAAAGCTTATTTGTGCTCTTTCGATTGAGATGGAACCAAATCACCTATAATTGATTTGGGCTGATAACAAACATTTTACTGCGATTTTTGGTGAATGTGCATTCTAACCGCCAAAACACCAATTTGATGTAAGCCCAATGAGAGCTTTATCTTCTTTTTATGCAGATGGAACCCAAAACGACATTTTGATTTGGTTAGGGGTGATTCTGGTGCACACATATAAAACACCATGCGAATTGAAATAAGCCCAATCAAGGCTTATTCGTCTTCTTTCTACGCATACGGAAGAGAAAAGACGGTGCTTTGTTATTTAGGTCTCATTACATACACTTTGCGATTTCTGGGTCAATGTTGCATTAACACTAAAGAACACAACTTGAAATAAGCGAAAGCCAAGATTCTTCTTTCTATGTAGTTGGAACCAAAAACAACCTGTTTTGCCTTGTTTAGGTTAATTACACTTCGGTTGATATGTGGGTGAATGAACACCGAAAGAACAATCAAAGCTTATTCGTGCTCTTTCTTTTGAGATGGAACCAGAACACCTATTCTTAATTTGGGCTGATAACAAACATTTCACTCTGCGATTTTTGGGTGAATGTACATTCTAACCCGAAAAACAACAATTGGAAATAAGCCCACTCAGAGCTTTATCATCTTCTTTTTATGCAGATGGAACCCAAAACGACATTTTGATTTGGTTAGGGGTGATTCTGGTGCACACCTAAAAAACACCATGTGAATTGAAATAAGCTCAATCAAAGCTTATTCGTCTTCTTTCTATGCATATGGAAGAGAAAAGACGGTGCTTTGTTATTTAGGTGTGCTTACATACACTTTGCGATTTCTGGATTAATGTTGAATTAACACTAAAGAACACAACTTGAAATAAGCGAAATCCAATATTCTTCTTTCTATGTAGTTGGAACCCAATACAATCTGCTTTGCTTTGTTTAGGTTTATTACACCTCGCTTTGATATGTGGGTGAATGAACACCGAAAGAATAATCAACGCTTATTCGAGCTATTTCTTTTCAGACGGAACCAAAACACCTATGCTTAATTTGGGCTGATAACAAACATTTCACTCTGCGATTTTTGCGTGAATGTGCATTCTAAACCCAAAAACAACAATTAGAAATAAGCCCAATCAGAGCTTTATCATCCTCTTTTTCCTAGTTTAGATTTATTTGCTTTGCTATTTGTTTGTGAATGAACACGGAAAGAACAATTAAAGCTTATTTGTGCTCTTTCGATTGAGATGGAACCAAATCACCTATAATTGATTTGGGCTGATAACAAACATTTTACTGCGATTTTTGGTGAATGTGCATTCTAACCGCCAAAACACCAATTTGATGTAAGCCCAATGAGAGCTTTATCTTCTTTTTATGCAGATGGAACCCAAAACGACATTTTGATTTGGTTAGGGGTGATTCTGGTGCACACATATAAAACACCATGCGAATTGAAATAAGCCCAATCAAGGCTTATTCGTCTTCTTTCTACGCATACGGAAGAGAAAAGACGGTGCTTTGTTATTTAGGTCTCATTACATACACTTTGCGATTTCTGGGTCAATGTTGCATTAACACTAAAGAACACAACTTGAAATAAGCGAAAGCCAAGATTCTTCTTTCTATGTAGTTGGAACCAAAAACAACCTGTTTTGCCTTGTTTAGGTTAATTACACTTCGGTTGATATGTGGGTGAATGAACACCGAAAGAACAATCAAAGCTTATTCGTGCTCTTTCTTTTGAGATGGAACCAGAACACCTATTCTTAATTTGGGCTGATAACAAACATTTCACTCTGCGATTTTTGGGTGAATGTACATTCTAACCCGAAAAACAACAATTGGAAATAAGCCCACTCAGAGCTTTATCATCTTCTTTTTATGCAGATGGAACCCAAAACGACATTTTGATTTGGTTAGGGGTGATTCTGGTGCACACCTAAAAAACACCATGTGAATTGAAATAAGCTCAATCAAAGCTTATTCGTCTTCTTTCTACGCATATGGAAGAGAAAAGACGGTGCTTTGTTATTTAGGTGTGCTTACATACACTTTGCGATTTCTGGATTAATGTTGAATTAACACTAAAGAACACAACTTGAAATAAGCGAAATCCAATATTCTTCTTTCTATGTAGTTGGAACCCAATACAATCTGCTTTGCTTTGTTTAGGTTTATTACACCTCGCTTTGATATGTGGGTGAATGAACACCGAAAGAATAATCAACGCTTATTCGAGCTATTTCTTTTCAGACGGAACCAAAACACCTATGCTTAATTTGGGCTGATAACAAACATTTCACTCTGCGATTTTTGCGTGAATGTGCATTCTAAACCCAAAAACAACAATTAGAAATAAGCCCAATCAGAGCTTTATCATCCTCTTTTTCCTAGTTTAGATTTATTTGCTTTGCTATTTGTTTGTGAATGAACACGGAAAGAACAATTAAAGCTTATTTGTGCTCTTTCGATTGAGATGGAACCAAATCACCTATAATTGATTTGGGCTGATAACAAACATTTTACTGCGATTTTTGGTGAATGTGCATTCTAACCGCCAAAACACCAATTTGATGTAAGCCCAATGAGAGCTTTATCTTCTTTTTATGCAGATGGAACCCAAAACGACATTTTGATTTGGTTAGGGGTGATTCTGTTGGGATTCGCAGGATACTGGATAAGTCTGCAGGCTTCAACAGGATGATGCAATACTCTGCTGGGTCAGAGTGACTCAGCAGGAGTGTGATTAGTGTGATTGGCTATCACCTGTTTTAAAAGGAAAGCCTGTTTAACAGTGGGTGTGGTGGTTGTGCTGTAGTGTGGTGGTGCTGTGGTGGAGAGTATTCGTTTGTAAGTACTCTGTATGGACTGTTTCTTTTGTAAATGCCTGTATATAGCTCACATTAAAAAAGACTGCACTGGAAAAACCTGGAACTCTTAGTGTCTCGCTGAAAGCGCCGCGTGGAATACGCGACAGGGTTATGGGCCCAGCACGCTCCCGCTGCGCAAGAGTACAGGTGGCAGTTATCTAGCCGTGGGTGCTGGAGGTGAGCTGCAGGGATGGAGCAGTCCAGAACTGGCGTGTTGCTGGAGAAGCTGACGGCCACGAACTACAGCATCTGGTCGGTCCGCATGCAACACTTCCTCAAGCGTGAGGGCCTGTGGAAGGTGGTGGAAGATCCACCGCAGCCCCCTGAGGAGGATGATGACGACGATGAAAAGCTGGCACTAGCAGAGGCCCAGCTTGAAAAGGATGAGAAAGCTTTGGCTACGATCATCCTTGGAGTGGACGACAGCCAGCTAGTCTACGTAGCTGATAAGGTGACGGCAAGTGAGGCGTGGAATGCGCTCAAGGCTGTCCATGTGCGAGAGACAGCTGGCTCACTGATAACACTGACCAGGAGACTGTACCGGTGTCGGAAGAAACCGGGGGACTCCCTGGTAAACCACCTAAAATTCCTAACAGGCTGTTTCCAGGAGCTAGCCTTAAGAGGGAGGCCTGTGGGGGAAGAGGACAAAGTCTTTATAGTCCTGAGTTCCCTTGATGACAGCTATGATATGCTGGTCAACTCCCTCGAGTCTGTAGAGACTGATAAGCTGACTCTGGAATACGTTACCGGACGGTTGTATGCAGAGGAGGACAGGCGTGCAGAGCGAAAGATGACCTCAGCCCAGCTGTTGGAGCATCCCAGAGGGAACAACAGCCGGGAGGAGCAGAGGTGTCGGGAGCCGGAGAAACAGCCAGGAGGAGCTGCTGCAGACCAGCTGGTGGTCAACAAAGTAAAAAGGTGTTTTTGCTGCAAGTCCAGTGGACATCTGCTTCGGGACTGCCCAAGAAAACAACAAAAACAGCAGAAGCACAAGAGGCAGCAGAGAGAGTCTACCGCTTGGGTGTCTGCAGATGGTCAAGAAAATGAAGAGCTGTGGGTTCTGGACAGTGGAGCTTCTCAAACCTTTTGTAAAAGAAAAGGACTGCTAACTGATGCTAGGGCTTCAAACAAAAAACATGTAAGTCTTGCTACGGGCCAGAAAGCTAATGTGGTTTGTGAGGGGGAGGTTGTGTTCCCACAGCTGGGACACACATTCAGGAATGTGTTGTGTGTGCCTAGTTTGCAAAACAATCTCCTGAGCATTCCTGACTTGGCAAAAGCAGGCTTTGAAGTAAACTTTGTGGGAGATCAGTGCCAGATAAAGCAAAATGGGGCAGTGTTGGCAAATGCTAACCTTAGAACTAATATGTATGTACTGCAGTGTGAGTCTAAGGTTGCGAATGTGCAAAATGTCCCAACCCATGATATGTGTATTCATCTCCTGCACAGGCGTCTGGCTCATGCTAGCTATAAGGTGCTAAACAAAACATTGGAGTTGTGTGGGGGGATGAAAAACATAAAAAGTTGTGATAATTACTTAGACTGCAATATCTGCAAGGAGGTTAAAAGCAGGGCTTGCCCAGTAGCAAGAGCAAGCCAGAGAGAAACCAAAAAACCACTGGAGTTGATCCATGCTGATGTAACTGGTCCTTTTCCACCAAGTGTCTCCCACAACAAGTACTGTTTGATCCTAGTGGATGACTATTCTAGATTTGGCTGGGTCTATCCATTGAAGCAAAAGTCTGACGTTGCCCAAACTTTGAAGTTCTGGGTAAGAAGGGTAGAAAGGCAACTTGGCGAAAAGGTGTGCTCTATTCAGACAGACAGGGGAGGAGAGTTTATGGCAAGCTCCTTAAGAAACTGGTTGCGTTCCCAAGGGATTAAACATAGGCTTACCAATGTGGCGACGCCTCAGGAGAACGGAGTAGCAGAGCGTAGGGGAGGTGTCTTGCAGACACAAATGAAAGCATTGTTAGCAGATGCAAATCTTCCAATTAAGTACTGGGCTGAGAGTATTAAGACCGCAAATTATATTGGGAATCGCTTGTGGTCAAGGGTACTAGATGACATACCCTATAAAATTCTCTATAACAAAAGTCCCAGTTTGCAACATTTGAGAATCTTTGGGACAAAGGCATGGGTTGACATACCTGTAAAGAACCGAAGAAAAGGTGGGAAAAGGGCACAGCAGTTGCTGTTTCTTGGGTATGAAAGTGGTACGAAAGCCTATAGGTTTGAAGATGATAAAAACCTTTTGAGTTATAGTCGATCAGCCAGCTTTAATGAGCAAAGAAATTGGCCCAATATACATGCAAACCTGCTGCCAGAAAAAGTTTTACTGCCGAGCATACCTGATAAGGCAGTTGAAACAAAGCTGAGAATTGGCAGCTCTCCCAGAGAAACTGAAAGGGAGGAGGTAAAGGTTGAGCATTTTTCCCCAGCTGCTAGCATGGAGCAGGGGAGAGAAGAAAGTGCAACAGGGACAGGAGGAGGTAGATCTCCAGAGTCAATCCACCCGAAAAGCAGTCCTGAAGGTGGCCCAGGGGGTGAGATTAATGAACCAAGGAGGTCTGCAAGAAGTAATAAAGGTCAACCTCCAGACCGTTATGGGTTCCCAGCCACCATAAACCAGGTTTGTGTAACTGAGCCAGAAAACTTTGAAGAAGTGCAAGAGTTACCTACTCTAGAGAAAGAGGCGTGGTTAAAGGCAATGCAGGCAGAGTATAACTCTCTGCTAAACAACAATGTCTTTGTACCTACAGAATTGCCTGAAGGTAAAAAGCCCATAAGCTGTAAGTGGGTTTTTAAACTGAAAAAGCTGGCTGATGGTAGTTTTCAGAGGAAAGCCAGGTTGGTTGCACGGGGCTTTACACAGAGGAAAATGATACATTATGATGAAGTGTTTGCCCCAACAGCAAAGGCTGAAACAGTAAAATCAGTTTTAGCAATGGCAAGTCTGAGAGGGTTAAAAGTTAATCATTTTGATGTTGCCTCAGCATATTTAAATGCTCCTATTGACGCCGAGGTGTATTTACAGCAAATACCAGGTTATGAACTAGAAAAAGACAGCATGGTGTTAAAACTGCAAAGGGCACTATACGGTTTACACCAAAGTGCACGTCTATGGCATGAATGCATAGACACAACTTTGAAAAAGATGGGATTCAAACAAAGCCTGGCTGATTCCTGTTTATATTCAGCAATGGTGCAAGGAAGTGTTTGTTATTTACTTTTGTATGTTGACGATATCTGTCTAATAACAACTGCACAAAAGCAAGTGTCTTGGTTTATAAACAGCCTAGGTAACAAATACAAACTGAAGTATTTGGGAGAGATTCAGAATTACTTAGGAGTAGAGGTTCAGAGAAATGAAGAGGGCGTCTACTCTCTGAGTCAGAAGGATAAAATCGAAAAGTTACTGAAGACATATGGAATGGAGAGGGCAAATGAGGTTGACACTCCCATAACTACCCAGTACAAAAATGAACCAGAAGGGCAAAAATGTGAGAATGCAACAGCGTTTCATTCTCTGTTGGGTTCTCTGTTATATTTAAGTTGTTGGACAAGACCCGACATAACATTGGCAGTGCACATGTTAAGCCAAAGAAGTGCAGACCCGGCTCAGAGAGACTGGGTAGCACTTAAAAGAATCCTAAGGTATCTGAAAGGCACAAAAGATTACAAACTGGTGCTGGATACAGGATATGATCAGCAAGTGTATGCATACGCTGATGCCAGCTGGGGGGACAGAGAAAATGGAAAGTCTACCACTGGCTATGCCATATATATTGGAAATGCCCTGGTTCAGTGGAAATCCCAGAAACAAACATTTGTTGCCACAAGTACTTGTGAAGCAGAGTACTCAGCCATAAGCGAATGTGTATCACAAATAGAATGGTTTGCTTCCCTAACAAAAGAGCTTGGAATACCTTCTGAAATGCCAATCACTGTGCTAAGTGACAACATGGCTGCACAACAGCTTGCCAACCAACAGAACTTTAAAAGCAAGAGTAAACATATTGCTATAAGATACGGAAATGTGAAAAATGCTTTGGAAAGAAATGTGTTAAAGGTACAGCACTGTAACACAAAATGTAATGTGGCAGTTTTGTATACAAAATGTTTGGATGCTCCTAAATTTCGAGACTTAAGAGAATTATTAGGTCTCAAGCCTTTGACTTAAGGAGGAGTGTTGGGATTCGCAGGATACTGGATAAGTCTGCAGGCTTCAACAGGATGATGCAATACTCTGCTGGGTCAGAGTGACTCAGCAGGAGTGTGATTAGTGTGATTGGCTATCACCTGTTTTAAAAGGAAAGCCTGTTTAACAGTGGGTGTGGTGGTTGTGCTGTAGTGTGGTGGTGCTGTGGTGGAGAGTATTCGTTTGTAAGTACTCTGTATGGACTGTTTCTTTTGTAAATGCCTGTATATAGCTCACATTAAAAAAGACTGCACTGGAAAAACCTGGAACTCTTAGTGTCTCGCTGAAAGCGCCGCGTGGAATACGCGACAGATTCTGGTGCACACATATAAAACACCATGCGAATTGAAATAAGCCCAATCAAGGCTTATTCGTCTTCTTTCTACGCATACGGAAGAGAAAAGACGGTGCTTTGTTATTTAGGTCTCATTACATACACTTTGCGATTTCTGGGTCAATGTTGCATTAACACTAAAGAACACAACTTGAAATAAGCGAAAGCCAAGATTCTTCTTTCTATGTAGTTGGAACCAAAAACAACCTGTTTTGCCTTGTTTAGGTTAATTACACTTCGGTTGATATGTGGGTGAATGAACACCGAAAGAACAATCAAAGCTTATTCATGCTCTTTCTTTTGAGATGGAACCAGAACACCTATTCTTAATTTGGGCTGATAACAAACATTTTACTGCGATTTTTGGGTGAATGTACATTCTAACCCGAAAAACAACAATTGGAAATAAGCCCACTCAGAGCTTTATCATCTTCTTTTTATGCAGATGGAACCCAAAACGACATTTTGATTTGGTTAGGGGTGATTCTGGTGCACACCTAAAAAACACCATGTGAATTGAAATAAGCTCAATCAAAGCTTATTCGTCTTCTTTCTACGCATATGGAAGAGAAAAGACGGTGCTTTGTTATTTAGGTGTGCTTACATACACTTTGCGATTTCTGGATTAATGTTGAATTAACACTAAAGAACACAACTTGAAATAAGCGAAATCCAATATTCTTCTTTCTATGTAGTTGGAACCCAATACAATCTGCTTTGCTTTGTTTAGGTTTATTACACCTCGCTTTGATATGTGGGTGAATGAACACCGAAAGAATAATCAATGCTTATTCGAGCTATTTCTTTTCAGACGGAACCAAAACACCTATGCTTAATTTGGGCTGATAACAAACATTTCACTCTGCGATTTTTGCGTGAATGTGCATTCTAAACCCAAAAACAACAATTAGAAATAAGCCCAATCAGAGCTTTATCATCCTCTTTTTCCTAGTTTAGATTTATTTGCTTTGCTATTTGTTTGTGAATGAACACGGAAAGAACAATTAAAGCTTATTTGTGCTCTTTCGATTGAGATGGAACCAAATCACCTATAATTGATTTGGTCTGATAACAAACATTTTACTGCGATTTTTGGTGAATGTGCATTCTAACCGCCAAAACACCAATTTGATGTAAGCCCAATGAGAGCTTTATCTTCTTTTTATGCAGATGGAACCCAAAACGACATTTTGATTTGGTTAGGGGTGATTCTGGTGCACACATATAAAACACCATGCGAATTGAAATAAGCCCAATCAAGGCTTATTCGTCTTCTTTCTACGCATACGGAAGAGAAAAGACGGTGCTTTGTTATTTAGGTCTCATTACATACTTTGCGATTTCTGGGTTAATGTTGCATTAACACCAAAGAACACAACTTGAAATAAGCGAAATCCAAGATTCTTCTTTCTAAGTAGATGGAACCCAAAACAACCTGTTTTGCTTTGTTTAGGTTTATTACACTTCACTTTGATATGTGGGTGAATGAACACCGAAAGAACAATCAAAGCTTATTCGAGCTATTTCTTTTGAGATGGAACCAAAACACCTATGCTTCGCTGTGCTATATGTGAGTGAATGAACAAAGAAAGAAGAATCAAAGCTTATTCGTCATCTTTCTATTGAGATGGAACTAAAACACTTATGCTCGAGTTGGTCTGATAGCATACATTTCACTTTGATTTTTTGGTGAATGTGCTTTCTAACCCCAAAAACAACTGTCAGCGGCTGCCTCAGGTCCCAGCTCACAAAGGACCAACGCCAGTTGCTCTTTATAAACAAAAGTCTTTATTGTGGTTCATTGTTGGTTTGACATCCGTGGCGCGCAGCGCTACGTCTGGGTCCTTAGACCGGCGAAGCTCCGTCTGAGTCTCCACCCCCTGTACACCAGTTTAAGACTCTAACCTTACTCCACCTCTTCCGTCTCTCCTTTCTCCTCTGGGTCCTTCTGCCCCCCGGGGTCTCCTCCTTTCTGGACTCTTCTGGCGCTGACGCTGACCCCCCTGACTCCTGTCCCTCCTTTCTGCGGGCTTTAGGACCTGGCTCCCTATCCGGGCTACCAACTGCGCCGCCCTCCTGTACATTTGAACTTGGCGCGCGCGCCCAGCCTCCAACCTTCCTCTTGACCGTTTCCTCGCTCTCCGATGGAGGCGTGGCCAATCCTGACTCATCTCCTCCCGCTGGCGGTGAGCCGCCTGATCCCGATACCTGGGACTCCTCCCCCTTACTGCGCTCTGGTGGGGAAGCTGGTCCCGATTTCCAACTGCTGCTCTCTGAGTCCCCTCTGGCCCCTTCTTCCTGGGGTGTCCCCCTAGGCACCCCCTTGCTCTGACCATGGGAGCCCCTTTCTGTGAATCTTCCGATTCGCTGGAAAGACTCAGAGACCTCGGGCCGCTGTCATCGCTAACATTTCCTTCGGATTCCTCCCCCTCGCTCTCTATTTCCTCCCTTTCCTGTGCCTCTGCTCCTGAGCCCCTGACATCCATCCCCCCCTCGAAGCCCCCCCTTCCCCCCTCCCCTCCTTCCGGTGTGGGTACTGGGTGCTCCGTCGTTGTGGGGGTGAGTGCCGGATACAGTTCGTCCCCCGTGGCGTGCATCCAGCCGGATAAGTCCGGCTCGTCCTCCGTGCTCTCGCCAACGTCGATCTCCTCTGCTTCCATCTCTTTGCCTCCGTGCTCGAACCCAAGGTCCTCCCCCAACACGTCCATGTCTCTCTCTCCCCCGGTCTCCTCTGGGGACGTTGCCTGCCCAGGACCCCCCAGCCACTTCCTGCGCCACTGCTCCTCTGGTCGATCGTCCCACCAATAAGAGCGGTCTGAGGCAGACCCCGAGGGTGATCCCTCCGGGGAATGTGTGTCTAGTGCCGGTTCCTCGTCCGAGGCGAACCCCTGGAACGTGCTGGCTGAAAGTGTGGGTGTGAAAAGCCAGTCGTCGAAATACTCGGCCGGCATGGGCCTGTGTGGGAAAAGGGCATGAAACTCATCTTTGAGCAGAGGTTCCTCCAAAGCATAGTCCGGCACCCAACTGTTGGCGCTGGCCGGGGTACCTTCTTTGGCGAGAAGATACTCAACCCCCTCTTCCCCCCATCTCGAGTCTAAAATCTCTGTGACCTCGTTGAGGGGCTCCCCCCTTGGCAACCTCCCCCTTGTGGGCGCCTCCCTGAGCGGGTCTGGTGCCGTCCCTGGCTCCTGAAATCTGTGAGGTGCCTTGTAGGGCGTGAGCACTGATCTATGGAAGACCGGGTGCATTCTGGACCCCTCCGGAAGTGTCAACCGGAATGCCACTGGATTGACCTGTGCCTCGACTTGGTAAGGCCCTAGCTGCTTATGTCTGAGCTTCTTCTTCGCTAATGATCTGGCCGGCACTGCCTGGGCTGCTAACCAAACCCAGTCTCCCACCTGTATGTCCTCCCCAACCCTTCTGTGTCTGTCAGCCTGCAGTTTGTATGCGTGCTTTGCTAGTTCTAACTGCCTTCGAAGCTGTTCGTGGACCTCCTGCAACTCTGATGCTAAGGCTTCCGCTGCCTGTGGCTCCCCCTCCCCCACTCTCTCTAATCCCGGGAAGGTTCTGGGATGCCTCCCATTGTTGGCGAAGAACGGTGTCACCCCCATGGACACGTGCTTCGTGTTGTTGTAGGCGAACTCGGCGAGCGGCAGGTAGTCCACCCATGTTGCAGGCTGCTGATTCGCGTAGCATCTCAGGTACTGCTGCATGATGGCGTTGACCCGCTCCGCTTGTCCGTTGGTCTGCGGGTGTCTCGCCGACGCTAGGTTGATCTTGACGTTCAGGATGCCCATCAGCTTCTGCCAGAAGTTCGAGATGAACTGCCGCCCCCGGTCGGACAGGATAGACCGTGGTAGACCATGAACCTTGAACACGTGGTCTATGAACAGTTTGGCGGTCTGTTCCGCCGTGGCCACCTTCGCGCACGGAATGAAGTGGGCCATTTTGGTGAACATGTCCACCACCACTAGCACTGCTGTCTTGCCCCTCGAGCTGGGTAGATCCGTGACAAAGTCCAGGGCCACCCTCTCCCACGGTTCGAGCGGTGTCTGCAGCGGTTCCAGCAGTCCCGCCGGCGGTTTGTGCACTGGCTTGGCCCTTTGGCAGGTGTCGCACCTCGAGACGTAATCTGCGACTTCCCCCCGCATCTTGGGCCACCAAAAGTCTCTGGCTACTAATTCTACAGTCTTCTCTTTGCCAAAGTGCCCGGCGGTGGGTGCGTCGTGCAACTGTTGCAGTACCTTCGCGCGGAGGTCGTCTCCCGGTACGTAGAGGGCCCCTTTGCGGATGAGCAATCCGTCGCGTATCTGGAACTCGTCGTCCTTCGCCATGCCCCTGTGCACCTCCTCCATCTTGGCTTGTGCGAAGGAGTCCTCCTGCAGCGCTCGACGTACCGCATCCAGGTCCACGGTTGCCGAAGCGCACGCCCACGCTTTCGGTGCGAAAATGTGCTTGGCCGCCGCTGGTGCCACCTCCTCGAGGTATTGCGGCTTCCTGGACAGTGCATCCGCCATGACGTTGTTGTCGCCTGGGATGCACTCTATCCTGAAGTCGAAATCCGCAAAGAACTCCGCCCAGCGTATGTGCCTCTGGTTCAGGAACCAGTACTCCAGGTTCTTATGGTCTGTGCGTACCTGCACTGTGTGTTTGGCTCCGATAAGGAAGTGCCGCCACGCCTTGAATGCTGCATGAATGGCTAGCAACTCCCTGTCCCAGATGGTGTAGTTCTGCTCCGACTTGCTGAGCTTCCTGGAGTAGAAGGCGCACGGCCTCCAGTCCCCATGCGGGTCTTGCTGCAACAGGACTGCTCCCACGGCCCTGTCTGAGGCGTCTGTTTCAACCCTCATCGGTCTGCTGGGATTCACATGCAGTAGCTGCTCTTCGGACGAGAAGAGACGCTTGAGTTTCTGAAAGGACTGCTCCGCCTGCTCCGTCCAGATGAACTTCTTCTTCTTGGAGCTGAGCGTGTCGGTAATGGCCGCCGTCTGCATAGCGAACCCCTTGATGAACTTGCGATAAAAGTTTGCAAAGCCGACAAACCGCTGGACCTCCTTCCGATTGCGCGGGCTCTTCCAGTCCAACACTGAGCGAACCTTGGCGCTGTCCATGGCGAGCCCCTTGTCCGATAATTTGTAGCCCAGGAAATCCACCTCCGTCATGTCGAACTGGCACTTCTCCAGCTTGGCGTACAGTATGTGCTGCTGTAGTCTCTGCAGAACTTCCTTGACGTCTCTCTCGTGAGCCTCCTGCGATTCTGAGAATATCAGGATGTCGTCCAGGAAGCAGACGCACTTCTTGTAGAGGAGTCCCGCTAACACGTGATGCATGAAGGCTTGAAAACAGTGGGAGCCATTTTGTAATCCAAACGGCATAACTCTGTATTCATAGGTGCCCAGGGGCGTGAACATGGCCGTCTTCCACTCGTCGCCCTCCCGTATGCGAATAAGGTTGTACGCCCCTCGCAGATCCAACTTGGTGAAAACGCGTCCTTTTCTCACCGTCGCGAGCAGGTCTTCGATTTTGGGCATGGGGAAGGCCGTGGGCTTGGTTTTCGAGTTCAAAATTCGATAGTCTACCACAAGCCTTTTTGGGGGCGTGTCTTTTTTCTTCACAAAGAACACGGGACTGCCCCCCACTGCCTTGGACTCCCGGATGAAACCGCGCTTCAAGTTGTGATCTATGAACTCCCTGAGTTCCTGCAGTTCGTCTTCGGACATGGAATACGGTTTCCCGGTCGGCAGCGTCGCACCCGGCAGGAGGTCAATCTTGCAGTCATAGGACCTGTGGGGAGGTAGCTTGTCCGCTTCCTTCTCGCAGAAAACCTCCAAAAACGCTGCGTACTTGTGGGGGACTGCTTGCAGCGTGCCTAATTGTAGCAGTGGGTCATCCCCTTCCCCTTCCGGGCTAGGCAGAATGCAGTGTTCTGCACAGTAGGAGGAGCCGAAAGTCAGTTGGCGCTGGCACCAAGCCAATGCTGGGCTGTGCCTGTGCAGCCAACTCATGCCCAATACTACAGGCGTGTCCGACAGTTGGGTGACATTGAAGCTGATGACTTCCCGGTGATTTCCAATTTGCATCACCATCGGGGGCGTTTGCTTCACCACCTGCCCCCCCAGCAATTCCCTGCCATCCACCGTGACAACCTTCAGGGGCAGCGTGGCTGGCAGTAGCGCTATGCTGTGTTGCTTAGTGAAATCCAGTCCTATAAAGTCTGCGTTACTACCAGAGTCAATGGTAATTGGCACTTCCATTGTGAGTCCATTGGGTAGCTGGAGCGATGTGGTGAGCTGCACCACTGGTTTGGGCGGGAGAGGGTCTGTGGGCTGCAAAATTTCTGGGGACTGCTTCACTGACTCGTCTGGCTGGGCCCCAGTGCCTCTGCCTCCAGCCAGACTCCGTCGTTTCCCTGCTGTGGTTCTCTCTGCTGAGTTGCTTCTGTTACTGTTGCGGAGGCTGCAGTGTGCTTGTGGAGCCTCTGGGGACACTCTTTCGCCATGTGCTGAGCACTGTCGCAGATGTAGCACATCCTGTTCCCTCTAGGAGGCTTCGCTTTGACTGCTCCCGGTGTTAGGGCTCTGGTTGCTGACTGAGCCCTGGCGCCTCCAATCTCCATCGGTTCCTCTCCCCCTCCCAGCGGAGGCGTGGATTGCGCACGCGCTGCATCCTTGGGAAAGAGGGGAGGTGCTCTCGCTGGCGTGCGTCCCCAACGCCCTTCTTCTTTGCCCCATGGACGTTCTTCCAGGCGCACCCCAATCGTCAGCGCCCTCTGAACAACTTCCTGAGTGCTCTGGGGTCTCTCCCCCCTTGCGATTTCGTCTTTCACAGCTCCATTCAACCCTTCGCAGAAAAGGTCCCTGACTGCAGCTGAATCTTTCTCCCATCCCAGCGCATTGACCAATGCAAAAAAGCGGGAATGATACTGCCTTACAGTGGCTCTCCCTTGTTTCAGCCCATGTATCTCTTTTCTGGCGATATCAATGTCTATATTTGATAAAAAACACGAATCCATCGCTTTAATGAAGGCATCCGCACTTCGGAGCGCCGGATCCTTATCTCTCCACAGATTGCGCAGCCACGCTTTAGCTTCTCCATGCAAATGAGATAAGATAAACCCCACCTTCTCTTGCTCATCTCTAAAGTCTTTATCCAGCAATTGCAGCGCAAACAGCACGTCTGCTCGGAAGTTAGGGTACTGCTGTAAATTCCCATCGAAATGAGATACAAGGCTGCCTCCTCTCTTCCCCAGCCCAATCCCCTCTGATTTGGGTCCCGGTTGCCCCTGCTTAGTGATCACTTCCAACCTGGCTTGGAGATCCCGGCAGGCGGCAGCTGCTTCGTCTTCCTTCTTCCTGGATGCGAGTATCTCCGCGTTGAGTTGCGTCACTGCATTTTGCAGGGCTGCTATTTGCTGTTCGGTAGTCATCTTGCCTGGCTTTTGTGAGCTCGCGAAGCACCAATCTTCGCCCCTCACTGCGCCCACTCACGTTGCGAGGTTTTTGGTGAAAAAGGGAGACGGAGCTTACTGTCAGCGGCTGCCTCAGGTCCTAGCTCACAAAGGACCAACGCCAGTTGCTCTTTATAAACAAAAGTCTTTATTGTGGTTCATTGTTGGTTTGACATCCGTGGCGCGCAGCGCTACGTCTGGGTCCTTAGACCGGCGAAGCTCCGTCTGAGTCTCCACCCCCTGTACACCAGTTTAAGACTCTAACCTTACTCCACCTCTTCCGTCTCTCCTTTCTCCTCTGGGTCCTTCTGCCCCCCGGGGTCTCCTCCTTTCTGGACTCTTCTGACGCTGACGCTGACCCCCCTGACTCCTGTCCCTCCTTTCTGCGGGCTTTAGGACCTGGCTCCCTATCCGGGCTACCAACTGCGCCACCCTCCTGTACATTTGAACTTGGCGCGCGCGCCCAGCCTCCAACCTTCCTCTTGACCGTTTCCTCGCTCTCCGATGGAGGCGTGGCCAATCCTGACTCATCTCCTCCCGCTGGCGGTGAGCCGCCTGATCCCGATACCTGGGACTCCTCCCCCTTACTGCGCTCTGGTGGGGAAGCTGGTCCCGATTTCCAACTGCTGCTCTCTGAGTCCCCTCTGGCCCCTTCTTCCTGGGGTGTCCCCCTAGGCACCCCCCTTGCTCTGACCATGGGAGCCCCTTTCTGTGAATCTTCCGATTCGCTGGAAAGACTCAGAGACCTCGGGCCGCTGTCATCGCTAACATTTCCTTCGGATTCCTCCCCCTCGCTCTCTATTTCCTCCCTTTCCTGTGCCTCTGCTCCTGAGCCCCTGACAACAACAATTGGAAATAAGCCCAATCAGAGCTTTATCATCTTCTTTTTATGCAGATGGAACCCAAAACGCCATTTTGATTTGGTTAGGGATGATTCTGGTGCACACCTAAAAAACACCATGCGAATTGAAATAAGCCCAATCAAAGCTTATTCGTCTTCTTTCTACGCATATGGAAGAGAAAAGCCGGTGTTTTGTTATTTTGGTCTCATTACATACACTTTGCGATTTCTGGGTCAATGTTGCATTAACACTAAAGAACACAACTTGAAATAAGCGAAAGCCAAGATTCTTCTTTCTATGTAGTTGGAACCAAAAACAACCTGTTTTGCCTTGTTTAGGTTAATTACACTTCGGTTGATATGTGGGTGAATGAACACCGAAAGAACAATCAAAGCTTATTCGTGCTCTTTCTTTTGAGATGGAACCAGAACACCTATTCTTAATTTGGGCTGATAACAAACATTTCACTCTGCGATTTTTGGGTGAATGTACATTCTAACCCGAAAAACAACAATTGGAAATAAGCCCACTCAGAGCTTTATCATCATCTTTTTATGCAGATGGAACCCAAAACGACATTTTGATTTGGTTAGGGGTGATTCTGGTGCACACCTATAAAACACCATGCGAATTGAAATAAGCCCAATCAAAGCTTATTCGTCTTCTTTCTACACATATGGAAGCGAAAAGCCGGTGTTTCGTTATTTTGGTTTCATTACATGCACTTTGCGATTTCTGGGTTGCAGTAACACTAAAGAACACAACTTGAAATAAGCGAAAGCCAAGATTCTTCTTTCTATGTAGTTGGAACCCAAAAAATTCCTCTTTTTCCTGGTTTAGACTTATTTGCTTTGCTATTTGTTTGTGAATGAACACGGAAAGAACAATTAAAGCTTATTCATGCTCTTTCGATTGAGATGGAACCAAATCACCTATAATTGATTTGGGCTGATAACAAACATTTTACTGCGATTTTTGGTGAATGTGCATTCTAATCGCCAAAACACCAATTTGATATAAGCCCAATCAGAGCTTTATCATCTTCTTTTTATGCAGATGGAACCCAAAACGCCATTTTGATTTGGTTAGGGGTGATTCTGGTGCACACCTAAAAAATACCATGTGAATTGAAATAAGCCCAATTAAAGCTTATTCGTCTTCTTTCTACGCATACGGAAGAGAAAAGACAATGCTTTGTTATTTAGGTCTCATTACATACACTTTGCGATTTCTGGGTTAATGTTGCATTAACACCAAAGAACACAACTTGAAATAAGCGAAAGCCAAGATTCTTCTTTCTATGTAGTTGGAACCAAAAACAACCTGTTTTCCCTTGTTTAGGTTAATTACACTTCGCTTTGATATATGAGTGAATGAACACCGAAAGAACAATCAAAGCTTATTCGAGCTACAGTGGTACCCCGCAAGACGAACGCCTCGCAAGACGGAAAACCCGCTAGACGAAAGGGTTTTCCGTTTGCGAGTTGCTTCGCAAGACGATTTTCCCTATGGGCTTGCTTCGCAAGACGAAAGCCCATAGGGAAATCTCCGGGACAGCGGGGAAGAGCAGCGTGTCTTCCCCACTGTCCTCGGACCTCCTCCCGCCGCCCGCCATCGGAACGAAGCTCCGATGCCGGGCGGGGGGGCGGGAACGCGTTCTCCCGCCGCCCGCCATCGGAACGAAGCTCCGATGCCGGGCGGGGGGGCGGGAACGCGTTCTCCCGCCGCCCGCCATCGGAACGAAGCTCCGATGCCGGGCGGGGGGGCGGGAACGCGTTCTCCCGCCGCCCGCCATCGGAACGAAGCTCCGATGCCGGGCGGGGGGGCGGGAACGCGTTCTCCCGCCGCCCGCCATCGGAACGAAGCTCCGATGCCGGGCGGGGGGGCGGGAACGCGTTCTCCCGCCGCCCGCCATCGGAACGAAGCTCCGATGCCGGGCGGGGGGCGGGAACGCGTTCTCCTGCCGCCCGCCATCGGAACGAAGCTCCGATGCCGGGCGGGGGGGCGGGGACACCTCCTCCCGCCGCCCGCCATCGGAACGAAGCTCCGATGCCGGGCGGGGGGGCGGGGACACCTTCTCTCGCTGGCCGGCTTCGGATGGCTTTCCTGAAGACTTGGGGTGGGAGGAGGGTTTTCCTTCCCACCGCCAACATTCAGAATGCTGTTCTGAATGTTGGCGGTGGGGAGGAAAAACCCTCCTCCCACGCAAGCCCCGGGAACAGAGGGAAAGCGCTGCGCGCCTTCCCCTCTGTTCCCGTACCTGTCCTGAAGGCTTGCGGTGGGGAGAAAAGCCCTTCTCCGCACCGCCAGCCTGGCAAGCAGTTTCCCTAGGAACGCATTAATTGATTTTCAATGCATTACTATGGGAAACCGTGCTTCGCAAGACGAAAAACTCGCAAGAAGAATAAACTTGCGGAACGAATTAATTTCGTCTTGCGAGGCACCACTGTATTTCTTTTGAGATGGAACCAAAACACCTATGCTTAATTTGGGCTGATAACAAACATTTCACTCTGTGATTTTTGGGTGAATGTGCATTCTAACCCGAAAAAAAACAATTGGAAATAAGCCCACTCAGAGCTTTATCATCTTCTTTTTATGCAGATGGAACCCAAAACAACCTGTTTTGCCTTGTTTAGACATTACACATCGCTGTGCTATATGTGAGTGAATGAACAAAGAAAGAAAAATCAAAGCTTATTCGTCATCTTTCTATTGAGATGGAACTAAAACACTTATGCTCGATTTGGGCTGATAGCATACATTTCAGTTTGATTTTTTGGGTGTGCTTTCTAACCCCCCAAAAAATTGGAAATAAGCCCAATCAGAGCTTTATCATCTTCTTTTTATGCAGATGGAAGCCAAAACGCCATCTTGATTTGGTTAGGGGTGATTCTGGTGCACACCTATAAAACACCATGCGAATTGAAATAAGCCCAATCAAAGCTTATTCGTCTTCTTTCTACACATATGGAAGGGAAAAGCCGGTGTTTTGTTATTTTGGTCTCATTACATGCACTTTGCGATTTCTGGGTTGCAGTAACACTAAAGAACACAACTTGAAATAAGCGAAAGCCAAGATTCTTCTTTCTATGTAGTTGGAACCCAAAACATCCTCTTTTTCCTAGTTTAGACTTATTTGCTTTGCTATTTGTTTGTGAATGAACACGGAAAGAACAATTAAAGCTTATTCGTGCTCTTTCGATTGAGATGGAACCAAATCACCTATAATTGATTTGGGCTGATAACAAACATTTTACTGCGATTTTTGGTGAATGTGCATTCTAACCGCCAAAACACCAATTTGATATAAGCCCAATCAGAGCTTTATCTTCTTTTTATGCAGATGGAACCCAAAACGACATTTTGATTTGGTTAGGGGTGATTCTGGTGCACACCTATAAAACACCATGCGAATTGAAATAAGCCCAATCAAGGCTTATTCGTCTTCTTTCTACGCATATGGAAGAGAAAAGACGGTGCTTTGTTATTTAGGTCTCATTACATACTTTGCGATTTCTGGGTTAATGTTGCATTAACACCAAAGAACACAACTTGAAATAAGCGAAATCCAAGATTCTTCTTTCTATGTAGTTGGAACCCAAAACAACCTGCTTTGCTTTGTTTAGGTTTATTACACCTCGCTTTGATATGTGGGTGAATGAACACCGAAAGAATAATCAACGCTTATTCGAGCTATTTCTTTTGAGATGGAACCAAAACACCTATGCTTAATTTGGGCTGATAACAAACATTTCACTCTGCGATTTTTGGGTGAATGTGCATTCTAACCCCAAAAACAACAATTGGAAACAAGCCCAATCAGAGCTTTGTCATCTTCTTTTTATGCAGATGGAACCCAAAACAACCTGTTTTGCCTTGTTTAGACATTACACATCGCTGTGCTATATGTGAGTGAATGAACAAAAAAAGAAGAATCAAAGCTTATTCGTCATCTTTCTATTGAGATGGAACTAAAACACTTATGCTCGAGTTGGTCTGATAGCATACATTTCAGTTTGATTTTTGGGTGAATGTGCTTTCTAACCCCAAAAACAACAATTGGAAATAAGCCCAATCAGAGCTTTATCATCTTCTTTTTATGCAGATGGAACCCAAAACGACATTTTGATTTGGTTGGGGGTGATTCTGGTGCACACCTATAAAACACCATGTGAATTGAAATTAGCTCAGTCAAAGCTTATTCGTCTTCTTTCTACGCATATGGAAGAGAAAAGACGGTGCTTTGTTATTTAGGTGTGCTTACATACACTTTGCGATTTCTGGATTAATGTTGCATTAACACTAAATAACACAACTTGAAATAAGCGAAATCCAAGATTCTTCTTTCTATGTAGTTGGAACCCAAAACAACCTGCTTTGCTTTGTTTAGGTTTATTACACCTCGCTTTGATATGTGGGTGAATGAACACCGAAAGAATAATCAACGCTTATTCGGGCTATTTCTTTTGAGATGGAACCAAAACACCTATGCTTAATTTGGGCTGATAACAAACATTTCACTCTGCGATTTTTGGGTGAATGTGCATTCTAACCCCAAAAACAACAATTGGAAACAAGCCCAATCAGAGCTTTGTCATCTTCTTTTTATGCAGATGGAACCCAAAACAACCTGTTTTGCCTTGTTTAGACATTACACATCGCTGTGCTATATGTGAGTGAATGAACAACGAAAGAAAAATCAAAGCTTATTCGTCATCTTTCTATTGAGATGGAACTAAAACACTTATGCTTAATTTGGGCTGATAACATACATTTCAGTTTCATTTTTGGGTGATCGTGCTTTCTAACCCCAAAAACAACTATTGGAAATAAGCCCAATCAGAGCTTTATCATCTTTTTATGCAGATGGAACCCAAAACGACATTTTGATTTGGTTAGGGGTGATTCTGGTGCACACCTAAAAAACACCATGCGAATTGAAATAAGCCCAATCAAAGCTTATTCGTCTTCTTTCTACACATATGGAAGCGAAAAGCCGGTGTTTCGTTATTTTGGTTTCATTACATGCACTTTGCGATTTCTGGGTTGCAGTAACACTAAAGAACACAACTTGAAATAAGCGAAAGCCAAGATTCTTCTTTCTATGTAGTTGGAACCCAATACAACCTGTTTTGCCTTGTTTAGGTTAATTACACTTCGCATTGATATGTGGGTGAATGAACACCGAAAGAACAATCAAAGCTTATTCGTGCTCTTACTTTTGAGATGGAACCAGAACACCTATTCTTAATTTGGGCTGATAACAAACATTTCACTCTGCGATTTTTGGGTGAATGTACATTCTAACCCGAAAAAAACCAATTGGAAATAAGCCCACTCAGAGCTTTATCATCTTCTTTTTATGCAGATGGAACCCAAAACAACCTGTTTTCCCTTGTTTAGACATTACACATCGCTGTGCTATATGTGAGTGAATGAACAAAGAAAAAAAAATCAAAGCTTATTCGTCATCTTTCTATTGAGATGGAACTAAAACACTTATGCTCGATTTGGGCTGATAGCATACATTTCAGTTTGAGTTTTGGGTGAATGTGCTTTCTAACCCCAAAAACAACAATTGGAAATAAGCCCAATCAGAGCTTTATCTTCTTTTTATGCAGATGGAACCCAAAACGACATTTTGATTTGGTTAGGGGTGATTCTGGTGCACACCTAAAAAACACCATGTGAATTGAAATAAGCCCAATCAAAGCTTATTCGTCTTCTTTCTACACATATGGAAGGGAAAAGCCGGTGTTTTGTTATTTTGGTCTCATTACATGCACTTTGCGATCTCTGGATTGCAGTAACACTAAAGAACACAACTTGAAATAAGCGAAAGCCAAGGTTCTTCTTTCTATGTAGTTGGAACCCAAAACATCCTCCTTTTCCTAGTTTAGATGTCAGGGGCTCAGGAGCAGAGGCACAGGAAAGGGAGGAAATAGAGAGCGAGGGGGAGGAATCCGAAGGAAATGTTAGCGATGACAGCGGTCCGAGGTCTCTGAGTCTTTCCAGCGAATCGGAAGATTCACAGAAAGGGGCTCACATGGTCAGAGCAAGGGGGGTGCCTAGGGGGACACCCCAGGAAGAAGGGGCCAGAGGGGACTCAGAGAGCAGCAGTTGGAAATCAGGACCAGCTTCCCCACCAGAGCGCAGTAGGGGGGAGGAGTCCCAGGTATCGGGAGCAGGAGGCTCACCGCCAGCGGGAGGAGAGGAGTCAGGATTGGCCACGCCTCCATCGGAGAGCGAGGAAACGGTCGAGAGGAAGGTTGAAGGCTGGGCGCGCGCGCCAAGTTCAAATGTACAGGAGGGCGGCGCAGTTGGCAGCCCGGATAGGGAGCCAGGTCCCAAAGCCCGCCGAAAGGAGGGGGAGGAGTCAGGGGAGTCAGCGTCAGCGTCAGAAGAGTCCAGAAAGGAGGAGACCCCGGGGGGCAGAAGGACCCAGAGGAGAAAGGAGAGACGGAAGAGGTGGAGTAAGGTTAGAGTCCTAAGTTGGTGTACAGCGGGTGGAGACTCAGATGGAGCTTCGCCGGTCTAGCCTCTAAGACGTAGAGCTGGGCGCTGCAGCTTGAAAATGGAAACTGTACTTCAATAAAGACTTTTGTACATTACTACCGGCTAGCGTTGGTCCTCTGTGAGCTGGGACCTGGAGCCAGCTCTGACAGTAAGCTCCATCTCATGTTTTGCACCAAAAACCTTGCAACGTGAGTGGACGCAGCGAGGGGCGAAGATTGGTGCTTCGCGAGCTCACAAAAGTCAGGCAAGATGACTACCGAACAGCAAATAGCAGCCCTACAAAATGCAGTGACACAACTCAACGCGGAGATACTCGCATCCAGGAAAAGGGAAGACGAAGCGGCTGCCGCCTGCAGGGATCTCCAAGCCAGGTTGGAAGTGCTTACTAAGCAGGGGCAACCGGGACCCAAATCAGAGGGGATTGGGCTGGGGAAAAGAGGAGGCAGCCTTGTATCTCATTTCGATGGGAATTTAGAGCAGTACCCTAACTTCCGAGCAGACGTGCTGTTTGCGCTGCAACTGCTGGATAAAGACTTTAGAGATGAGCAAGAGAAGGTGGGGTTTATCTTATCCCATTTGCATGGGGAAGCTAAAGCGCAATCTGTGGAGAGATAAGGATCCGGCGCTCCGAAGTGCGGATGCATTCATTAAAGCGATGGATTCGTGTTTTTTATCAAGTATAGACATTGATATCGCCAGAAAAGACATACATGGGCTGAAACAAGGGAGAGCCAGTGTAAGGCAGTATCATTTCCGCTTTTTTGCATTTGTCAATGCACTGGGATGGGAGAAAGATTCTGTTCCAGTCAGAGACCTTTTTTGGGAAGGCTTGAATGCAAATGTGAAAGACGAAATTGCAAGGGGGGAGAGACCCCAGAGCACTCAGGAAGTGGTCCAGAGGGCGCTGACGATTGGGGTGCGCCTGGAAGAACGTCCATGGGGCAAAGAAGAAGGGCGTTGGGGACGCACGCCAGCGAGAGCACCTCCCCTCTTTCCCAAGGATGCAGCGCATGCGCAATCCACGCCTCCGCTGGGAGGGGGAGAGGAACCGATGGAGATTGGAGGCGCCAGGGCTCAGTCAGCAACCAGAGCCCTAACACCGGGAGCAGTCAAAGCGAAGCCTCCTAGAGGGAACAGGAAGTGCTACATCTGCGACAGTGCTCAGCACATGGCGAAAGAGTGTCCCCAGAGGCTCCACAAGCACACTGCAGCCTCCGCAACAGTAACAGGAGCAACTCAGCAGAGAGAACCACAGCAGGGAAACAACGGAGTCTGGCTGGAGGAAGAGGCACTGGGGCCCAGCCAAACGAGTCAGTGAAGCAGTCCCCAGAAATTTTGCAGCCCACAGACCCCCTCCCGCCCAAACCAGTGCTGCAGCTCACCGCATCGCTCCAGCTACCCAATGGACTCACTATGGAAGTGCCAATTACCATTGACTCTGGTAGTAACGCAGACTTTATAGGACTGGATTTCATTCAACAACACAGCATAGCGCTACTGCCAGCCACGCTGCCCCTGAAGGTTGTCACGGTGGACGGCAGGGAATTGCTGGGGGGGCAGGTGGTGAAGCAAACGCCTCCGATGGTGATGCAAATTGGGAATCACCGAGAAGTCATCAGCTTCAATGTCACCCAACTGTCGGACACACCTGTAGTATTAGGCATGAGTTGGCTGCACAGGCACAGCCCAGCATTGGCTTGGTACCAGCGCCAACTGACTTTCGGCTCCTCCTACTGTGCGGAACATTGCATTCTGCCTAGCCCGGAAGGGAAAGAGGATGACCCGCAGCTACAATTAGGAACGCTGCAAGCAGTGCCCATCAAGTACGCAGCGTTTTTGGAGGTTTTCTGCGAGAAGGAAGCGGACAAGCTACCTCCCCACAGGTCCTATGACTGCAAGATTGACCTCCAGCCGGGTGCGACGCTGCCGACCGGGAAACTGTATTCCATGTCTGAAGACGAACTGCAGGAACTCAGGGAGTTCATAGATCACAACTTGAAGCGCGGTTTCATCCGGGAGTCGAAGGCAGTGGGGGGCAGTCCCGTATTCTTTGTGAAGAAAAAGGACACGCCCCCAAAAAGGCTTGTGGTGGACTATCGAATTTTGAACTCGAAAACCAAGCCCACAGCCTTCCCCATGCCCAAGATCGACGACCTGCTCGCGACGGTGAGAAAAGGACGCGTTTTCACCAAGTTGGATCTCCGAGGGGCGTACAACCTGATTCGCATACGGGAGGGCGACGAGTGGAAGACGGCCATGTTCACGCCCCTGGGCACCTATGAATACAGAGTTATGCCGTTTGGATTACAAAATGGCTCCCACTGTTTTCAAGCCTTCATGCATCACGTGTTAGCGGGACTCCTCTACAAGAAGTGCGTCTGCTTCCTGGACGACATCCTGATATTTTCAGAATCGCAGGAGGCTCACGAGAGAGACGTCAAGGAAGTTCTGCAGAGACTACAGCAGCACAGACTGTACGCCAAGCTGGAGAAGTGCCAGTTCGACATGACGGAGGTGGATTTCCTGGGCTACAAATTGTCGGACAAGGGGCTCGCCATGGACAGCGCCAAGGTTCGCTCAGTGTTGGACTGGAAGAGCCCGCGCAATCGGAAGGAGGTCGAGCGGTTTGTTGGCTTTGCTAACTTTTACCGCAAGTTCATCAAGGGGTTCGCTATGCAGACGGCGGCCATTACCGACACGCTCAGCTCCAAGAAGAAGAAGTTCATCTGGACGGAGCAAGCGGAGCAGTCCTTTCAGAAACTCAAGCGTCTCTTCTCGTCCGAAGAGCAGCTACTGCATGTGAATCCCAGCAGACCGATGAGGGTTGAAACGGACGCCTCAGACAGGGCCGTGGGAGCAGTCCTGTTGCAGCAAGACCCGCGTGGGGACTGGAGACCGTGCGCCTTCTACTCCAGGAAGCTCAGCAAGTCAGAGCAGAACTACACCATCTGGGACAGGGAGTTGCTAGCCATTCATGCAGCATTCAAGGCGTGGCGGCACTTCCTTATCGGAGCCAAACACACAGTGCAGGTCCGCACAGACCATAAGAACCTGGAGTACTGGCGCACGGCAAGGTTCCTGAACCAGAGGCACATACGATGGGCGGAGTTCTTTGCGGACTTCGACTTCAGGATAGAGTACATCCCAGGCGACAACAACGTCATGGCGGATGCACTGTCCAGGAAGCCGCAATACCTTGAGGAGGCGGCACCAGCGGCGGCCAAGCACATTTTCGCACCGAAAGCGTGGGCGTGCGCTTCGGCAACCGTTGACCTGGATGCTGTACGTCGCGTGCTGCAGGAGGACCCCTTCGCACAAGCCAAGATGGAGGAGGTGCACAGGGGCACGGCGAAGGACGACGAGTTCCAGATACGAGACGGATTGCTCATCCGCAAAGGGGCCCTCTACATACCGGGAGACGACCTCCGCGCGAAGGTACTGCAGCAGTTGCACGACGCACCCACCGCCGGGCACTTTGGCAAAGAGAAGACTGTAGAATTAGTAGCCAGAGATTTTTGGTGGCCCAAGATGTGGGGGGAAGTCGCGGATTACGTCTCGAGGTGCGACACCTGCCAAAGGGCCAAGTCAGTGCACAAACCACCGGCGGGACTGCTGGAACCGCTGCAGACACCGCTCGAACCGTGGGAGAGGGTGGCCCTGGACTTTGTCACGGATCTGCCGAGCTCGAGGGGCAAGACAGCAGTGCTAGTGGTGGTGGACATGTTCACCAAAATGGCCCACTTCATACGTGCCCAGAGGCGTGAACATGGCCGTCTTCCACTCATCGCCCTCCCGCATACGTATGAGGTTGTACGCTCCACGCAGATCCAACTTGGTGAAAATCCTCCCCTTCCGCACGGTTGCTAGGAGGTCGTCAATCTTGGGCATGGGAAAGGCCTTGGGCTTAGTCATCGAGTTTATGGCCCGGTAGTCCACGATGAGCCTCTTCTGGGGCGTGTCTTTTTTCTTCACAAAAAACACAGGACTGCCCCCCACTGCTTTGGATTCCCGGATGAATCCGCGCTTCAAATTATGCTCTATGAACTCCCTGAGTTCTTGCATCTCATCTTCAGACATGGAATACAGCTTTGCAGTCGGCAGCTTTGCCCCCGGCAGCAGGTCGATCGCACAGTCGTAAGGCCTGTGGGGTGGCAACTGGTCAGCTTCCTTCTCGCAGAAAACCTCCAAAAATCCTTCGTACTTGCGAGGGACTGCCTGCACCATGCCGAGTTGCAGCTGCTGCTCAGCTTCCTCCTCTCGGCTGGACTGGATGCAATGTTGAGCACAGTACGATGAGCAAAAGGTGATCTGCCGCTGGTACCACGCTACAGCTGGACTGTGTCTCTCTAGCCAACTCATGCCTAATACTATAGGCGTGTCTGACAGGCGGGTGACATTGAAGCTAATGACTTCTCGGTGATCTCCAATCCGCATCACCATAGGAGGCATCTGTTGCACAACTTGCCCTCCTAGCAATTTCCTGCCATCAACCGTGACTACGTTCAGGGGCGTCGTAGCTGGCAGAAGCGGTATGCGATGCTGCTTGACGAACTGCACCCCCACAAAGTCCGCGTTGCTACCAGAGTCGATTGTGATGGGGACTTCCAGGGTGGTTCCATTCGGCAACTGGAGTGTTGCAGTGAGCTGCACCGCTGGCTTGGGTGGTAAAGGGTCTGTGTGCTGCAAAGGCGCTGGGGACTGCTCTACAGACTCGCCTGGCTGAGCCCCAGCATCGCTGTCTCCAGCCAGGCATCGTCGTTTCCCTGAGGCTGCTCTTTGTGCAGCACGTCTGCTGCCACTGTTGCTAACGCTGCAGTTTGCTTCTGGAGCCTCTGGGGACACTCTTTAGCCATGTGCTGTGGACTCTCACAGATGTAACATTTCCTGTTCCCTCTAGGAGGCTTCGCCTTTACTGCACCGGACGTTGGGGCTCTGGCTGCTGTCTGAGCCTTAGCGCCGCCAATCTCCATCGGTTCCTCCCCCTGCCGCACCAGAGGCGAGGGAAGTGCCTGGCCGAACTCCCTGGGGATAAAAGGAGGTGCCCTCGCTGGCGCACGCACCTGGCGACCTTCCTCACTGTGCCAAGGACGTTCTTCGTGTCTCACTCCAATCGCAAGAGCCCTCTGTACTACGTCTGCTAGGGTCTGAGGTCTGTCACCCCTGGCTAATTCATCTTTTATGGGGCCGCTGAGACCCTCCCAGAACAAATCTCTCACTGGTTTGGAGTCCTTTTCCCAGCCCAATACAGTCAGCAATGCAAAAAAGCGTGAATGATACTGACGCACAGTGGCTTTGCCTTGCCGGAGTCCGTGCATTTCTTTGCGCGCAACATCAACATCCACGGTGGACTGGAAGCAAGCGTCCATAGCTTTAATAAATTCATCAGAATCGCGGCGGGCAGGGCCATCTTCGCGCCACAAATTGCGCAGCCACGCTCTAGCGTCCCCATGCAAATGAGACACAATAAATCCCACTTTCTCCTCTTCATCTTTAAAGTCATTACGAAGCAAATGCAGTGCATATAAGACGTCTGCTCTGAAACTTGGGTAGTGCTTCAGGTTCCCATCGAAGTGGGCAACTAAACTGCCCCCCCCGCCTTCCAAGTCCAATTCCCTCTGATCTGGACCCTGGGAACCCCTCTCTGCATGCACGCTCCCACCTGGTTTGCAGATCCTGGCAGCGCTTTTCCGCTTCGTCACTCTTCTTCTGAGATGCAACGACTGCAGCGGAGAGCTCGGTGACTGCGTTCCGCAGTGCTGTCATCTGTTCCTCCGCACTCATGGCTGCCACACTTCGTGAGCTTTGCAAAAAAAAATATTTTGCGTTCTTTAGGAGAAGGGACTTACTGTCAGGGCCACCCAAGGTCCCAGCTCACAAGAGACCAACGCCAAGTCCAGCTTATGTACAAAAGCTTTTATTGAAGAACATTGTTAGCTCCACATCCGAGGCGTGTGACCCCACGTCTGTTAGGCTTAGACCGCTGAAGTCCCTTCTGAATCAGTCCCGCCTCTACACCAGTTTAAGAGGCTTGCGCTGGACCACCTCTTCCTCTCCTTCCTTTTCCGCAGGGTCTTTCTGCCCCCCTGGGTTCCCTCCCTCCGGGATTCCCCAGAGGCTGAATCCTCTGACGCCTGCTCCCCCCTCCTCCGTGCTTTGGGACCAGGCTCCTCCTCCGGGCTCTCCTCACTTCCGCGCGCCTCCACATTTGAACTTGGCGCGCGTACGCTGCTTCTGACCTTCCTTTTGACAGTTACACTGCTCTCGGTACTACTCTCCGCCCCTTCCGGCAGGACGTCTTGCCCCGATCTCCTTCCCCTCTCTCCTTCCTGCTCTGCTCCGTCTGACACACTGGGAACTCCACCCCCTTCACTCCGTTCCGGCGGAGAAGCCGGTCCCGATCCCCAACTCCCACTGGGGGTTCCCCTGCTGCTGCCCTGCTCCTGACTACTCCCCCCTGTGGCTCCCCTTGGCCTGACCAGGGGCGCTCCCTTTTGGGAATCCTCCGATTCACTGGAGAGACTCATGGAACCCCTCGACATTGTCATCTTCTTCCTCGTCGCCCTGGGATCCTTCCCCCTCGCTCTCAGTCTCCTCCCTCATCTGCGTCTCTCTCCCTGAACCCCTGACAATATGCATAAATTAAGTGACAATCAAATAACGCTTGTAAGCTTAAATGAAGCTCTGTAAAAAGAAATGTTAGAATTGGAGTAAAGCAAAGCTTTAGTTTTAAGAATACTTGAAGTAAGACCTTAGAAATGTGTATGAAACTTAAAGTGGAAGGAGTATCAGGCAGGATGAGGGAAGTCCAAAAAGGGAGTGGATATTATAAAAAAAGATGTATGATTTGTATAATTTTGTATTGGAAAAATTGAATAAAAATGATTAAAAAAAGAAGAAGATTTAACTTGTTCATCCTTCGTATGCCACTCTAACAATGGGAAATGTAGTGTTTTCAAAGCCCCCCCCCCAATGTTGCAGGGGGCATTCTCTGGGTGTTTGGTGCTGCTTTGGAGTGAATCAGATGACATTGGACCTATGGAGAAATCGTGACCCTGTGGGTTAGGGCACTGAAGCCTCATTTGGGGGGGGGGGGCATAAAACGTGGGGTTTTCACTGCCATGGATCACAAAACGGCTGCTGTTTTGTGCAAAGCTGGTAGACTGAGAAACTAGTATTTTATTTTTATTTTTAAGAAGATAAACTAAAGGTGTGTGCTTACAGGTAAACAGATACCAGTGTGCATGCCCATTATGACCTCAGGCAAGAATCAAGAAAATACAGGTGGTCCCTCTTAACTGACATTCTGAACTGAACAGAACTGAAGGGAGGGGCTGGTTCTGGAGCAAAGCTGTTTAGATTGGGTTTGGGTGGATGCGAAGAGGATGCCTCAAACTTCTTGGGCTTTGCTTCTCAACTTATTCTGCCTTCTGGGACCCCCCAGCCCAAGACCAACCACCTCTTGGATAGGTGAGCATGCAGATATTTTGGAATGTGAGTGTGGGGCAGGATGACCGCGTATGAAAGCTCATTTGAGCACAAGTGCTGGCCCCCCTTTTCTCTCCCATGGAGGCCCTGAACTGGCCAGCTCCTGGTTCAGGGCCTCCAAGGGAGAGAAAAGGGAACCTCAGTTACTCTTTGCCTTCTGAGGACAATGTCTCCCTCCCAGAGCCCCAAGACTTACGGCTGCTGCTCTAACAGCCTCAGGACATCCAAGGGATCATGAGCAAAGCACACAAGCCCTGCCCGCCAGATGTGAAGCACTCTACGGAGAGAATTTGGGTTTTTTAACTGGCTGAACAGAGTTTCAGCCCTTGGGAAATTTCATTTCTTAAACATACACCTTCCCCTTCCTTGTGTCCCTGGGGAGAAAAGCCAATCCTGCTTTCTTCCTTTGGTAATTTAATCAGAGGAAATAACTCTTTCAATGGTCTAATAGATTTGCTGAATCATGAATTCTGTACATGCACAGAGGCTATACCTCTTGAAACCCGAAAGATGGGCAAGATGGGGCATTTCTCTCCACCTGGCTCCACCGGATATTGCTGATGGCCAATGAAAGCCCAAGTAGGGATTCCTAGTGGGGGATGTTGCTGTGGTATAGTGGAGGGGCAGGGCCAGGAGGCTAACTTGGACACCTGAGAACACAAAAAAGCAGGAGCAAAACAACTACATGTTTCCTTTTAAATGGGCCTTCCTGCTGAGTGTAAAGCATAGATCCTCATTTTTTAAGGGAAAAGGGAGAGAAGGCTTCTCCCAAAGTGTTAGAAGGCCACAAATAATGTAACAATAGAACAAAACAAATGTGCCGTTTCATGTGATACAGAATCCTATGTGCAAATCTGTTAGATTGAGAAAGTTGTATTAAATAAGGGGGGGGGAATTAAAGGTGTGTGCTTGCAGGTAAACAGATTGGAGATTTCCTGCAAGATCTGGTGAGATCTCACTGAAGTCTTGCAAGTTGTCTAGGAGAGCAAAATATGTATTGAGATTTGGGAGAGATCTTGCATGCTCTTTCAGGGACCAAAGCCATCACTGCTGCAGCGCCAAAGGCAGGTGGCTACGGGGTGGTGCGTGTCCCACGGGGCGAAATGGGATGTACCCCCCCCCCTGAAGCTCAGGATTCCAGAACTAACAGCTGTCAGTTGGGAGGGACGGAAGGCAAGGACCCACAGCCCAGGTGGGGCTCGCTAGCTTGGGGAGGAGGTGTGTGATTCCTCAGCTGGAGTAGATGCAGGACAGTTGAGGCTCACATGCCTCATCACCGCAGAAGCTATAACTGGAAAGCTGTCCTGGCCAGGCCTGTGTCCTTTGGCTCCAGTTGGGAGTGAGATGGATGACGTCTGATTTTTGGCGAAATATTTGTTTTTTAAAAAATTATGATTTTCAAGTTTATACATTTCAATAATTTTGCAGTCATTTTAACATTTCAAAACTTGACTTCCTTCCCCCTCTTTCTGCAGTTCTTTAAATTGATTCTTCATATCTTATGCATATCCAAATTACCTCAATTTCTTCATTTATGCATCTGCTTTAATAATATAATCTTATTCAACTGCAGGTTATTCCAATAATCCTGCCAATGTTCTTATCTGTTTACAGTTTGTAACTATTCATTAAACCATTTCCATTCTTTAATAAAAAGTTTGTTCTCTTGCTCCTAGAAACGGTCAGCATGTGACAGAGGCCACATCCTGGGAACGGTTTGACTGGCCACCTAAACCAGGTGAGAGCAGCCAAGGAGTCTCAAATGCTCAGGAACTTCCCCTGTGTGCAAAGACGGGCTCCATCAGATTGAGCGGACAAGACCAAGCGTGGGCCCAGTGGTCAAGAAGGTGGTTTCTGCAATGCTGTGGAGGGGACTTAGGGGCAGATGGGGCTCATCCACCTATAAAGATAGCCCATCGAAGAGAAGGAAAACTCTGATCCTAATTTGCCTTGTGGGATATCTTTGGGAGCTGAAAAGGCTAAGGAGTAAACCCTACACAGATCTGGAGTGGAGTCCCTCAGGCGGTTGGATGGCGCCGTTTACAACCCCTTCTGACATCTCCTGCAGCCCAACTGGTGCCTAACTCTGCTTTCCTTGGAGACACATCTGCAAGGCCAAGAGAGGGAGTCTTGTCATCTGGGAAGCCCAGGACCTCCAGACACACTGCCCAGTCTTGCTCCCTGGAGAGGTCACTTTGGGACTGCTGACACCGTTGCTTGACTTTTGACCTCACCCCCGGAGGTGCACTCCATTGCTTCTCAAGACAGACAAATGCCAACATTAAAAAACTATTTGAAAGAATTTTATTTCATTCACAAAAGACAAACTGGCATGTGATTAGGACAGTGGTTTTCAGACAACGGGTGACACGTTTATTGATCCAGTTTGGAAGGCTCTGTCTTGTCTTCGCACATGCGCAGTTCCATCTAGGAGCACCAACAAGGGAAGGAGCCAAACTGTCAACTCCTGCAGCGAGACTCAGGATTTCCACTCATGCTCACAAACGTAGGAAAAAGCACCGCCTAGGATAAAAGGATGATCACAGAATAGCATGTTTGTAAAGGAACTTGATTAGAGTAATAATGATGATGATGATTTTTTTTTTATTTTTCTATTTGGGTTTGTGGGGAAGGGGGGGACTGGGTCTTGGTGGGGAGGGAGATCTGTGCTGGAGTTGCTGGCCTCACTGCTGTCGCTGCCCGGAAGAGAGAAGAAGAGAAAATATTTTTAATCTTTCCATTGATTATTCTGTTGACAACCCATCTTTCCTTCAAGGATCTCCAGGTGGCTTACGCTATTCTCCCTTTCTTTAATTATATTTACTTCCTCATTCCGTTTCTCTTCCAATATCTCTTCCTCCTCCTCCTCGGAGACCAGGGGGTGGATTTTAGGGGCACGACAGCAGGAGGCCAGCAGCTCGCACAGCCTGCCACACTGGCCATTCTCTCTTTCAACAGCCTTGGAGAACAACTCTCGTCTGAACTATCCTCAAATAGTTTCTCATCCCAAAGTCCTCATCCCATCCCTGAATTCTTCTTGAATGAGGGAGCTGCCTCCCCGATCTCCAGCCAGCGGGATTTTCTCTGGCCTCCCTGTTCCTGATGAACAAAGATCAACACTCACCATCTAAATTGGTATCAGTGGCATCCATCCCCTGGTCACTTGGTCTTACATAAATTATTTTCACCTTCACTAAAGATTCCTTCTGATCTTCATAACCATCACTTCATCCTCCCATTTCTCTTCCAATATCTCTTCCTCCTCCTCCTCACAGACCAGGGGATGGATCTTTGGCACGTGACAGCAGGAGACCAGCAGCTCACGCAGCCAATCTTTATAAACTAATCGAACCATGACATGGTTCCCTACGTTTCTGAATCTTGAGGGATAGTAAAAGAAACAGAATGCAGAAGGAATTAGGAATCCTACTTATACTTTATATGAAGAAAGTCTCTTCATTACACCAGAAAACGTATTTCCTTTCTCACAAACCACCTCCTCCTTCTCCTAGACCACGCTACGCCATCTTTGCCATCTTTATAGGTTAGTGTTTAATATAAGTTCAATATTAAAAGTGTTGCCTTCTCTTTTACCTTTGTTTTCCAGTAACTTCCACTCTTTTACCACAAACAGCGCTGACAATCCAAGTCTTTTAACTCAGTCTCTTTCGCTGGGCTCACGCCACTTCAAAGTAAAAAACAAGTTAAGTCCTTGAATTCCGCTTCTTTTAATGGGCTACTACTGCTGCTGCAGAGTGAAATTTGAATCTGTCTTCCTTTTCTTACTGGTACTTGTTAGAGAAATCTTTGCTTATGGTTACGTATAATGAGAAAGATTTCCAATATGTTTAAGATAAAATCTCCCGTTCTTTACTCTTTATGTGCTAGCCTTTCGGGTCTGTTTCTGAGCAGTTCAGTTTGTATAAATAAGTCTCACAGACCCTCTTCTCCTCAAGCTCTCCTTGTTAGCTGCCGTTCTTACCGTTTGGGACTTTGAGGCTTGCTGCTGAGGATTGCTCGTGTCCTTGCGTCTAGGTACTCTCTGTCGACTCACCTCCTGCTTAGGACGTGGGCTTCGAAGGGTTCCTTTTTTGACGCTGCCGGACAATGTCAGCCCTGGGCCACGCCCAGAGCCTTTTTGGGGGTCATGTAGCCTCCGCGTTGCCCCCCAAAGTTCCCTCTAACAGCTGCTAGGCACGGAGAACCCGCAAAGCACATCCACAACGGAGGGCAGAAAAACCGGAAGCCCTTACATACCAGGTTTGGGAGGGGGATTTGGTCTGCGATAGGCTTTTTCCGTAGGGACACGGGTGGCCACAGAGCCTAGGGCTTGCTGATCAGAAGGTCGGCAGTTCGAATCCCCGCGACGGGGTGAGCTCCCGCTGCTCGGTCCCAGCACCTGCCAACCTAGCAGTTCGAAAGCACAAAGTGGAAGTAGATAAATACCATATTTTTCGCTCTATGGGACACAATTTCCCCCCTCCCAAAATTAAGGGGAAATGATCGAAGCAGCAGAAATAAGAGATGATTGGATCCCTTTAAGAGCTCGAAGCATGGGTACCCCCAACCAAAATTTAAAATTCGGTTTTGTAATTTGGAACTAATGTGATTTGATTGGTTTGCTAATAAAAAATATTTTATAAAAAAAAACAAAAATTAAGGGAAAATTTGTGTGCGCCCTATGGAGTGAATGCAGGCTGCGCAGCTAAGCCCAAAGCCAGAACAGGGAGAAGGAGCGCTGTGCAGCGCTCCGTCTCGCTGTTCTATCTTGGGGTTAGCTGCGCAAAGCCACCGCAGGGCAGCAGGGTGAAGGAACCCTGCCGCCCTGCGGAGGCTTCAAAGGGCGTCCCCGAAGCCAGAACAGTGAGGCCGAGCGCTGCGCAGCGCTCCGTCTCACTGTTCTAGCTTGGGGATGGCTGCGCAAAGCCTCCGCATGACAGCGGGGTGCCTTCACCCCGCTGCTCTGCAGAGGCTTCAAAGGCTGCACTCCGTTGGCTTCAGGCAGCTATCCGCAAGCTTTCGGAGCGCAGCAGGAGTTCCCACTGTACTTCGAAGGCTTGCGGATAGCCGCCGGAAGTCACCTAGCATTTCGAAAGTGGAAGTAGATAAATACCGTATTTTTCACTCTATAGGACGCACTTTTCCCCCTCCCAAAATTAAGGGGAAATGATCAAAGCAGTAGAAATAAGAGATGATTGGATCCCTTTCTGAGCTCGAAGCATGGGTATCCCCAACCAAAATTTAAAATTCGGTTTTGTAATTTGGAACTAATGTGATTTGATTGGTTTGCTAATAAAAATTATTTTATTTTAAAAAAATCAATTAAGGGGAAATGTGTGTGCGTCCTATGGAGTGAATGCAGGCTGCGCAGCTAAGCCCAAAGCCAGAGCAGGGAGAAGGAGCGCTGCGGAGCGCTCTGTCTCGCTGTTCTAGCTTGGGGTTAGCTGCGCAAAGCCTCCGCAGGGCAGCGGGGTGAAGGCACCCTGCCGCCCTGCGGAGGCTTCAGAGGCCGTCCCCGATGCCAGAACAGTGAGGCGGAGCACTGCGCGGCGCTCCGTCTCACTATTCTAGCTTGGGGATGGCTGCACAAAGCCTCCGCAGGGCAGCGGGGTGCCTTCACCCCGCTGCTCTGTGGAGGCTTCAAAGGCTGCGCTCTGGGGGCTTCAGGCAGCTATCCGCAAGCCTTCCAAGAGCAGCAGGAGTTCCCGCTGCACTCAGAAGGCTTGCGGATAGCCGCCTGAAGTCTGGAGAGCGAGAGGGGGCGGTGCACACCGATCCCTCTCGCTCTCCAGGCTACGCTTCGCTGGAGAGGCGCTGCACAGTTTTCCCTCTCTGCGCAGCGCCCCTTCAGTGAAGCGGGAGAGAGAAATGGAAGGGGCTCCGTTTCTCCTGCCACTTCACTGAATGGACACTGAGCAGAGAGGGAGAGAATTCCCCCCCCCCCCCGTTCTCCCCCTCCTATGATCTGGTGCGTCTTATGGTCCGGTGCGTCCTATAGAGCGAAAAATACGGTAGGTGCCGTTCTGTCGGGAAGGTAAACAGCCTTTCCGTGCACTGCTCTGCTTTTGCCAGAAGCGGCTTCGTCATCCTGGCCACATGACCCGGAAGCTGTACGCCGGCTCCCTCAGCCTATAGAGCGAGATGAGCGCGCAACCCTAGAGTCGTCCGCGACTGGACCTAACGGTCAGGGGTACCTGTACCTTTACCTAGGCTTTTTCCAGATCTGCCTTACTGCCCTATGTTTCTAAATCTTGAGGGAGAGCAAAAGAAGCAGAATGCAGAAAGAATTAGACATCCTACTTACACTCAAGAAGAAGAAATCTTTATTTTGCCGGAAAACATCATTACTTCTCACAAACCACCTCCTTTCTCCTGAACTATCCTCAAATAGTTGCTCTTCCCAAAGTCCTCAGCCAAGTCACTCAGCAGGGGGACGTGTCACAATGGAGGCCCTGACCCTGTTGCTTTAGCTACCTTGCTTAACAATGTAAATTTTTCCCCTTAACATTAATTTTTCAAATATATCTTCCAGTGGGTTTTTATTTTATTTATTTAGGAAGGATCTAGAGCTGGCTTCATCCAGCACGGTGCATTTCTGGACAGGACAGGAAACACCTTGCAAACACACACTTTTCAACATGGCGGTGTCACCAAGGAAAAACACTCCTGGCCTAGACTATGGCTGCTGTTTCTCAATTCATAGTAAAAAATGACCCTTCTCAACATCCTGTAATAATCTGTCCAGTATTAGGATGGACAGGAGCAGGACACCCTTAGACCCCCTCATCCCCCTGTTTCTTTCTGTTTCTGCCCAGTGTCTTCTGCCAATCAACAGCTTTCCTTAGCTTGCAAGGAAGTGAAATGTTATGAGTTACTTGGTGCCAGACTCCCCTTTGCCATGAGTTTCTGGGTGCCAGGCACTGAACCCCTGGACACTGAACATCGTGGGAATTGATCTAAGCTGTACCCCAAGCACTACATTTGATTGTTGGTTATTAAAAACTGATTGAAACCATTTTATTTCATTCACAAAAGAAATTTTGACATGTGATTATGATAACAGTTTATATAATAAAGGTGACACGTTTATTGATCCTTTTTGTAAGTTATTATTTGTCTACTTTAATGTATTTTTTATATATATTAATCAGTAAGGGGGTGGGGTGGGAAGCAGTTTTGCATATGAAACTGGTGGATGGCTGTCATTAATCCAGATCAATTTCATAGAATCATAGAAACTTATAGCTGGAAGGGACACCAAGGGTCATCTAGTCCAACCCCCTGTGATGCAGCAATCTCAGCAAAAGAATCCATGGCAGACGGCCATCCAACCTCTGCTTAGTAACCTCCAAGGAAGGAGAGTCCACCACCTCTCATGGGAATCTGTTCCAATGCCAAACAGCCCTTACTGTCAGAAAGTTTTTATGAATGTTTAGTTGGAATCTCCTTTCTTATAACTTGAATCCATGGGTTCGAGTCCTACCATCTAGAGCAGGAGAAAACAAGCTTGTTCCCTCTTCCAGGTGACAGCCCTTAAGATATTGGAAGATGGCTGTCAGATCTCCTCTCAGTTTCCTCTTTTCCAGGCCAAACCTACCCAGCTCCTTCCAGTGTTTCTCTTCAATCTTAGTTTCCAGACCCTTGGTTGTCTTGGTTGCCCTCCTCTGCACACATTCCAGCTTGTCAACATCCTTCTTAAATGATGGTGCCCAGAACTGGACACAGGACTCCAGGTGTGGCCTGACCAAGGTAGGAGAGAGTAGGACTTAGACTTCGTTTCATCAGGACCCTGGACTTCCATAGATGCAATCTAGAACAGCGTTACCATTTTCTGCTGCTGCACATTCCTTGTGGCTGAGGCTCAGGGTAACGCCCCCTGGACCTTTCAGTTCATGGTGTCCATGGAGGCGCAGGTCAATTCTGTGTCCAGGGCAGCTGTTGACCAGCATCATCTAGTACGCAGGCTGAGACCCTATCTGCCTGCGGATTGCCTCGCCAGAGGGGTGCATGCTCTGGTTATCTCCCACTTGGACTACTGCAATGCGCTCTACGTGGGGCTACCTTTGAAGGTGACCCGGAAACTACAACTAATCCAGAATGCGGCAGCTAGACTGGTGACTGGGAGTGGCCCCCAAGACCTACATTGGCTCTCAGTATGTTTCCGGGCACAATTCAAAGTGTTGGTGCTGACCTTTAAAACCCTAAACGGCCTCAAAGGCCCAGTATACCTGAAGGAGCGCCTCCACCCCCATCATTCTGCCTGGACACTGAGGTCCAGCGCTGAGGGCCTTTTGGCGGTTCCCTCCCTACGAGAAGCCAAGTTACAGGGTAGTGGTGCCTGCCCTGTGGAACCCCCTCCCACCAGATGTCAAAGAGAGAAACAGCTACCTGACATTTAGAAGACATCTGAAGGCAGCCCTGTTCTGGGAAGCTTTGAATGTTTGACAGACTATTTTATTTTAATATTTTGTTGGAAGCCGCCCAGAGTGGCTGGGTATAAATACTAAATTATTATTATTATTATTATTATTATTATTATTATTATTATTATTATTATTATTATTATTATTATTATATCATGATGATGACTGTGAGGTGTTACAAGTCATTAACTTCAAGCCACACTGCCATGCCTTTGAAGACACAAACCATCCCAGCTTTTCAGAGCTGGCTATCATGGCTTCTTTAATCTTTGTGTATTGCTCCACCATGTGGCTGAATCATATAAAGCACTGACTTTTACATATCTCTTGACCTCTAATCGCAAGAAGATCTCGTTAACTTGGATTATAATCTTTATAAATTGGAGTTGTGGAGCAGGTCCTCGAGAGTGGGGGGGGGGGGGGCTCCCACCATTCCTCCTCAGTCCAGCCCCTGACAACCTTGTGGGTTACGGCGTCGAGGGCTCATTTTGTGGGGCGATGTGAAACGTAGTGTTTTCACCCCCAAAACTTGCAGGGGGCATTGTCTGGGTGTTTGGCGCCGCTTTGGAGTGAATTGGACAACGTCTGACTTTTGGAGAAATTGGGATCCCGTGAGTTGGAGCGCCAAAGGCTCATTTTTGGGGTTGCCATGAAATGTGGGGTTTTCACTGCCAAACATTTCAGGGGGTCTTTAGCAGGTGTTTGCCGTTGCTTTGTTGTGAATCCTAAGACATCGGGTTTTCAGCGAAATCGTGGCCACCATATCTATCCTGACAGATGATTTGGCCTGTCACCCTTGTGTGGAAGTAAAGGATGAGATTCCCCTACTACTCCGCCTGGGGTCTCCAATGTGGTGCACCCAGCCTCCACTCACACTATTCCTATGCTGGGGAATTTGGGGGTGGTTTGTGGGGATGTTATGTACTGAGTTGAATAGGATCCAAAATGCTACAGTCTGATTGGTCCTAGAACAATAGGATCCAACATGCAGCAGTCTGATTGGTCCTAGAACAATGCAGCAGTCTGATTGGTCCGCAGGAGCCACCCAATCCAGCTCCAGGTGGAAGTGAATCCACAACCTGATTGGGCTACAGGAGAATCCCAGAATTAGCCAATCACGTGCAGCCCATTGTGTAAATAATGTATATAAAGCAGATATTGTGGGGGAACTTTCATTCCTCGCTACTATGAGCTGAATATAGAGCATGAAATCCACTCTCGACTCCGAGTATATTTCAGGGGAAGAGCTGTTTGGGATATTTCCTGCTTGTGAATTATTATTTGTGTGTGTGTGTGTGTGTGTGTGTGTGTGTGTAAAACACATGCCTAAAGCTTTAAATCTGGGATGGGCATGGACGTTCCGAGGTGGGCCACCAGGTGGCACTGCAGGCCATGCTCCAGCTGCTGCTGCTGCTGCTCCAGGTGCCAGTAGGTCTCGCATTTTCAACCTCTTCCTCCTCCATTGCACTAGCTAAATGATTCCTTGCTGGACTCCCATCGCTGAGGCCAAATGTACCTTTACCGAGCAAAATATCCTTTCGAATTATACACCCAGCACATGGAACCTGACAAAGGGGCAATACAAGTGGACTCTCTGTGCCCTTACCACAGTAAAAAGACTGATACTGGTGAGCTGGAAAAATAAAAATGCGTCTCCCTTCTATGATTGGATTGAAGACTTCTACAAACTCACCACATATGAACAACCTGCAGATAAACGCAGACTTGCCATGGACAAATTCAATGATACAGTGGTACCTCGGGTTAACATGCACTTCAGGTTACAGACTCTGCTTGTAGCCTTTTTAGCCTCGGGTGAGAAGAGCGACACTCAAGGAATAGTTTCAGAGAAAAGCTTTATTCTGCCATCCGGGGTGGCAGAAGGAGCAAGTGTGATAGATTCACAAAACAAGCATGAGTTCACAGCCATTTGCGCAGAGCATATATTCCCCTTCCAGTTCCCTCCCCTTTCTCCTCCTCCTCAAGAGTCCTGCCCCATTGTGATGAAATTCCAGTGCCTGTCTTCGGAGAACTTCCTGACATTAGTGACGAAGATGCCTCCAGTGCTGAAGGACATGAAGAAGAAGTGGTTCTTGAAGATGATGCTCCACATCCATTTTCCCAAAAGGAGTTGAATGATCTAGTTCGTGACCTCAGCTTGTCAAAGGACTCTGCCGAACTGTTGGCATCCAGATTGAAGGGGGAAAAACTCCTCTCTGACATCAGCTTCTTCCGCAACAGGCATCAAGAGTACCTCCGTTTTTTCTCAGAAGAGAAGGACTTGGTGTACTGTGCAGATATTGCGCAGCTTCTGCTCAAGCTTGGAGTGCCACAGTACGAACCCAAAGATTGGAGACTGTTCATTGACAGCAGCAAGCGATCACTGAAATGTGTTCTGCTACACAACGGCAACCAGTTTGCCTCTACACCCCTGGCTCACTCGACTACACTGAAGGAGAACTATGAAGCAGTGAAGTATGTGCTGGAGAAAATTGGTTATGGTCAGCATAAGTGGTTTATTTGTGTTGACCTGAAGATGGTGAACTTTTTGTTGGGACAACAGTCTGGCTTCAACAAGTACCCATGTTTTCTGTGCATGTGGGATAGTAGGGACCGTGCTCAGCATTACACGAAGAAGGACTGGCCTGTGCGGGAGGAATTGGTGCCTTGCAAAGAAAGGAACGTCATCAACGACCCTCTGGTGGACAGAGACAGAATACTCTTCCCACCGCTGCACATCAAGCTCGGCTTAATCAAGCAGTTCACCAAAGGCTCTGGACAAGGATGGTGACTGCTTCACTTGTGGCAGGATTGACCATGGAGAAGTTGAAAGCTGGCATCTTTGACGGTCCTCAGATCCGTCAGCTCATCAGAGATCCAGAGTTCAGAAACTCAATGAACGAAATGGAACTGGAAGCGTGGAAGGCATTTGTTCTGGTAGTGAAGAACTTTCTAAGCAACAATAAGGTCAGAAACTACGCAGAACTTGTCAACAACATGCTGACTGCTTTCAGAAACCTGGGCTGCAAAAAGAGCGTAAAGATGCACTACCTATTTTCACATATGGACCGGTTTCCTGAGAACCTGGGTTCAATGAGTGACGAGCAGGGGGAGAGATTCCATCAGGACATGAAAGAGATGGAGACCAGGTATCAGGGTCGCTGGGACGCAGTCATGATGGCTGACTACTGTTGGACTCTGAAGAGAGACCTCCCTGTCGCTGAGCATTCCAGGAGTTCCAAGAAACGGAAGTTCAAGCCCTGAAGTTTGAAAAATGGTGAAGCAACATGCAATTTATGTGTACTTACCTTTATCAATGCCCACCATTCAGTTTACAGTAATCGATGTTTCTATCAGGTAATCAATATATGTTCTTGGAAAAACATTATTTTCTCTTAAAAACATATTTAGGATGATATGTGTTGACAAAAATCAGCTGATAATGCCACAAAATGTAATCGATTTTGTCAGAAGATCTGATTTTTTACAAATCAACATAGCACAACAACCTGACCTGATGGAGAGAAACGGATGCCATTTCCTGATTCAGCAGTGCAAAAAGACCCTAAATCAATTGTAGAAATCTAGACAACATTCAAAAGGTAAAAAATTGTTGCCCAGTGTATAATTTAACATCTTTTGTTTTGTTTTTATATATATAAATTTTTATTAAAGTTTCCGAAATTTTATAACAACAAAAAACAAAACAATACAGTAAAAATAACATACAAAAAACATATAAAAAACAAATATAATTTCAGCCCTTCTTTTCTTATACCTTACTTCCCCGACTTCCTCTTACCTCCCCTTCCTGTATTCCAATTTCTAAATTATTCTTCAGCAAATCCTTCCCTTATTTTTCACTTAAATTTTAACCTTTCTTTTTCTTTTAAGCTTATCCATTGCCGCTAATAACCACATATTTTCTAATCCAGCATCATTCTAACATCCATTGATTTTACAATATTTCTTTAGATAGTCCTTAAAATCTTTCCAATCTTCCTCCGCTGTTTCCCTTCCCTGGTTTCGGATTCTGCTCGTCATCTCTGCCAGTCCCATGTAGTCTATCACCTTCATCTGCCATTCTTCCAAGGTGGGTAGATCTTGTGTCTTCCAGTACTTTGCGATAAGTATTCTTGCCGCAGTTGTAGCATACATAAAAAATGTTCTGTCCTTCTTTAACACCCCTTGGCCGACAATACCCAAGAGAAAGGCCTCTGGTTTCTTCAGGAAAGTATATTATATACCTTTTTCAATTCATTATAAATCATTTCCCAGAACGCCTTAATCTTTGGGCACGTCCACCAGAGGTGGAAAAATGTACCTTCCTTTTCTCCACATTTCCAGCATTTGTTGTCAGGCAAATGATAAATTTTCGCAAGCTTGACTGGGGTCATGTACCACCTATAAATCATTTTCATAATGTTTTCTCTGAGGGCATTACATGCCGTAAATTTCATCCCGGTGGTCCACAACTTTTCCCAGTCAGCAAACATAATGTTATGACCAATATCCTGTGCCCACTTAATCATTGCTGATTTAACCGTTTCATCTTGTGTATTCCATTTCAACAGCAAGTTATACATTTTTGACAAATTTTTAGTACCGGATTCTAACAATTCTGTCTCTAGTTTTGATTTTTCCACCTGGAAGCCAATTTTCCTGTCCATCTTAAAAACCTCCATTATTTGATAGTAATGGAGCCAATCTCTCACTTTATCTTTTAATTTCACAAAACTCTGCAGTTTCCATCTATCCCCTTCTTGTTCCAAAATTTCCCAATATCTCGGCCATTTGGACTCCATATTAAGCTTTTTAACAGCTTTTGCCTCCATTGGGGACAACCACCGTGGAGTTTTGTTTTCCAACAAATCTTTATATCTAGTCCAGACATTATATAGTGCTTTCCTGGCAATATGATTTTTAAAACCTTTATGAGCTTTAACCTTGTCATACCACAAATGTGCATGCCACCCAAAGATGTTGTTAAAACCTTCTAGATCCAAGATATCTGTGTTCTCAAGAAGTAGCCAATCTTTCAACCAGCAGAAAGCTGCCGATTCATAATACAGTTTGAGATCTGGCAGGGCAAATCCCCCCCTTTCTTTTGCATCAGTTAAAGTCTTAAATTTAATTCTGGGTTTCTTGCCCTGCCAGACAAATTTTGAAATATCTTTCTGCCACTTCTTGAAACAATCCATCTTGTCCACTATTTGCAATGTTTGACACAAAAACAACATTCTAGGCAATACATTCATCTTTATAAAAGCAATTCGACCCAACAAGGAAAGCTTCAAGTTTGACCAAATTTCTAGATCTTTTTTCACTTCTGTCCAAGATTTCTCATAATTATCTTTAAATAAGTTCACATTTTTAGCTGTCATATTTATCCCCAGATATTTCACTTTCTTAACCACAGTTAATCCTGTCTCATTCTGAAACCTCTCTTTTTCCAAAAGTGTTAAATTTTTCTCCAATACCTTAGTTTTTGACTTATTCAATTTAAACCCTGCCACTTGACCAAATTCTTGAATTAATTCTAATACTCTTTTCGTACTAGACTCAGGCTCTTGTAATGTAAGTACCAAATCATCTGCAAATGCTCTCAATTTGTACTGTTTAGCTCCGACCTGCACTCCTTTAACCAACTGGTCCCTTCTAATCATATTCAGCAAAACCTCCAGGACTGATATAAAAAGTAATGGAGAGATTGGGCATCCCTGTCGTGTCCCTTTTTCTATCTTAAATTCTTCCGTAACCACATTATTTACAATCAACTTTGCTTTTTGTTCAGAATATATTGCACCTATACCATTTTCAAACCCTTGGCCTACCCCCATCCCCCGGAGGTTCTTCATCATGAAACTCCAAGAAATATTGTCAAAGGCTTTCTCGGCGTCCACAAATATCAAAACTGCTTTCGTATTTATGTTCACTTCCAACTTTTCCAAAATGTCAATTATGTTCCTTACATTATCCGACAAATGTCTTCTCGGGAGAAAGCCCGCTTGATCTCTATGAATCTCCTCCATCAAAACTATTTTCAATCTCTTTGCTAAAATGTCAGCAAAAATTTTGTAATCCACATTTAATAGTGAAATGGGGCGGTAGTTCTTAAGTCGAGTCTTTTCAGTCTCTGTCTTCGGGATAAGTGTAATATAAGCCTCTTTCCACGTTTCTGGTGCCCTTTTCCCCTCCAAAATTTCATTACAAACTTCCTTCAAAGGTTGTAATAACCACTCCTTCAAAACTTTATAATATCTGGAAGTCAGTCCATCAGGTCCTGGGGATTTGCCCAATGCCAAATTTTGAATAGCACCTTCTATTTCCTGTTCTGATATTTCCTGGTTCAATATTATTTTACTTTCTTGTGAAATCTTTTTCAGTCCGTTTTTTCCAAGAAATTGCTCTATGTCCATATCTTTCTGCAGCCCTTGTGAATAAAGTTGTCTAAAGTATCTCTGGAAGCAGTTCCTAATCTCCGTAGGGTTATAAATGTTCTTTCCATCCACTTCTAAATTTGTTACCGTATTCAGCTTTTGTCTTTTCTTTATTTGCCAAGCCAACAATTTACCACATTTATCTGCTGATTCAAAAGTCTTTTGTCTCATTTGTTTAATTTTCCATTCTATTTCTTGATTCATCAATTCCATATATTGTGTTTGATATAACTTAATTTCTCTCAAAATCTCATGCGATTTTGGTTTTGATCTTAGTTTCCTTTCCCCATCTTTTATCTTCTCCAAAATTTTATCTTTCTTTTCATTTTGGCTTCTCTTCTTTATTGCATTTTGTTGAATCAAGAATCCTCTCATAACAGCTTTACTTGCATCCCAGATTACTCTTTTTTCTACGTCAGTCTTCATATTAATTTCAAAGTAGTCTTTCAAGGTTTTTTGGGCCTTTTTACAAATTTCCTCATCTCCAAATAAGGTGTCGTTCATCCTCCATCTGAAGGTGCCAGCTGTTGTTTGCTTCATCACCATCTTTACAGCATTGTGGTCGGAGCAAGTTTTTGCATCTTTTGGGGGGCAATTCCAAACCTGTTATTCCAAGAAGAAAGGCCTCTGGTTTCTTTATAAATGTATATTTCAACATTTTTTTCAAGTCATTATAAATCTTTCCCCAGATGTCTGTCACCTTGGGGCAGGACCACCACATATGATAGAAAGTACCTTCGTTTTCTTTACATTTCCAGCAATGGTTATCACAGTTATGATAAATCTTTGCTAATTTAACTGGGGTCGGATACCATCTATACACCATTTTCATTATGTTTTCCTTTAGTACAGTACATGCAGTGAACTTGACCCCTTTCTTCAACAATCTTTCCCAATCCTCAAACATTATGTTATGTCCTACATGTCTTGCCCAATCTATCATCACTGATTTAACTTGTTCATCCTTCGTATGCCACTCTAACAATGGGAAATGTAGTGTTTTCAAAGCCCCCCCCCCCAATGTTGCAGGGGGCATTCTCTGGGTGTTTGGTGCTGCTTTGGAGTGAATCAGATGACATTGGACCTTTGGAGAAATCGTGACCCTGTGGGTTAGGGCACTGAAGCCTCATTTTTTTTGGGGGGGGGGGCCATAAAACGTGGGGTTTTCACTGCCATGGATCACAAAACAGCTGCTGTTTTGTGCAAAGCTGGTAGACTGAGAAACTAGTATTTTATTTTTATTTTTAAAAATATAAACTAAAGGTGTGTGCTTACAGGTAAACAGATACCAGTGTGCATGCCCATTATGACCTCAGGCAAGAATCAAGAAAATACAGGTGGTCCCTCTTAACTGACATTCTGAACTGAACAGAACTGAAGGGAGGGGCTGGTTCTGGAGTAAAGCTGTTTAGATTGGGTTTGGGTGGATGCGAAGAGGATGCCTCAAACTTCTTGGGCTTTGCTTCTCAACTTATTCTGCCTTCTGGGACCCCCCAGCCCAAGACCAACCACCTCTTGGATAGGTGAGCATGCAGATATTTTGGAATGTGAGTGTGGGGCAGGATGACCGCGTATGAAAGCTCCTTTGAGCACAAGTGCTGGCCCCCCTTTTCTCTCCCATGGAGGCCCTGAACTGGCCAGCTCCTGGTTCAGGGCCTCCAAGGGAGAGAAAAGGGAACCTCAGTTACTCTTTGCCTTCTGAGGACAATGTCTCCCTCCCAGAGCCCCAAGACTTACGGCTGCTGCTCTAACAGCCTCAGGACATCCAAGGGATCATGAGCAAAGCACACAAGCCCTGCCCGCCAGATGTGAAGCACTCTACGGAGAGAATTTGGGTTTTTAATTGGCTGAACAGAGTTTCAGCCCTTGGGAAATTTCATTTCTTAAACATACACCTTCCCCTTCCTTGTGTCCCTGGGGAGAAAAGCCAATCCTGCTTTCTTCCTTTGGTAATTTAATCAGAGGAAAGAACTCTTTCCGTGGTCTAATAGATTTGCTGAATCATGAATTCTGTACATGCACAGAGGCTATACCTCTTGAAACCCGAAAGATGGGCAAGATGGGGCATTTCTCTCCACCTGGCTCCACCGGATATTGCTGATGGCCAATGAAAGCCCAAGTAGGGATTCCTAGTGGGGCGTGTTGCTGTGGTATAGTGGAGGAGCAGGGCCAGGAGGCTAACTTGGACACCTGAGAACACAAAAAAGCAGGAGCAAAACAACTACATGTTTCCTTTTAAATGGGCCTTCCTGCTGAGTGTAAAGCATAGATCCTCATTTTTTAAGGGAAAAGGGAGAGAAGGCTTCTCCCAAAGTGTTAGAAGGCCACAAATAATGTAACAATAGAACAAAACAAATGTGCCGTTTCATGTGATACAGAATCCTATGTGCAAATCTGTTAGATTGAGAAATTTGTACTAAATAAGAAAAAAAAATTAAAGGTGTGTGCTTGCAGGTAAACAGATTGGAGATTTTCTGCAAGATCTTGTGAGATCTCATTGAAGTCTTGCAAGATGTCTAGGAGAGCAAAATGTGTATTGAGATTTGGGAGAGATCTTGCATGCTCTTTCAGGGACCAAAGCCAGCACTGCTGCAGCACCAAAGGCAGGTGGCTAAGGGGTGGTGAGTGTCCCACGGGGCGAAATGGGATGTACCCCCCCCTCAAGCTCAGGATTCCAGAACTAACAGCTGTCAGTTGGGAGGGACGGAAGGCAAGGACCCACAGCCCAGGTGGGGCTCGCTAGCTTGGGGAGGAGGTGTGTGATTCCTCAGCTGGAGTAGATGCAGGACAGTTGAGGCTCACATGCCTCATCACCGCAGAAGCTATAACTGGAAAGCTGTCCTGGCCAGGCCTGTGTCCTTTGGCTCCAGTTGGGAGCGAGACAGATGACGTCTGATTTTTGGCGAAATATTTTTTTTTAAAAAAAATTATGATTTTCAAGTTTATACATTTCAATAATTTTGCAGTCATTTTAACATTTCAAAACTTGACTTCCTTCCCCCTCTTTCTGCAGTTCTTTAAATTGATTCTTCATATCTTATGCATATCCAAATTACCTCAATTTCTTCATTTATGCATCTGCTTTAAATATATAATCTTATTCAACTGCAGGTTATTCCAATAATCCTGCCAATGTTCTTATCTGTTTACAGTTTGTAACTATTCATTAAACCATTTCCATTCTTTAATAAAAAGTTTGTTCTCTTGCTCCTAGAAACGGTCAGCATGTGACAGAGGCCACATCCTGGGAACGGTTTGACTGACCACCTAAACCAGGTGAGAGCAGCCAAGGAGTCTCAAATGCTCAGGAACTTCCCCTGTGTGCAAAGACGGGCTCCAGCAGATTGAGCGGACAAGACCAAGCGTGGGCCCAGTGGTCAAGAAGGTGGTTTCTGCAATGCTGTGGAGGGAAGTGAGGGGCAGATGGGGCTCATCCACCTATAAAGATAGCCCATCGAAGAGAAGGAAAACTCTGATCCTAATTTGCCTTGTGGGATATCTTTGGGAGCTGAAAAGGCTAAGGAGTAAAGCCTACACAAATCTGGAGTGGAGTCCCTCAGGCGGTTGGATGGCGCCGTTTACAACCCCTTCTGACAACTCCTGCAGCCCAACTGGTGCCTAACTCTGCTTTCCTTGGAGACACATCTGCAAAGCCAAGAGAGGGAGTCTTGTCATCTGGGAAGCCCAGGACCTCCAGACACACTGCCCAGTCTTGCTCCCTGGAGAGGTCACTTTGGGACTGCTGACACCGTTGCTTGACTTTTGACCTCACCCCCGGAGGTGCACTCCATTGCTTCTCAAGACAGACAAATGCCAACATTAAAAAACTATTTGAAAGAATTTTATTTCGTTCACAAAAGACAAACTGGCATGTGATTAGGACAGTGGTTTTCAGACAACGGGTGACACGTTTATTGATCCAGTTTGGAAGGCTCTGTCTTGTCTTCGCACATGCGCAGTTCCATCTAGGAGCACCAACAAGGGAAGGAGCCAAACTGTCGACTCCTGCAGCGAGACTCAGGATTTCCACTCATGCTCACAAACGTAGGAAAAAGCACCGCCTAGGATAAAAGGATGATCACAGAATAGCATGTTTGTAAAGGAACTTGATTAGAATAATAATGATGATGATGATTTTTTTTTATTTTTCTATTTGGGTTTGTGGGGAAGGGGGGGACTGGGTTTTGGTGGGGAGGGAGATCTGTGCTGGAGTTGCTGGCCTCACTGCTGTCGCTGCCCGGAAGAGAGAAGAAGAGAAAATATTTTTAATCTTTCCATTGATTATTCTGTTGACAACCCATCTTTCCTTCAAGGATCTCCAGGTGGCTTACGCTATTCTCCCTTTCTTTAATTATATTTACTTCCTCATTCCGTTTCTCTTCCAATATCTCTTCCTCCTCCTCCTCGGAGACCAGGGGGTGGATTTTAGGGGCACGACAGCAGGAGGCCAGCAGCTCGCACAGCCTGCCACACTGGCCATTCTCTCTTTCAACAGCCTTGGAGAACAACTGAGTAGGCATCTAGAGCGTCAACTGAACAGGCATGTGGATCAGCTAGTCACTGGGCACAGTCTATTCTTTTGGAGGGGGCTTTCCCCAGTTTCCATTTACAAGAAGTTTGAAAGGTTGCCTCTTTATAAAGTCTGTTTCCTTGTGACAAGAGACCACACTGGAGACTCAGTGTTTTTGAAATATATCAAGGTAAAGGGACTCCTGACCATTAGGTCCAGTCGTGGCCGACTCTGGGGTTGCAGCGCTCATCTCGCTTTATTGGCGGACCGGTCATGAACAGCTTCCGGGTCATGTGGCCAGCATGACTAAGCTGCTTATGAACCAGAGCAGCGCACGGAAACGCCCTTTACCTTCCCGCCGTAGCGGTACCTATTTATCTACTTGCCCTTTGACGTGCTTTCGAACTGCTAGGTTGGCAGGAGCAGGGACCGAGCAACGGGAGTTCACTCCGTCGTGGGGATTCGAACCGCCGACCTTCTGATAGGCAAGTCCTAGGCTCTGTGGTTTAACCCACAGCGCCACCCGCATCCCTATTATTTATTTATTTAGATACTTGGGTTTGGGGCGAAGGGAGAACTGGGTCTTGGAGCGGGGTAGAGCTGTCCTGGAGCTGCTGGCCTCACTGCTATCACTGCCTGAAGAGAAATGAAGAGAAAAGATTCTTAATTTTTTCATTAATTATTACATTGATGACCCATCTTTCCTGCAAGGATCTCCAGGTGGCTTGCGTTATTCTCCCTTCCTCCCTTCCTCATCCCATCCCTGAACTCTTCTTGAATGAGGGAGCTGCCTCCCCCCACCCTCAGTGATCCAGATTCTCTTTGGCCTCCCTGTTCCTCCTGAACAAAGATCAACACTCACCATTGGTAGTAGCATCTGTGGTATCCATCCTCTGGTCCCTTGGCCTTACGTAGATCGTTCTCACCTTTACCCTTCTTTCCTTTCCATCCTTCATTACACTCACTGTGTCCTCCTCCTCACAGACCAGGGGATGGATTTTTGTGGCACGACAGCAGGAGACCAGCAGCTCACCCAGCCTTCTCAGACTGCAGAATCTAGGGAAGAAGAGGGAAAATAGTCAGGAAATGGGTTCTAGATGCTTCCTTGATACTCTTTATCTGGCAGATAAACCTACTTTCAGAAACCTCTCATGGCGATTGCAGCAAGCAGCTGAAACCAGAGAGGAGGGCATCTTGTCAAGAGACCCTCCAGAACTGGGAGATCCCTTTCTTGTGGTGATGCCCGCAAGGGAGAAGGCAAGCCATTTCCCTCAAAGGATCTAAGAGGGTCCTGAGGTCAATCTTTAAAAATTAATCTAACCATGATATGGTTCCTTATATATCTGAATCTTGAGGGATAGCAAATGTAGCAAAATGCAGGAAGAATAAGAGATCCTACGTATACACGAGATGAATAAATTTTCATTTTTCAGAAAACACAATTCACACCAACAACCTATTTTCTTTGAACTATCCTCAAATAGTTGCTCTTCCCAAAGTTGTCAGCCAAGTCTGTCAGCCGGAGAACGTGTCACAATGGAGGACATGACACCGTCACTTTAGCTACCTGGCTTTACAAGGGACATGGCTCCCTTTAATATTCATTCTTAAAAATATATATTTTAGTGGGTTAAGCAGTTTTGTTTTGTTTATTTATTCTTCCTTTTCATGTAGCACAGTGATTTAGGCATTCTACTTACGCTTTAGATGAAGAAAGTCAATTCGTTGCGCTAAAAAACATGTTTGCTTCCTCAAAATCTTCCTCCTCTCGTCTGAACTATCCTCAAATAGTTTCTCATCCCAAAGTCCTCATCCCATCCCTGAATTCTTCTTGAATGAGGGAGCTGCCTCCCCGATCTCCAGCCAGCGGGATTTTCTCTGGCCTCCCTGTTCCTGATGAACAAAGATCAACACTCACCATCTAAATTGGTATCAGTGGCATCCATCCCCTGGTCACTTGGTCTTACATAAATTATTTTCACCTTCACTAAAGATTCCTTCTGATCTTCATAACCATCACTTCATCCTCCCATTTCTCTTCCAATATCTCTTCCTCCTCCTCCTCACAGACCAGGGGATGGATCTTTGGCACGTGACAGCAGGAGACCAGCAGCTCACGCAGCCAATCTTTATAAACTAATCTAACCATGACTTGGTTCCCTACGTTTCTGAATCTTGAGGGATAGTAAAAGAAACAGAATGCAGAAGGAATTAGGAATCCTACTTATACTTTAGATGAAGAAAGTCTCTTCGTTACACCAGAAAACGTATTTCCTTTCTCACAAACCACCTCCTCCTTCTCCTAGACCACGCTACGCCATCTTTGCCATCTTTATAGGTTAGTGTTTAATATAAGTTCAATATTAAAAGTGTTGCCTTCTCTTTTACCTTTGTTTTCCAGTAACTTCCACTCTTTTACCACAAACAGCGCAGTCTCTTTCGCTGGGCTCACGCCACTTCAAAGTAAAAAACAAGTTAAGTCCTTGAATTCCGCTTCTTCTTTTTTTTTTTTAAATATTTTTTATTAATTTTCCAAACATGTAATAAGAACAAACAATAAAACAAAACAAAACAAAACATACAAACAAATAAACATGTATAATTTCATAAACTTATTTTCCTTCACCTTACTTCCCGGACTTCCCCATAGCTCCCTTTTTCTGCATCCTTATTTTTACCTTTTCACAGCAACTCTTCATTTAATTAATTGACTCATCTTCATTATAATTTCCTTAGACTTATGATTTACAACTGCAGTTCTCTGTTTCTTAACCCCATAACATCTCAGCACTCCTCAATGTTACAACAATTTTTAAGATATATTTTAAATTTCTTCCAATCTTCTTCCACTGTCTCACTCCCCTGGTCACGGATTCTGCCGGTCATCTCCGCCATTCCCATGTAGTCAATCACCTTCGCTTGCCATTCTTCCAGAGTGGGTAACTGCTGCGTCTTCCAATACTTTGCCAGAAGAATTCTTGCCGCTGTAGTAGCATACATAAAAAAAGTTCTGTCCTTCCTTGGCACCAATTGGCCCACCATGCCCAGGAGAAAAGCATCTGGTTTTTTATGAAATGTCCATTTAAGGACCTTTTTAATTTCATTATAGATCATTTCCCAGTAGGCCTTAACCCTCGGGCAGGTCCACCAAAGGTGGTAGAAAGTACCTTCAGTCTCATTACATTTCCAACATTTATTATTGGGCAAATGATAAATTTTTGCAAGTTTGACTGGGGTCATGTACCATCTGTAGATCATTTTCATTATGTTTTCTCTCAAAGCATTACAAGCCGTAAACTTAACACCTGTGTTCCATAACTGTTCCCAATCATCAAACATAATGTCATGACCTATGTCTTGTGCCCATTTGATCATAGCTGATTTTACTGTTTCATCTTGTGTATTCCATTTCAGCAGCAAATTATACATTCTTGACAAGTTCTTAGTATTGGGTTCTAACAATTCTGTTTCTAATTTCGACCTCTCCATCTGAAAACCTATTTTCCTGTCCTGTTTGAATACCTCGTTTATCTGAAGGTAATGCAACCAATCTCGTACTTTAGACTTTAATTTGTCATAACTTTGTAATTTAATTCTTTCGCCATCTTGTTCTATAATTTCACAATATTTTGGCCATTTGGACTCCATATTAAGTTTTTTAGTCTCTTTAGCCTCCATTGGTGATAACCACCTGGGAGTTTTACTTTCCAATAGATTAAGGACTTTGAGGCTTGCTGCTGAGGATTGCTCGTGTCCTTGCGTCTAGGTACTCTCTGTCGATTCACCTCCTGCTTAGGAGGTGGGCTTCAAAGGGTTCCTTTTTTGACGCTGCCGGACAATGTCAGCCCTGGGCCACGCCCAGAGCCTTTTTGGGGGTCATGTAGCCTCCGCGTTGCCCCCCAAAGTTCCCTCTAACAGCTGCTAGGCACGGAGAACCCGCAAAGCACATCCACAATGGAGGGCGGAAAAACCGGAAGCCCTTACATACCAGGTTTGGAAGGGGGATTTGGTCTGCGATAGGCTTTTTCCGTAGGGACACGGGTGGCCACAGAGCCTAGGGCTTGCTGATCAGAAGGTCGGCAGTTCAAATCCCCGCGACGGGGTGAGCTCCCGCTGCTCGGTCCCAGCACCTGCCAACCTAGCAGTTCGAAAGCACAAAGTGGAAGTAGATAAATACTGTATTTTTCGCTCTATAAGACACAATTTCCCCCCTCCAAAAATTAATGGGAAATTATCAAAGCAGCAGAAATAAGAGATGATTGGATCCCTTTAAGAGCTCGAAGCATGGGTACCCCCAACCAAAATTTAAAATTCGGTTTTGTAATTTGGAACTAATGTGATTTGATTGGTTTGCTAATAAAAAATATTTTATAAAAAAAACAAAAATTAAGGGAAAATTTGTGTGCGCCCTATGGAGTGAATGCAGGCTGCGCAGCTAAGCCCAAAGCCAGAGCAGGGAGAAGGAGCGCTGTGCAGCGCTCCGTCTCGCTGTTCTAGCTTGGGGTTAGCTGCGCAAAGCCTCCGCAGGGCAGCGGGGTGAAGGCACCCTGCTGCCCTGCGGAGGCTTCAAAGGCCGTCCCCAAAGCCAGAACAGTGAGGCGGAGCGCTGCACGGCGCTCCGTCTCACTGTTCTAGCTTGGGGATGGCTGCACAAAGCCTCCGCAGGGCAGCAGGGTGCCTTCACCCCGCTGCTCTGCAGAGGCTTCAAAGGCTGCACTCCATTGGCTTCAGGCAGCTATCTGCAAGCTTTCGGAGCGCAGTAGGAGTTCCCGCTGTACTTTGAAGGCTTGCGGATAGCCGCCGGAAGTCACCTAGCAGTTCGAAAGTGGAAGTAGATATACCGTATTTTTCACTCTATAGGACGCACTTTTTCCCCTCCCAAAATTAAGGGGAAATGATCAAAGCAGCAGAAATAAGAGATGATTGGATCCCTTTCTGAGCTCGAAGCATGGGTACCCCCAACCAAAATTTAAAATTCGGTTTTGTAATTTGGAACTAATGTGATTTGATTGGTTTGCTAATAAAAATTATTTTATTTTAAAAAAAAATCAATTAAGGGGAAATGTGTGTGCGTCCTATGGAGTGAATGCAGGCTGCGCAGCTAAGCCCAAAGCCAGAGCAGGGAGAAGGAGCGCTCCGCAGCGCTCCGTCTCGCTGTTCTAGCTTGGGGTTAGCTGCGCAAAGCCTCCGCAGGGCAGTGGGGTGAAGGCACCCTGCCGCCCTGCGGAGGCTTCAAAGGCCATCCCCGAAGCCAGAACAGTGAGGCAGAGCACTGCGCGGCGCTCCGTCTCACTGTTCTAGCTTGGGGATGGCTGCACAAAGCCTCCGCATGGCAGCGGGGTGCCTTCACCCCGCTGCTCTGTGGAGGCTTCAAAGGCTGCACTCTGGGGGCTTCAGGCAGCTATCCGCAAGCCTTCCAAGCGCAGCAGGAGTTCCCGCTGCACTCAGAAGGCTTGCGGATAGCCGCCTGAAGCCTGGAGAGCGAGAGGGGTCGGTGCACACTCCAGGCTACGCTTCGCTGGAGAGGCGCTGCACAGTTTTCCCTCTCTGCGCAGCGCCCCTTCAGCGAAGCGGGAGGAGAAATGGAAGGGGCTCCGTTTCTCCTGCCGCTTCGCTGAAGGGACACTGAGCAGAGAGGGAGAGAATTTTTTTCCCCTGTTCTCCCCCTCCTATGATCCGGTGCGTCTTATGGTCCGGTGCGTCCTATAGAGCGAAAAATACGGTAGGTGCCGTTCTGTCGGGAAGGTAAACAGCCTTTCCGTGCACTGCTCTGCTTTTGCCAGAAGCGGCTTCGTCATCCTGGCCACATGACCCGGAAGCTGTACGCCGGCTCCCTCAGCCTATAGAGCGAGATGAGCGCGCAACCCTAGAGTCGTCCGCGACTGGACCTAACGGTCAGGGGTACCTGTACCTTTACCTAGGCTTTTTCCAGATCTGCCTTACTGCCCTATGTTTCTAAATCTTGAGGGAGAGCAAAAGAAGCAGAATGCAGAAAGAATTAGACATCCTACTTACACTCAAGAAGAAGAAATCTTTATTTTGCTGGAAAACATCATTACTTCTCACAAACCACCTCCTTTCTCCTGAACTATCCTCAAATAGTTGCTCTTCCCAAAGTCCTCAGCCAAGTCACTCAGCAGGGGGACGTGTCACAATGGAGGCCCTGACCCTGTTGCTTTAGCTACCTTGCTTAACAATGTAAATTTTTCCCCTTAACATTAATTTTTCAAATATATCTTCCAGTGGGTTTTTATTTTATTTATTTAGGAAGGATCTAGAGCTGGCTTCATCCAGCACGGTGCATTTCTGGACAGGACAGGAAACACCTTGCAAACACACACTTTTCAACATGGCGGTGTCACCAAGGAAAAACACTCCTGGCCTAGACTATGGCTGCTGTTTCTCAATTCATAGTAAAAAATGACCCTTCTCAACATCCTGTAATAATCTGTCCAGTATTAGGATGGACAGGAGCAGGACTTCACCCTTAGACCCCCTCATCCCCCTGTTTCTTTCTGTTTCTGCCCAGTGTCTTCTGCCAATCAACAGCTTTCCTTAGCTTGCAAGGAAGTGAAATGTTATGAGTTACTTGGTGCCAGACTCCCCTTTGCCATGAGTTTCTGGGTGCCAGGCACTGAACCCCTGGACACTGAACATCGGGGGAATTGATCTAAGCTGTACCCCAAGCACTACATTTGATTGTTGGTTATTAAAAACTGATTGAAACCATTTTATTTCATTCACAAAAGAAATTTTGACATGTGATTATGATAACAGTTTATATAATAAAGGTGACACGTTTATTGATCCTTTTTGTAAGTTATTATTTGTCTACTTTAATGTATTTTTTATATATATTAATCAGTAAGGGGGTGGGGTGGGAAGCAGTTTTGCATATGAAACTGGTGGATGGCTGTCATTAATCCAGATCAATTTCATAGAATCATAGAAACTTATAGCTGGAAGGGACACCAAGGGTCATCTAGTCCAACCCCCTGTGATGCAGCAATCTCAGCAAAAGCATCCATGGCAGACGGCCATCCAACCTCTGCTTAGTAACCTCCAAGGAAGGAGAGTCCACCACCTCTCATGGGAATCTGTTCCAATGCCAAACAGCCCTTACTGTCAGAAAGTTTTTATGAATGTTTAGTTGGAATCTCCTTCCTTATAACTTGAATCCATGGGTTCGAGTCCTACCATCTAGAGCAGGAGAAAACAAGCTTGTTCCCTCTTCCATGTGACAGCCCTTAAGATATTGGAAGATGGCTGTCAGATCTCCTCTCAGTTTCCTCTTTTCCAGGCCAAACCTCCCCAGCTCCTTCAAGTGTTTCTCTTCAATCTTAGTTTCCAGACCCTTGGTTGTCTTGGTTGCCCTCCTCTGCACACATTCCAGCTTGTCAACATCCTTCTTCAATGATGGTGCCCAGAACTGGACACAGGACTCCAGGTGTGGCCTGACCAAGGTAGGAGAGAGTAGGACTTGGACTTTGTTTCATCAGGACCCTGGACTTCCATAGATGCAATCTAGAACAGTGTTTCCCAACCTTTTTTGGGCAAAGGCACACTTGTTTCATGAAAAAAATATCGAGGCACACCACCATTACAGCCCCGTGACGTCAGCGCGCAGCGTCACGCCGGGAGGGACGCACGAAAGTGTAAGTTTCAATTTTTTCCCCTCCCGCTTGCCTTGCGGGGGGGGGGGAACAAGGGCTTTTCTTCCCACCCCCAGCATTTTAAAAAACCCCGGGACAGCGGAGGACTTCTCCGCTGTCCGGGGCAATCTTAAAATGCTGGCGGGCGGCATTTTAAAATCGCCCGGGACAGCGGAGGACTTTTCCGCTGTCCGGGGCGATTTAAAAGCCCCTGGGAAGGCAGGCAGGGGGGACAAAGATTTTCGCCCCCGCCAGCCTTCAGAAGAGGTCCAGGACCTCTTCTGAAGGCTGGCGGGGGGCGAAAGTCTTTGCTCCCCCCCGCCTGCCTTCAAAAGCCCTCCGGGACAGCGGAGAAACGCACTGCGTTTCTCCGCTCTCCCGGGAAGGCAGGCAGGGGGGAGCAAAGACTTTTGCCCCCCACTGGCCTTCAGAAGAGGTCCTGGACCTCTTCTGAAGGCTGGCGGGGGTGAAAGTCTTTGCTCCCCCTGCCTGCCTTCAAAAGCTGACCGGCCCAGGCTTCGCGGACCTCTCCGCAAGCAGCGGCAGCATCGTCCCGATGGCGGGCGGCGGGGGGGAGCGGCAGCATCGGGCATCGTCCCGATGGCGGGCGGCGGGGGGAGGCGTTCCCCCCCGCCGCCCGGGATCGGGGCATCGTCCCGATGGCGGGCGGCGGGGGGAGGCGTTCCTGCCCCACCGCCCGGGATCGGGGCATCGTCCCGATGGCGGGCGGCGGGGGGAGGCGTTCCCCGCCCCACCGCCCGGGATCGGGGCATCGTCCCGATGGCGGGTGGCGGCGGCGGCGTCCCCCCCCCCGCCGCCCGGGATCGGGGCATCGTCCCGATGGCGGGCGGCGGGGGGAGACGTTCCTGCCCCACCGCCCGGGATCGGGGCATCGTCCCGATGGCGGGCAGCGGGGGGAGGCGTTCCCCCCCGCCGCCCGGGATCGGGGCATCGTCCCGATGGCGGGCGGCGGGGGGAGGCGTTCCTGCCCCACCGCCCGGGATCGGGGCATCGTCCCGATGGCGGGCGGCGGGGGGAGGCGTTCCTGCCCCACCGCCCGGGATCGGGGCATCGTCCCGATGGCGGGCGGCGGCGGAGGCGTCCCCCCCCGCCGCCCGGGATCGGGGCATCGTCCCGATGGCGGGCGGCGGGGGGAGGCGTTCCTGCCCCGCCGCCCGGGATCGGGGCATCGTCCCGATGGCGGGCGGCGGGGGGAGGCGTTCCTGCCCCGCCGCCCGGGATCGGGGCATCGTCCCGATGGCGGGCGGCGGGGGGAGGCGTTCCCCCCGCCGCCCGGGATCGGGGCATCGTCCCGATGGCGGGCGGCGGGGGGAGGCGTTCTGCCCCACCGCCCGGGATCGGGGCATCGCGCGCGGAGCCTGGCTCGGGTCGCCAATGCTGCGGGCGGACGTGGCGAGCTGGGCGGGACTCGGGCGCGGCTGGGCGTCTGCTGCCTCCTGGGCCTCTTCTGCGGCACTGCGCTGCCCTTCTCGCTGCAGGGCGCGAACGAGAAAGCGCCCGCCTCCCTCCCACGGCACACCAGGTAACGTCTCGCGGAACACCGGTTGGGAAACACTGATCTAGAACAGCGTTACCATTTTCTGCTGCTGCACATTCCTTGTGGCTGAGGCTCAGGGTAACGCCCCCGGGACCTTTCAGTTCATGGTGTCCATGGAGGCGCAGGTCAGTTCTGTGTCCAGGGCAGCTGTTGACTAGCTTCATCTAGTACGCAGGCTGAGACCCTATCTGCCTGCGGATTGCCTCGCCAGAGGGGTGCATGCTCTGGTTATCTCCCGCTTGGACTACTGCAATGCGCTCTACGTGGGGCTACCTTTGAAGGTGACCCGGAAACTACAACTAATCCAGAATGCGGCAGCTAGACTGGTGACTGGGAGTGGCCCCCAAGACCTACATTGGCTCTCAGTATGTTTCCGGGCCCAATTCAAAGTGTTGGTGCTGACCTTTAAAGCCCTAAACGGCCTCAAAGGCCCAGTATACCTGAAGGAGTGCCTCCACCCCCATCATTCTGCCTGGACACTGAGGTCCAGCGCTGAGGGCCTTTTGGCGGTTCCCTCCCTACGAGAAGCCAAGTTACAGGGTAGTGGTGCCTGCCCTGTGGAACCCCCTCCCACCAGATGTCAGAGAGATAAACAGCTACCTGACATTTAGAAGACATCTGAAGGCAGCCCTGTTCTGGGAAGCTTTGAATGTTTGACAGACTATTTTATTTTAATATTTTGTTGGAAGCCACCCAGAGTGGCTGGGTATAAATAATAAATTATTATTATTATTATTATTATTATTATTATTATTATTATTATTATTATTATTATTTGTCAGGGGCTCAGGAGCAGAGGGACAGGAAAGGGAGGAATTAGAGACCGAGGGGGTGGAATCTGAGGGAGAAGTTAGCGATGAGAGCCGCCCGAGGTCTCTAAGTCTCTCCAGCGAATCGGAGGATTCACAGAAAGGGGCTCCCGTGGTCAGAGCTAGGGGGTTGCCAGAGGGAACACCTCAGGAAGGAGGGGCCAGAGGGGACGCAGAGAGCAGCAGCTGGAAATCGGGACCAGCTTCCCCACCGGAGAGCAGTAGGGGGGAGGAGTCCCAGGCATCGGCATCAGGCAGCTTTCCGGCAGCGGAAGGACATGAGTCAGGGTTAGCCACGCCTGCATCAGAGAGCGAGGAAACGGTCAAAAGGAAGGTCGGAGGCAGCGCGCGCGCGCCAAGTTCAAATGTACAAGAGGGTGGCGCAATGAGCAGCCCGGATAGGGAGCCAGGTCCTAAAGCCCGCCGAAGGGAGGGGGAAGAGTCCGAGGGGTCCGCCTCCGAAGCGTCCAGGAAGGAAGGGACCCCGGGGGGTGGTAGGACCCAGAGGCGGAAGGAGAGACGGAAAAGGTGGAGTAAGGCTAGAGTCTTAAGCTGGTGTACAGGGGGCGGAGACTCAGACGGAGCTTCGTCGGTCTAGGCTCTAGACGTAGAGATGCACGCTAGGGTTTGAAAATGGAAACGATACTTCAATAAAGACTTTTGTACAGTTCTACTGGCTAGCGTTGGTCCTCTGTGAGCTGGGACCTGGAGGCAGTCTCTGACAGTAAGCTCCGTCTCTGTTTTCATCAGTTTCCTTCGCCTTAAGCGTCGCCACGGGAGCGAAGCAGGGAGGGAAGAAGACTGGTGCTTTGCGAGCTCACAAGAGTCAGGCGAGATGACTACTGAACAGCAAATAGCTTCCCTGCAAGAAGCGGTGACACAACTCAGCGCGGAGATAATCGCATCCAGGAAGAGAGAAGAAGAAGCGGCTGCTGCCTGCAAAGATCTTCAAGCCAGGTTGGAAGTGCTTGCTAAGCAGGGGCAACCGGGACCCAGATCCGAGGGGATTGGGTTGGGGAAGAGAGGAGGCAGCCTTGTATCTCATTTCGATGGGAATTTACAGCAGTACCCCAATTTCCGAGCAGACGTGCTGTTTGCGCTGCAACTGCTGGATAAAGACTTTAGAGATGAGCAAGAGAAGGTGGGGTTTATCTTGTCCCATTTGCATGGGGACGCGAAAGCATGGCTGCGCAACCTGTGGAGAGATAAGGATCCAGCGCTCCGAAGTGCAGATGCATTCATTAAAGCAATGGATTCCTGTTTTTTATCAAACATAGACATTGACATTGCCCGGAAGGACATACATGGGCTAAGACAAGGGAGAGCCAGCGTAAGGCAGTATCATTCCCGCTTTTTCGCATTGGTCAACGCGCTGGGTTGGGATAAGGCTTCTCCGCCAGTTAGAGACCTCTTTTGGGAGGGATTGCACCCAAATATCAAGGATGAGATTGCAAGGGGGGAAAGACCCAAAAGCACTCAGCAAGTGGTTGAAAAAGCGCTAACGGTTGGGGTGCGGCTGGAAGAATGCCCATGGAGCAAAGAAGAAGGGCGTTGGGGACGCACACCAGCGAGAGTGCCCCCCCTCTTACCCAGGGATGCAGCGCGTGCGCAGTCCACGCCTCCACTGGGAGGGGGCGAAGAGCCGATGGAGATTGGCGGTGCTAGGGCTCACTCAGCAACCAGAGCCTTAACACCGGGAGCAGTCAAAACGAAGCCGCCTAGAGGGAACAGGAAGTGCTATATCTGCGAAAGTGGACAGCACATGGCGAAAGAGTGTCCCCAGAGGCTCCACAAGCACACTGCAGCTTCAGTGACAGTAATGGAAGCAACTCAGCAGAGAGAACCACAGCAGGGAAACGACGGAGTCTGGCTGGAAACAGAGGCACTGGGGCCCAGCCAGACGAGTCAGTGAAGAAGGCCCCAGAGATTTTGCAACCCACAGACCCCCTCCCGCCCAAACCAGTGGTGCAGCTCACCGCATCGCTCCAGCTGCCCAATGGACTCACCTTAGAAGTGCCGATTACGATTGACTCTGGCAGTAATGCAGACTTTATAGGACTGGAGTTCATTCAACAACACAACATAGCGCTACTGCCAGCCACGCTGCCCCTGAAGGTTGTCACGGTGGATGGCAGGGAACTGCTGGGGGGGCAGGTGGTACAGCAGACGCCACCTATGGTGATGCAAATTGGGAATCACCGGGAAGTCATCAGCTTCAATGTCACCCAATTGTCGGACACGCCTGTAGTTTTGGGCATGAGTTGGCTGTACAGGCACAGTCCAGCATTGGCTTGGTACCAACGCCAACTGACTTTTGGCTCCTCCTACTGTGCGGAACATTGCATTATACCTAGCCCAGAAGGGGAAGAGGATGACCCGCAGTTACATTTGGGCACGCTGCAAGCAGTGCCCCTCAAGTATGCGGAGTTTTTGGAGGTATTCTGCGAGAAGGAGGCGGACAAGCTACCTCCTCACAGACCCTATGACTGCAAGATTGACCTCCTGCCGGGGGCGACGCTGCCAACCGGGAAACTGTATTCCATGTCTGAGGATGAACTGCAGGAACTCAGGGAGTTCATAGATCACAACTTGAAGCGCGGGTTCATCCGGGAGTCGAAAGCTGTGGGGGGCAGCCCAGTATTCTTTGTGAAGAAGCGGGACACGCCCCAAAAAAGACTTGTGGTGGACTATAGAATTTTGAACTCGAAAACCAAGCCCTCGGCCTTCCCCATGCCCAAGATAGACGACCTGCTCGCGACGGTGAGAAAAGGATGCGTTTTTACCAAGTTGGATCTGCGAGGGGCGTACAACCTGATTCGCATGCGGGAAGGCGACGAGTGGAAGACGGCCATGTTCACGCCACTGGGCACCTACGAATACAGAGTTATGCCCTTCGGATTACAAAATGGCTCTCACTGTTTTCAAGCTTTTATGCATCATGTGTTGGCGGGACTCCTTTACAAGAAGTGCGTATGCTTCCTGGACGACATCCTGATATTTTCAGAATCGCGAGAGGCGCACGAGAGGGATGTCAGGGAAGTTCTGCAGAGACTGAAGGAGCACAGGCTGTACGCCAAGCTGGAGAAGTGCCAGTTCGACATGACGGAGGTGGATTTCCTGGGCTACAAACTGTCGGACAAGGGGCTCGCCATGGACAGCGCCAAGGTTCGCGCAGTATTGGACTGGAAAAGCCCACGCACTCGGAAGGAAGTCCAGCGGTTTGTCGGCTTTGCCAACTTTTACCGCAAGTTCATCAAGGGGTTCGCTATGCAGACGGCGGCCATCACCGACACGCTCAGCTCCAAGAAGAAGAAATTCATCTGGACGGAGCAAGCAGAGCAGTCCTTTCAGAAACTCAAGCGTCTCTTCGCGTCCGAAGAGCAGCTCCTGCATGTGAATCCCAGCAGACCGATGAGGGTGGAGACAGACACCTCAGACAGAGCCGTGGGAGCCGTCCTGTTTGCAACAAGACCAGCAGGGGGACTGGAGGCCGTGCGCCTTCTACTCGAGGAAGCTCAGCAAGTCGGAGCAGAATTACACCATCTGGGACAGGGAGTTGCTAGCCATCCATGCAGCGTTCAAGGCATGGCGGCACTTCCTTATCGGAGCCAGACACACAGTGCAGGTCCACACGGACCACAAGAATCTGGAGTATTGGCGCACGGCAAGGTTCCTGAACCAGAGGCACATTAGATGGGCGGAGTTCTTCGCGGACTTCGACTTCAAGATAGAGTACATCCCAGGCGACAACAACGTGATGGCGGATGCATTGTCCAGAAAGCCGCAATACCTCGAGGAGGCGGCACCGTCGGCGGCCAAGCACATTTTCGCACCGGAAGCGTGGGCATGCGCTTCGGCAACCGTGGACCTGGACGCCGTACGTCGCGCGCTGCAAGACGACCCCTTCGCACAAGCCAAGATGGAGGAGGTGCACAAGGGCACAGCGAAGGACGACGAGTTCCAGATAAGAGACGGGTTACTCATCCGCAAGGGAGCACTCTACGTGCCGGGAGACGACCTCCGCGCAAGGGTACTGCAGCAACTACACGACGCTCCCACCGCCGGGCACTTTGGCAAAGAAAAGACTGTAGAACTAGTAGCCAGAGACTTTTGGTGGCCCAAGATGCGGGGGGAAGTAGCGGATTACGTCTCGAGGTGCGACACCTGCCAAAGGGCCAAGTCAGTTCACAAACCGCCGGCGGGACTGCTGGAACCGCTGCAGACACCGTTTGAACCGTGGGAGAGGGTGGCCCTGGACTTTGTCACGGATCTGCCCAGTTCGAGGGGAAAGACGGCAGTGCTGGTGGTGGTGGACATGTTTACCAAAATGGCACACTTCATTCCGTGTGCGAAAGTGGCCACGGCAGAACAGACCGCCAAACTGTTCATAGACCACGTGTTTAAAGTCCACGGTCTACCACGGTCTATTCTATCCGACCGAGGGAGACAGTTCATCTCGAACTTCTGGCAGAAGCTGATGGGCATCCTGAACGTCAAGATCAATCTAGCGTCGGCGAGACACCCACAGACCAACGGACGAGCGGAGAGGGTCAACGCCATCATGCAGCAGTACCTGAGATGCTACGCCAATCAGCAGCCTACGACATGGGTAGACTACCTGCCACTCGCCGAGTTCGCTTACAACAATACGAAGCACGTGTCTACGGGGGTGACGCCGTTCTTCGCCAACAACGGGAGGCATCCCAGAACCTTCCCGGGTTTAGAGAGAGTGGGGGAGGGGGAGCCACAGGCAGCGGAAGCCTTAGCGTCGGAGTTGCAGGAAGTCCACGAACAGCTTAGGAGGCAGTTAGAAATAGCAAAGCACGCATACAAACTGCAGGCTGACAGACACAGAAGAGTTGGGGAAGACATACAGGTGGGAGACTGGGTCTGGTTAGCAGCGCAAGCAGTGCCGACCAGATCGTTAGCGAAGAAGAAGCTAGGGCATAAGCAGCTAGGACCTTACCAAGTCCAGGCACAGGTCAATCCAGTGGCCTTCCGGTTAGCACTTCCGGAGGGTTCCAGAATGCATCCGGTGTTTCATAGATCGGTGCTCACGCCCTACAAAGCACCTCATAGATTTCAGGAGCCAGGCACAGCACCAGACCCGCTCAGAGAAGGGCCCAGAAAGGGGGGGTCGCCAAGAGGGGGGCACACCAACGAGGTCACAGAGATTTTAGACTCGAGATGGGGGGAAGAGGGAGTAGAATATCTCCTCGCCAGAGAGGGTACCCCGGCCAGTGCCAACAGTTGGGTGCCGGACTATGCCTTGGAGGAGCCTCTGCTCAAGGAAGAATTTCATGCCCTCTTCCCACACAGGCCCATGCCAGCCGAGTATTTCGACGACTGGCTCTTCACACCCACACTTTCAGCCAGCACATTCCAGGGGTTCGCCTCGGATGAGGAACCGGCACCAGACACACGCTCCCCGGAGGGCTCACCCTCGGGGTCTGCCTCAGACCGCTCTTATTGGTGGGACGATCGACCAGAGGAGCAGTGGCGCAGGAAGTGGCTGGGGGGTCCTTGGCAGGCATCACCCTCAGAGGGGAACGGGGGCGAGACGGACATGGACGTGTTGGGGGAGGACGTGGGGTTCGAACACGGAGGCAGAGAGATGGAAGCAGAGGAGATCGACGTCGACGAGTGCACGGAGAACGAGCCGGACCTAGCCGGTTTGATGTACGACACGGGGGACGAACTGTATCCGGCACTCACCCCCGCTACGATGGAGCACCCAGTACCCACACCGGAAGGAGGGGAGGGGGGAAGGGGGGGCTTCGAGGGGGGGATGGATGTCAGGGGCTCAGGAGCAGAGGGACAGGAAAGGGAGGAATTAGAGACCGAGGGGGAGGAATCCGAGGGAGAAGTTAGCGATGAGAGCTGCCCGAGGTCTCTAAGTCTCTCCAGCGAATCGGAGGATTCACAGAAAGGGGCTCCCGTGGTCAGAGCTAGGGGGTTGCCAGAGGGAACACCTCAGGAAGGAGGGGCCAGAGGGGACGCAGAGAGCAGCAGCTGGAAATCGGGACCAGCTTCCCCACCGGAGAGCAGTAGGGGGGAGGAGTCCCAGGCATCGGCATCAGGCAGCTTTCCGTCAGCGGAAGGACATGAGTTAGGGTTAGCCACGCCTGCATCAGAGAGCGAGGAAACGGTCAAAAGGAAGGTCGGAGGCAGCGCGCGCGCGCCAAGTTCAAATGTACAAGAGGGTGGCGCAATGAGCAGCCCGGATAGGGAGCCAGGTCCTAAAGCCCGCCGAAGGGAGGGGGAAGAGTCCGAGGGGTCCGCCTCCGAAGCGTCCAGGAAGGAAGGGACCCCGGGGGGCGGTAGGACCCAGAGGCGGAAGGAGAGACGGAAAAGGTGGAGTAAGGCTAGAGTCTTAAGCTGGTGTACAGGGGGCAGAGACTCAGACGGAGCTTCATCGGTCTAGGCTCTAGACGTAGAGATGCACGCTAGGGTTTGAAAATGGAAACGATACTTCAATAAAGACTTTTGTACAGTTCTACTGGCTAGCGTTGGTCCTCTGTGAGCTGGGACCTGGAGGCAGTCTCTGACATTATTATTAATTATGACGATGACTGTGAGGTGTTACACGTCATTAACTTCAAGCCACACTGCCATGCCTTTGAAGACACAAACCATCCCAGCTTTTCAGAGCTGGCTATCATGGCTTCTTTAATCTTTGTGTATTGCTCCACCATGTGGCTGAATCATATAAAGCACTGACTTTTACATATCTCTTGACCTCTAATTGCAAGAAGATCTCGTTAACTTGGATTATAATCTTTATAAATTGGAGTTGTGGAGCAGGTCCTCGAGAGTGGGGGGGGGGGGCTCCCACCATTCCTCCTCAGTCCAGCCCCTGACAACCATGTCATTGTCTGGGTGTTTGGCGCCGCTTTGGAGTGAATTGGACAACGTCTGACTTTTGGAGAAATTGGGATCCCGTGAGTTACGGCGCCGAAGGCTCATTTTTTGGGGTGCCATGAAATGTGGGGTTTTCACTGCCAAACATTTCAGGGGGTCTTTAGCAGGTGTTTGCTGTTGCTTTGTTGTGAATCCTAAGACATCGGGTTTTCAGCGAAATCGTGGCCACCATATCTATCCTGACAGATGATTTGGCCTGTCACCCTTGTGTGGAAGTAAAGGATGAGATTCCCCTACTACTCCGCTTGGGGTCTCCAATGTGGTGCACCCAGCCTCCACTCACACTATTCCTATGCTGGGGAATTTGGGGGTGGTTTGTGGGGATGTTATGTACTGAGTTGAATAGGATCCAAAATGCTAGGAAAGCAGTGTTTAATGTCTGGACAAGATATAAAGATTTATTGGAAAATAAGACCCCCAGGTGGTTGTCACCAATGGAAGCTAAGGCTCAGAAAAGACTTAATATGGAGGCCGAATGGCCAAAATATTGGGAGATACTAGAGAATGATGGAGACTCTTGGAGAATGCAGAGTTTTGAGAGGTTAAAAGACAAAGTGCGAGATTGGTTACATTATCGACACATTAGGGAGGTCTTTAATGAGGACAAAAAAATAGGGTTCCAGGTGGATAAATCGAAATTAGAAACTGAATTGTTATAACCGAAAGTCAAGGTATTGTCAAGAATGTATAACTTGCTGTTAAAATGGAACACTCAAGATGAAACGGTTAAATCAGCTATGATAAAGTGGGCTCAAGACATTGGTTATAATATTATGTTTGCTGACTGGGAAAGGTTATGGACCACTGGAGTAAGGTTCACGGCATGTAATGCCTTGAAAGAAAATATTATGAAAATGATATATAGGTGGTACATGACCCCAGTCAAGCTTGCAAAAATATACCATTTGCCAGATAATAAGTGTTGGAAATGTAAAGAAACTGAGGGAACTTTTTTTCACCTTTGGTGGACATGCCCCAGGGTTAAGGCTTTCTGGGAAATGATCTATAATGAACTGAAAAAGGTATTTAAATATACCTTCCCTAAGAAACCAGAGGCCTTTCTTTTGGGCATTGTTGGCCAAATGGTGTTAAAGAAGGATACAGTGGTACCCCGCAAGACGAACGCCTCGCAAGACGGAAAACCCGCTAGACGAAAGGGTTCTCCGTTTTGGAGGCGCTTCGCAAAACGAATTTCCCTATGGGCTTGCGAAGAAAGCCCATAGGGAAATCTCTGGGGACCGCTTTTAAATGCTAGTGGTGGGGAGCAAAGCCTTCCCCCCCCCTCCGGCCTTCAGAAGAGGTCCAGGAAGGCTGGTGGGGGTCGAAAGGCTTTGCTCCCCACCGCCAGCATTTTAAAAGCAGTCCGGGATAGCAGGGAAGCAAATGTCTTTGTCCCCCCTGCCTGCCTTTAAAAGCCCTCCCGGGAGAGCGGAGAAACGCGCTGCGTTTCTCCGCTCTCCCGGGAAGGCAGGCAGGGGGGACAAAGACATTTGCCCCCCGCCAGCCTTCAGAAGAGGTCCAGGACCTCTTCTGAAGGCTGGGAGGGGGCAAAAGTCTTTGTCCCCCCTGCCTGCCTTCCCAGGGGCTTTTAAATCGCCCCGGACAGCGGAGAAGTCCTCCGCTGTCCCGGGCGATTTTAAAATGCCGCCCGCCAGCATTTTAAGATCACCCCGGACAGCGGAGAAGCCCTCCGCTGTCCCGGGGTTTTTTAAAATGCTGGGGGTGGGAAGAAAAGCCCTTGTCCCCCCCCCCCCCAGCCTTCAGAAGAGGTCGGGGGACAGACTGTCCCCGGACCTGGTCTGAAGTCGGTTTCCCTAGGAACGCATTAATTGATTTTCAATGCATTCCTATGGGAAACCGTGCATCGCAAGACGAAAAACTCGCAAGAAGAAAAAACTTGCGGAACGAATTAATTTCGTCTTGCGAGGCACCACTGTAGAACTTTTTTTATGTATGCAACAACAGCAGCAAGAATACTTATCGCAAAGCACTGGAAGACTCAAGATTTACCCACCTTGGGTAAGATTTACCCGCCATTCGCAAATGCAACTGATAGACTATATGGAATTGGCAGAAATGACTGGCAGAATCCGAGACCTGGGAGAAGAGCTGGTGGAAGAGGACTGGAAGAAATTTAAAGAATATTTGCAAAAGCATTGTAAATTGTATGAATGTTAGAATGATGCGGGAGAGGAAGATAACATGGTATTAGTGGTATAGTTGAAAGGTGTATGTAAAAATGGTTGATAGAACAAATGTGAAGCCAGAACAATATGTGTTTTACTTGTGAAACTTTAATAAATATCTTTTTAAAAATAATAATGCTACAGTCTGATTGGTCCTAGAACAATAGGATCCAACATGCAGCAGTCTGATTGGTCCGCAGGAGCCACCCAATCCAGCTCCAGGTGGAAGTGAATCCACAACCTGATTGGCCTACAGGAGAATCCCAGAATTAGCCAATCACGTGCAGCCCATTGTGTAAATAATGTATATAAAGCAGATATTGTGGGGGAACTTTCATTCCTCACTGCTATGAGCTGAATATAGAGCATGAAATCCACTCTCGACTCCGAGTATATTTCAGGGGAAGAGCTGTTTGGGATATTTCCTGCTTGTGAATTATTATTTGTGTCTGTGTGTGTGTGTGTGTGTGTGTGTGTGTAAAACACATGCCTAAAGCTTTAAATCTGGGATGGGCATGGAAGTTCCGAGGTGGGCCACCAGGTGGCACTGCAGGCCATGCTCCAGCTGCTGCTGCTGCTGCTACAGGTGCCAGTAAGTCTCACATTTTCAACCTCTTCCTCCTCCATTGCACTGGCTAAATGATTCCTTGCTGGACTCCCATCGCTGAGGCCAAATGTACCTTTACCGAGCAAAATATCCTTTCGAATTATACACCCAGCACATGGAACCTGACAAAGGGGCAATACAAGCGGACTCTCTGTGCCCTTACCACAGTAAAAAGACTGATACTGGTGAGCTGGAAAAATAAAAATGCGTTTCCCTTCTATGATTGGATTGAAGACTTCTACAAACTCACCACATATGAACAACCTGCAGATAAACGCAGACTTGCCATGGACAAATTCAATGATACAGTGGTACCTCGGGTTAACATACACTTCAGGTTACAGACTCTGCTTGTAGCCTTTTTAGCCTCGGGTGAGAAGAGCTTTGCACCCGGGACAGGGAAATGGGAGTCAACAGACACTCAAGGAATAGTTTCAGAGAAAAGCTTTATTCTGCCATCCGGGGTGGCAGAAGGAGCAAGTGTGATAGATTCACAAAACAAGCATGAGTTCACAGCCATTTGCGCAGAGCATATATTCCCCTTCCAGTTCCCTCCCCTTTCTCCTCCTCCTCAAGAGTCCTGCCCCATTGTGATGAAATTCCAGTGCCTGTCTTCGGAGAACTTCCTGACATTAGTGACGAAGATGCCTCCAGTGCTGAAGGACATGAAGAAGAAGTGGTTCTTGAAGATGATGCTCCACATCCATTTTCCCAAAAGGAGTTGAATGATCTAGTTCGTGACCTCAGCTTGTCAAAGGACTCTGCCGAACTGTTGGCATCCAGATTGAAGGGGGAAAAACTCCTCTCTGACATCAGCTTCTTCCGCAACAGGCATCAAGAGTACCTCCGTTTTTTCTCAGAAGAGAAGGACTTGGTGTACTGTGCAGATATTGCGCAGCTTCTGCTCAAGCTTGGAGTGCCACAGTACGAACCCAAAGATTGGAGACTGTTCATTGACAGCAGCAAGCGATCACTGAAATGTGTTCTGCTACACAACGGCAACCAGTTTGCCTCTACACCCCTGGCTCACTCGACTACACTGAAGGAGAACTATGAAGCAGTGAAGTATGTGCTGGAGAAAATTGGTTATGGTCAGCATAAGTGGTTTATTTGTGTTGACCTGAAGATGGTGAACTTTTTGTTGGGACAACAGTCTGGCTTCAACAAGTACCCATGTTTTCTGTGCATGTGGGATAGTAGGGACCGTGCTCAGCATTACACGAAGAAGGACTGGCCTGTGCGGGAGGAATTGGTGCCTTGCAAAGAAAGGAACGTCATCAACGACCCTCTGGTGGACAGAGACAGAATACTCTTCCCACCGCTGCACATCAAGCTCGGCTTAATCAAGCAGTTCACCAAAGGCTCTGGACAAGGATGGTGACTGCTTCACTTGTGGCAGGATTGACCATGGAGAAGTTGAAAGCTGGCATCTTTGACGGTCCTCAGATCCGTCAGCTCATCAGAGATCCAGAGTTCAGAAACTCAATGAACGAAATGGAACTGGAAGCGTGGAAGGCATTTGTTCTGGTAGTGAAGAACTTTCTAAGCAACAATAAGGTCAGAAACTACGCAGAACTTGTCAACAACATGCTGACTGCTTTCAGAAACCTGGGCTGCAAAAAGAGCGTAAAGATGCACTACCTATTTTCACATATGGACCGGTTTCCTGAGAACCTGGGTTCAATGAGTGACGAGCAGGGGGAGAGATTCCATCAGGACATGAAAGAGATGGAGACCAGGTATCAGGGTCGCTGGGACGCAGTCATGATGGCTGACTACTGTTGGACTCTGAAGAGAGACCTCCCTGCCGCTGAGCATTCCAGGAGTTCCAAGAAACGGAAGTTCAAGCCCTGAAGTTTGAAAAATGGTGAAGCAACATGCAATTTATGTGTACTTACCTTTATCAATGCCCACCATTCAGTTTACAGTAATCGATGTTTCTATCAGGTAATCAATATATGTTCTTGGAAAAACATTATTTTCTCTTAAAAACATATTTAGGATGATATGTGTTGACAAAAATCAGCTGATAATGCCACAAAATGTAATCGATTTTGTCAGAAGATCTGATTTTTTACAAATCAACATAGCACAACAACCTGACCTGATGGAGAGAAACGGATGCCATTTCCTGATTCAGCAGTGCAAAAAGACCCTAAATCAATTGTAGAAATCTAGACAACATTCAAAAGGTAAAAAATTGTTGCCCAGTGTATAATTTAACATCTTTTGTTTTGTTTTTTTATATATAAATTTTTATTAAAGTTTCCGAAATTTTATAACAACAAAAAACAAAACAATACAGTAAAAATAACATACAAAAAACATATAAAAAACAAATATAATTTCAGCCCTTCTTTTCTTATACCTTACTTCCCCGACTTCCTCTTACCTCCCCTTCCTGTATTCCAATTTCTAAATTATTCTTCAGCAAATCCTTCCCTTATTTTTCACTTAAATTTTAACCTTTCTTTTTCTTTTAAGCTTATCCATTGCCGCTAATAACCACATATTTTCTAATCCAGCATCATTCTAACATCCATTGATTTTACAATATTTCTTTAGATAGTCCTTAAAATCTTTCCAATCTTCCTCCGCTGTTTCCCTTCCCTGGTTTCGGATTCTGCTCGTCATCTCTGCCAGTCCCATGTAGTCTATCACCTTCATCTGCCATTCTTCCAAGGTGGGTAGATCTTGTGTCTTCCAGTACTTTGCGATAAGTATTCTTGCCGCAGTTGTAGCATACATAAAAAATGTTCTGTCCTTCTTTAACACCCCTTGGCCGACAATACCCAAGAGAAAGGCCTCTGGTTTCTTCAGGAAAGTATATTATATACCTTTTTCAATTCATTATAAATAATTTCCCAGAACGCCTTAATCTTTGGGCACGTCCACCAGAGGTGGAAAAATGTACCTTCCTTTTCTCCACATTTCCAGCATTTGTTGTCAGGCAAATGATAAATTTTCGCAAGCTTGACTGGGGTCATGTACCACCTATAAATCATTTTCATAATGTTTTCTCTGAGGGCATTACATGCCGTAAATTTCATCCCGGTGGTCCACAACTTTTCCCAGTCAGCAAACATAATGTTATGACCAATATCCTGTGCCCACTTAATCATTGCTGATTTAACCGTTTCATCTTGTGTATTCCATTTCAACAGCAAGTTATACATTTTTGACAAATTTTTAGTACCGGATTCTAACAATTCTGTCTCTAGTTTTGATTTTTCCACCTGGAAGCCAATTTTCCTGTCCATCTTAAAAACCTCCATTATTTGATAGTAATGGAGCCAATCTCTCACTTTATCTTTTAATTTCACAAAACTCTGCATTTTCCATCTATCCCCTTCTTGTTCCAAAATTTCCCAATATCTCGGCCATTTGGACTCCATATTAAGCTTTTTAACAGCTTTTGCCTCCATTGGGGACAACCACCGTGGAGTTTTGTTTTCCAACAAATCTTTATATCTAGTCCAGACATTATATAGTGCTTTCCTGGCAATATGATTTTTAAAACCTTTATGAGCTTTAACCTTGTCATACCACAAATGTGCATGCCACCCAAAGGTGTTGTTAAAACCTTCTAGATCCAAGATATCTGTGTTCTCAAGAAGTAGCCAATCTTTCAACCAGCAGAAAGCTGCCGATTCATAATACAGTTTGAGATCTGGCAGGGCAAATCCCCCCCTTTCTTTTGCATCAGTTAAAGTCTTAAATTTAATTCTGGGTTTCTTGCCCTGCCAGACAAATTTTGAAATATCTTTCTGCCACTTCTTGAAACAATCCATCTTGTCCACTATTTGCAATGTTTGACACAAAAACAACATTCTAGGCAATACATTCATCTTTATAAAAGCAATTCGACCCAACAAGGAAAGCTTCAAGTTTGACCAAATTTCTAGATCTTTTTTCACTTCTGTCCAAGATTTCTCATAATTATCTTTAAATAAGTTCACATTTTTAGCTGTCATATTTATCCCCAGATATTTCACTTTCTTAACCACAGTTAATCCTGTCTCATTCTGAAACCTCTCTTTTTCCAAAAGTGTTAAATTTTTCTCCAATACCTTAGTTTTTGACTTATTCAATTTAAACCCTGCCACTTGACCAAATTCTTGAATTAATTCTAATACTCTTTTCGTACTAGACTCAGGCTCTTGTAATGTAAGTACCAAATCATCTGCAAATGCTCTCAATTTGTACTGTTTAGCTCCGACCTGCACTCCTTTAACCAACTGGTCCCTTCTAATCATATTCAGCAAAACCTCCAGGACTGATATAAAAAGTAATGGAGAGATTGGGCATCCCTGTCGTGTCCCTTTTTCTATCTTAAATTCTTCCGTAACCACATTATTTACAATCAACTTTGCTTTTTGTTCAGAATATATTGCACCTATACCATTTTCAAACCCTTGGCCTACCCCCATCCCCCGGAGGTTCTTCATCATGAAACTCCAAGAAATATTGTCAAAGGCTTTCTCGGCGTCCACAAATATCAAAACTGCTTTCGTATTTATGTTCACTTCCAACTTTTCCAAAATGTCAATTATGTTCCTTACATTATCCGACAAATGTCTTCTCGGGAGAAAGCCCGCTTGATCTCTATGAATCTCCTCCATCAAAACTATTTTCAATCTCTTTGCTAAAATGTCAGCAAAAATTTTGTAATCCACATTTAATAGTGAAATGGGGCGGTAGTTCTTAAGTCGAGTCTTTTCAGTCTCTGTCTTCGGGATAAGTGTAATATAAGCCTCTTTCCACGTTTCTGGTGCCCTTTTCCCCTCCAAAATTTCATTACAAACTTCCTTCAAAGGTTGTAATAACCACTCCTTCAAAACTTTATAATATCTGGAAGTCAGTCCATCAGGTCCTGGGGATTTGCCCAATGCCAAATTTTGAATAGCACCTTCTATTTCTTGTTCTGATATTTCCTGGTTCAATATTATTTTACTTTCTTGTGAAATCTTTTTCAGTCCGTTTTTTCCAAGAAATTGCTCTATGTCCATATCTTTCTGCGGCCCTTGTGAATAAAGTTGTCTAAAGTATCTCTGGAAGCAGTTCCTAATCTCCGTAGGGTTATAAATGTTCTTTCCATACACTTCTAAATTTGTTACCGTATTCAGCTTTTGTCTTTTCTTTATTTGCCAAGCCAACAATTTACCACATTTATCTGCTGATTCAAAAGTCTTTTGTCTCATTTGTTTAATTTTCCATTCTATTTCTTGATTCATCAATTCCATATATTGTGTTTGATATAACTTAATTTCTCTCAAACTCTCATGCGATTTTGGTTTTGATCTTAGTTTCCTTTCCCCATCTTTTATCTTCTCCAAAATTTTATCTTTCTTTTCATTTTGGCTTCTCTTCTTTATTGCATTTTGTTGAATCAAGAATCCTCTAATAACAGCTTTACTTGCATCCCAGATTACTCTTTTTTCTACGTCAGTCTTCATATTAATTTCAAAGTAGTCTTTCAAGGTTTTTTGGGCCTTTTTACAAATTTCCTCATCTCCAAATAAGGTGTCATTCATCCTCCATCTGAAGGTGCCAGCTGTTGTTTGCTTCATCACCATCTTTACAGCATTGTGGTCGGAGCAAGTTTTTGCATCTTTTGGGGGGCAATTCCAAACCTGTTATTCCAAGAAGAAAGGCCTCTGGTTTCTTTATAAATGTATATTTCAACATTTTTTTCAAGTCATTATAAATCTTCCCCAGAAGTCTTTCACCTTGGGGCAGGACCACCACATATGATAGAAAGTACCTTCATTTTCTTTACATTTCCAGCAATGGTTATCACAGTTATGATAAATCTTTGCTAATTTAACTGGGGTCGGATACCATCTATACACCATTTTCATTATGTTTTCCTTTAGTACAGTACATGCAGTGAACTTGACCCCTTTCTTCCACAATCTTTCCCAAACCTCAAACATTATGTTATGTCCTACATGTCTTGCCCAATCTATCATCACTGATTTAACTTGTTCATCCGGCTCAGAAATGGAAGCAAGAGGAGCTGCCTACACTACACGAATGGAGAATGAAGATGATGGACTATGCAGAACTTGATAGATTGACGGAAAGGATCCGAGACCGGCAAGACCAAAGATTTATAGAAGATTCGGAAAAATTTAAAGAATATATGCATAAATTAAGTGACAATCAAATAACGCTTGTAAGCTTAAATGAAGCTCTGTAAAAAGAAATGTTAGAATTGGAGTAACGCAAGGCTTTAGTTTTAAGAATAATTGAAGTAAGACCTTAGAAATGTGTATGAAACTTAAAGTGGAAGGAGTATCAGGCAGGATGAGGGAAGTCCAAAAAGGGAGTGGATGTTATAAAAAAAGATGTATGATTTGTATAATTTTGTATTGGAAAAATTGAATAAAAATGATTTATAAAAAAAAAAAAGATTTAACTTGTTCATCCTTCGTATGCCACTCTAACAATGGGAAATGTAGTGTTTTCAAAGCCCCGCCCCCCCAATGTTGCAGGGGGCATTCTCTGGGTGTTTGGTGCTGCTTTGGAGTGAATCAGATGACATCGGACCTTTGGAGAAATCGTGACCCTGTGGGTTAGGGCACTGAAGCCTCATTTGGGGGGGGGGGCATAAAACGTGGGGTTTTCACTGCCATGGATCACAAAACGGCTGCTGTTTTGTGCAAAGCTGGTAGACTGAGAAACTAGTATTTTATTTTTATTTTTAAGAAGATAAACTAAAGGTGTGTGCTTACAGGTAAACAGATACCAGTGTGCATGCCCATTATGACCTCAGGCAAGAATCAAGAAAATACAGGTGGTCCCTCTTAACTGACATTCTGAACTGAACAGAACTGAAGGGAGGGGCTGGTTCTGGAGCAAAGCTGTTTAGATTGGGTTTGGGTGGATGCGAAGAGGATGCCTCAAACTTCTTGGGCTTTGCTTCTCAACTTATTCTGCCTTCTGGGACCCCCCAGCCCAAGACCAACCACCTCTTGGATAGGTGAGCATGCAGATATTTTGGAATGTGAGTGTGGGGCAGGATGACCGCGTATGAAAGCTCATTTGAGCACAAGTGCTGGCCCCCCTTTTCTCTCCCATGGAGGCCCTGAACTGGCCAGCTCCTGGTTCAGGGCCTCCAAGGGAGAGAAAAGGGAACCTCAGTTACTCTTTGCCTTCTGAGGACAATGTCTCCCTCCCAGAGCCCCAAGACTTACGGCTGCTGCTCTAACAGCCTCAGGACATCCAAGGGATCATGAGCAAAGCACACAAGCCCTGCCCGCCAGATGTGAAGCACTGTACGGAGAGAATTTGGGTTTTTTAACTGGCTGAACAGAGTTTCAGCCCTTGGGGAATTTGATTTCTTAAACATACACCTTCCCCTTCCTTGTGTCCCTGGGGAGAAAAGCCAATCCTGCTTTCTTCCTTTGGTAATTTAATCAGAGGAAATAACTCTTTCAATGGTCTAATAGATTTGCTGAATCATGAATTCTGTACATGCACAGAGGCTATACCTCTTGAAACCCCAAAGATGGGCAAGATGGGGCATTTCTCTCCACCTGGCTCCACCGGATATTGCTGATGGCCAATGAAAGCCCAAGTAGGGATTCCTAGTGGGGGATGTTGCTGTGGTATAGTGGAGGAGCAGGGCCAGGAGGCTAACTTGGACACCTGAGAACACAAAAAAGCAGCAGCAAAACAACTACATGTTTCCTTTTAAATGGGCCTTCCTGCTGAGTGTAAAGCATAGATCCTCATTTTTTAAGGGAAAAGGGAGAGAAGGCTTCTCCCAAAGTGTTAGAAGGCCACAAATAATGTAACAATAGAACAAAACAAATGTGCCGTTTCATGTGATACAGAATCCTATGTGCAAATCTGTTAGATTGAGAAATTTGTACTAAATAAGAAAAAAAAATTAAAGGTGTGTGCTTGCAGGTAAACAGATTGGAGATTTTCTGCAAGATCTTGTGAGATCTCATTGAAGTCTTGCAAGATGTCTAGGAGAGCAAAATATGTATTGAGATTTGGGAGAGATCTTGCATGCTCTTTCAGGGACCAAAGCCATCACTGCTGCAGCGCCAAAGGCAGGTGGCTAAGGGGTGGTGAGTGTCCCACGGGGCGAAATGGGATGTACCCCCCCTCAAGCTCAGGATTCCAGAACTAACAGCTGTCAGTTGGGAGGGACGGAAGGCAAGGACCCACAGCCCAGGTGGGGCTCGCTAGCTTGGGGAGGAGGTGTGTGATTCCTCAGCTGGAGTAGATGCAGGACAGTTGAGGCTCACATGCCTCATCACCGCAGAAGCTATAACTGGAAAGCTGTCCTGGCCAGGCCTGTGTCCTTTGGCTCCAGTTGGGAGCGAGACGGATGACGTCTGATTTTTGGCGAAATATTTTTTTTAAAAAAAATTATGATTTTCAAGTTTATACATTTCAATAATTTTGCATCATTTTAACATTTCAAAACTTGACTTCCTTCCCCCTCTTTCTGCAGTTCTTTAAATTGATTCTTCATATCAACTGCAGGTTATTCCAATAATCCTGCCAATGTTCTTATCTGTTTACAGTTTGTAACTATTCATTAAACCATTTCCATTCTTTAATAAAAAGTTTGTTCTCTTGCTCCTAGAAACGGTCAGCATGTGACAGAGGCCACATCCTGGGAACGGTTTGACTGACCACCTAAACCAGGTGAGAGCAGCCAAGGAGTCTCAAATGCTCAGGAACTTCCCCTGTGTGCAAAGACAGGCTCCAGCAGATTGAGCGGACAAGACCAAGCGTGGGCCCAGTGGTCAAGAAGGTGGTTTCTGCAATGCTGTGGAGGGAAGTGAGGGGCAGATGGGGCTCATCCACCTATAAAGATAGCCCATCGAAGAGAAGGAAAACTCTGATCCTAATTTGCCTTGTGGGATATCTTTGGGAGCTGAAAAGGCTAAGGAGTAAAGCCTACACAAATCTGGAGTGGAGTCCCTCAGGCGGTTGGATGGCGCCATTTACCACCCCTTCTGACAACTCCTGCAGCCCAACTGGTGCCTAACTCTGCTTTCCCTGGAGACACATCTGCAAAGCCAAGAGAGGGAGTCTTGTCATCTGGGAAGCCCAGGACCTCCAGACACACTGCCCAGTCTTGCTCCCTGGAGAGGTCACTTTGGGACTGCTGACACCGTTGCTTGACTTTTGACCTCACCCCCGGAGGTGCACTCCATTGCTTCTCAAGACAGACAAATGCCAACATTAAAAAACTATTTGAAAGAATTTTATTTCATTCACAAAAGACAAACTGGCATGTGATTAGGACAGTGGTTTTCAGACAACGGGTGACACGTTTATTGATCCAGTTTGGAAGGCTCTGTCTTGTCTTCGCACATGCGCAGTTCCATCTAGGAGCACCAACAAGGGAAGGAGCCAAACTGTCGACTCCTGCAGCGAGACTCAGGATTTCCACTCATGCTCACAAACGTAGGAAAAAGCACCGCCTAGGATAAAAGGATGATCACAGAATAGCATGTTTGTAAAGGAACTTGATTAGAATAATAATGATGATGATGATTTTTTTTCTATTTTTCTATTTGGGTTTGTGGGGAAGGGGGGGACTGGGTCTTGGTGGGGAGGGAGATCTGTGCTGGAGTTGCTGGCCTCACTGCTTCCGCTGCCCGGAAGAGAGAAGAAGAGAAAATATTTTTAATCTTTCCATTGATTATTCTGTTGACAACCCATCTTTCCTTCAAGGATCTCCAGGTGGCTTACGCTATTCTCCCTTTCTTTAATTATATTTACTTCCTCATTCCGTTTCTCTTCCAATATCTCTTCCTCCTCCTCCTCGGAGACCAGGGGGTGGATTTTAGGGGCACGACAGCAGGAGGCCAGCAGCTCGCACAGCCTGCCACACTGGCCATTCTCTCTTTCAACAGCCTTGGAGAACAACTGAGTAGGCATCTAGAGCGTCAACTGAACAGGCATGTGGATCAGCTAGTCACTGGGCACAGTCTATTCTTTTGGAGGGGGCTTTCCCCAGTTTCCATTTATAAGAAGTTTGAAAGGTTGCCTCTTTATAAAGTCTGTTTCCTTGTGACGAGAGACCACACTGGAGACTCAGTGTTTTTGAAATATATCAAGGTAAAGGGACTCCTGACCATTAGGTCCAGTCGTGGCCGACTCTGGGGTTGCAGCGCTCATCTCGCTTTATTGGCGGACCGGTCATGAACAGCTTCCGGGTCATGTGGCCAGCATGACTAAGCTGCTTCTGAACCAGAGCAGCGCACGGAAACGCCCTTTACCTTCCCGCCGTAGCGGTACCTATTTATCTACTTGCCCTTTGACGTGCTTTCGAACTGCTAGGTTGGCAGGAGCAGGGACCGAGCAACGGGAGTTCACTCCGTCGTGGGGATTCGAACCGCCGACCTTCTGATAGGCAAGTCCTAGGCTCTGTGGTTTAACCCACAGCGCCACCCGCATCCCTATTATTTATTTATTTAGATACTTGGGTTTGGGGCGAAGGGAGAACTGGGTCTTGGAGCGGGGTAGAGCTGTACTGGAGCTGCTGGCCTCACTGCCTGAAGAGAAATGAAGAGAAAAGATTCTTAATTTTTTCATTAATTATTACATTGATGACCCATCTTTCCTCCCTTCCTCATCCCATCCCTGAACTCTTCTTGAATGAGGGAGCTGCCTCCCCCCACCCTCAGTGATCCAGATTCTCTCTGGCCTCCCTGTTCCTCCTGAACAAAGATCAACACTCACCATTGGTAGTAGCATCTGTGGTATCCATCCTCTGGTCCCTTGGCCTTACGTAGATCGTTCTCACCTTTACCCTTCTTTCCTTTCCATCCTTCATTACACTCACTGTGTCCTCCTCCTCACAGACCAGGGGATGGATTTTTGTGGCACGACAGCAGGAGACCAGCAGCTCACCCAGCCTTCTCAGACTGCAGAATCTAGGGAAGAAGAGGGAAAATAGTCAGGAAATGGGTTCTAGATGCTTCCTTGATACTCTTTATCTGGCAGATAAACCTACTTTCAGAAACCTCTCATGGCGATTGCAGCAAGCAGCTGAAACCAGAGAGGAGGGCATCTTGTCAAGAGACCCTCCAGAACTGGGAGATCCCTTTCTTGTGGTGATGCCCGCAAGGGAGAAGGCAAGCCATTTCCCTCAAAGGATCTAAGAGGGTCCTGAGGTCAATCTTTAAAAATTAATCTAACCATGATATGGTTCCTTATATATCTGAATCTTGAGGGATAGCAAATGAAGCAAAATGCAGGAAGAATAAGAGATCCTACGTATACACAAGATGAATAAATTTTCATTTTTCAGAAAACACAATTCACACCAACAACCTATTTTCTTTGAACTATCCTCAAATAGTTGCTCTTCCCAAAGTTGTCAGCCAAGTCTGTGAGCCGGAGAACGTGTCACAATGGAGGACATGACACCGTCACTTTAGCTACCTGTCTTTACAAGGGACATGGCTCCCTTTAATATTCATTTTTAAAAATATATATTTTAGTGGGTTAAGCAGTTTTGTTTAGTTTATTTTAAAAAGTTCGATACCTCTTCCTTTTCATGTAGCACAGTGATTTAGGCATTCTACTTACGCTTTAGATGAAGAAAGTCAATTCGTTGCGCTAAAAAACATGTTTGCTTCCTCAAAATCTTCCTCCTCTCGTCTGAACTATCCTCAAATAGTTTCTCATCCCAAAGTCCTCATCCCATCCCTGAATTCTTCTTGAATGAGGGAGCTGCCTCCCCGATCTCCAGCCAGCGGGATTTTCTCTGGCCTCCCTGTTCCTGATGAACAAAGATCAACACTCACCATCTAAATTGGTATCAGTGGCATCCATCCCCTGGTCACTTGGTCTTACATAAATTATTTTCACCTTCACTAAAGATTCCTTCTGATCTTCATAACCATCACTTCATCCTCCCATTTCTCTTCCAATATCTCTTCCTCCTCCTCCTCCTCACAGACCAGGGGATGGATCTTTGGCAAGTGACAGCAGGAGACCAGCAGCTCACGCAGCCAATCTTTATAAACTAATCTAACCATGACATGGTTCCCTACGTTTCTGAATCTTGAGGGATAGTAAAAGAAACAGAATGCAGAAGGAATTAGGAATCCTACTTATACTTTAGATGAAGAAAGTCTCTTCGTTACACCAGAAAACGTATTTCCTTTCTCACAAACCACCTCCTCCTTCTCCTAGACCACGCTACGCCATCTTTGCCATCTTTATAGGTTAGTGTTTAATATAAGTTCAATATTAAAAGTGTTGCCTTCTCTTTTACCTTTGTTTTCCAGTAACTTCCACTCTTTTACCACAAACAGCGCTGACAATCCAAATCTTTTAACTCAGTCTCTTTCGCTGGGCTCACGCCACTTCAAAGTAAAAAACAAGTTAAGTCCTTGAATTCCGCTTCTTTTAATGGGCTACTACTGCTGCTGCAGAGTGAAATTTGAATCTGTCTTCCTTTTCTTACTGGTACTTGTTAGAGAAATCTTTGCTTATGGTTACGTATAATGAGAAAGATTTCCAATATGTTTAAGATAAAATCTCCCGTTCTTTACTCTTTATGTGCTAGCCTTTCGGGTCTGTTTCTGAGCAGTTCAGTTTGTATAAATAAGTCTCACAGACCCTCTTCTCCTCAAGCTCTCCTTGTTAGCTGCCGTTCTTACCGTTTGGGACTTTGAGGCTTGCTGCTGAGGATTGCTCGTGTCCTTGCGTCTAGGTACTCTCTGTCGACTCACCTCCTGCTTAGGACGTGGGCTTCGAAGGGTTCCTTTTTTGACGCTGCCGGACAATGTCAGCCCTGGGCCACGCCCAGAGCCTTTTTGAGGGTCGTGTAGCCTCCGCGTTGCCCCCCAAAGTTCCCTCTAACAGATGCTAGGCACGGAGAACCCGCAAAGCACATCCACAACGGAGGGCGGAAAAACCGGAAGCCCTTACATACCAGGTTTGGGAGGGGGATTTGGTCTGCGATAGGCTTTTTCCGTAGGGACACGGGTGGCCACAGAGCCTAGGGCTTGCTGATCAGAAGGTCGGCAGTTCGAATCCCCGCGACGGGGTGAGCTCCCGCTGCTCGGTCCCAGCACCTGCCAACCTAGCAGTTCGAAAGCACAAAGTGGAAGTAGATAAATACCGTATTTTTCGCTCTATAAGACACAATTTCCCCCCTCCAAAAATTAAGGGGAAATGATCAAAGCAGCAGAAATAAGAGATGATTGGATCCCTTTCTGAGCTCGAAGCATGGGTACCCCCAACCAAAATTTAAAATTCGGTTTTGTAATTTGGAACTAATGTGATTTGATTGGTTTGCTAATAAAAAATATTTTTTTTAAAAAAAAAATCAATTAAGGGGAAATGTGTGTGCGTCCTATGGAGTGAATGCAGGCTGCGCAGCTAAGCCCAAAGCCAGAGCAGGGAGAAGGAGCGCTGCGGAGCGCTCCGTCTCGCTGTTCTAGATTGGGGTTTGCTGCGCAAAGCCTCCACAGGGCAGTGGGGTGAAGGCACCCTGCCGCCCTGCGGAGGCTTCAAAGGCCATCCCCGAAGCCAAAACAGTGAGGCGGAGCACTGCGCGGCGCTCCGTCTCACTGTTCTAGCTTGGGGATGGCTGCACAAAGCCTCCGCAGGGCAGTGGGGTGCCTTTACCCCGCTGCTCTGTGGAGGCTTCAAAGGCTGCGCTCTGGGGGCTTCAGGCAGCTATCCGCAAGGCTTCCAAGTGCAGCAGGAGTTCCCGCTGCACTCAGAAGGCTTGCGGATAGCCGCCTGAAGCCTGGAGAGCGAGAGGGGTCGGTGCACACCGATCCCTCTCGCTCTCCAGGCTACGCTTCGCTGGAGAGGCGCTGCACAGTTTTCCCTCTCTGCGCAGCGCCCCTTCAGCGAAGCGGGAGGAGAAATGGAAGGGGCTCCGTTTCTCCTGCCGCTTCGCTGAAGGGACACTGAGCAGAGAGGGAGAGAATTTTCCCCCCCTGTTTTCCCCCTCCTATGATCCGGTGCGTCTTATGGTCCGGTGCGTCCTATAGAGCGAAAAATGCGGTAGGTGCCGTTCTGTCGGGAAGGTAAACAGCCTTTCCGTGCACTGCTCTGCTTTTGCCAGAAGCGGCTTCGTCATCCTGGCCACATGACCCGGAAGCTGTACGCCGGCTCCCTCAGCCTATAGAGCGAGATGAGCGCGCAACCCTAGAGTCGTCCGCGACTGGACCTAACGGTCAGGGGTACCTGTACCTTTACCTAGGCTTTTTCCAGATCTGCCTTACTGCCCTATGTTTCTAAATCTTGAGGGAGAGCAAAAGAAGCAGAATGCAGAAAGAATTAGACATTCTACTTACACTCAAGAAGAAGAAATCTTTATTTTGCTGGAAAACATCATTACTTCTCACAAACCACCTCCTTTCTCCTGAACTATCCTCAAATAGTTGCTCTTCCCAAAGTCCTCAGCCAAGTCACTCAGCAGGGGGACGTGTCACAATGGAGGCCCTGACCCTGACCCTGTTGCTTTAGCTTTCTTGCTTAACAATGTGAATTGTTCCCCTTAACATGAATTTTTCAAATATATCTTCCAGTGGGTTTTTATTTTATTTATTTAGGAAGGATCTAGAGCTGGCTTCATCCAGCACGGTGCATTTCTGGACAGGACAGGAAACACCTTGCAAACACACACTTTTCAACATGGCGGTGTCACCAAGGAAAAACACTCCTGGCCTAGACTATGGCTGCTGTTTCTCAATTCATAGTAAAAAATGACCCTTCTCAACATCCTGTAATAATCTGTCCAGTATTAGGATGGACAGGAGCAGGACTTCACCCTTAGACCCCCTCATCCCCCTGTTTCTTTCTGTTTCTGCCCAGTGTCTTCTGCCAATCAACAGCTTTCCTTAGCTTGCAAGGAAGTGAAATGTTATGAGTTACTTGGTGCCAGACTCCCCTTTGCCATGAGTTTCTGGGTGCCAGGCACTGAACCCCTGGACACTGAACATCGGGGGAATTTGATTGTTGGTTATTAAAAACTGATTGAAACCATTTTATTTCATTCACAAAAGAAATTTTGACATGTGATTATGATAACAGTTTATATAATAAAGGTGACACGTTTATTGATCCTTTTTGTAAGTTATTATTTGTCTACTTTAATGTATTTTTTATATATATTAATCAGTAAGGGGGTGGGGTGGGAAGCAGTTTTGCATATGAAACTGGTGGATGGCTGTCATTAATCCAGATCAATTTCATAGAATCATAGAAACTTATAGCTGGAAGGGACACCAAGGGTCATCTAGTCCAACCCCCTGGGATGCAGCAATCTCAGCAAAAGCATCCATGGCAGACGGCCATCCAACCTCTGCTTAGTAACCTCCAAGGAAGGAGAGTCCACCACCTCTCATGGGAATCTGTTCCAATGCCAAACAGCCCTTACTGTCAGAAAGTTTTTATGAATGTTTAGTTGGAATCTCCTTTCTTATAACTTGAATCCATGGGTTCGAGTCCTACCGTCTAGAGCAGGAGAAAAGAAGCTTGTTCCCTCTTCCATGTGACAGCCCTTAAGATATTGGAAGATGGCTGTCAGATCTCCTCTCAGTTTCCTCTTTTCCAGGCCAAACCTACCCAGCTCCTTCAAGTGTTTCTCTTCAATCTTAGTTTCCAGACCCTTGGTTGTCTTGGTTGCCCTCCTCTGCACACATTCCAGCTTGTCAACATCTTCTTGAATGATGCTGCCCAGAACTGGACACAGGACTCCAGGTGTTGCCTGACCAAGGTAGGAGAGAGTAGGACTTGGACTTCATTTCATCAGGACCCTGGACTTCCATAGATGCAATCTAGAACAGCGTTACCATTTTCTGCTGCTGCACATTCCTTGTGGCTGAGGCTCAGGGTAACGCCCCCGGGACCTTTCAGTTCATGGTGTCCATGGAGGCGCAGGCCAGTTCTGTGTCCAGGGCAACTGTTGACCAGCTTCATCTAGTACGCAGGCTGAGACCCTATCTGCCTGCGGATTGCCTCGCCAGAGGGGTGCATGCTCTGGTTATCTCCCGCTTGGACTACTGCAATGCGCTCTACGTGGGGCTACCTTTGAAGGTGACCCAGAAACTACAACTAATCCAGAATGCGGCAGCTAGACTGGTGACTGGGAGTGGCCCCCAAGACCTACATTGGCTCTCAGTATGTTTCCGGGCACAATTCAAAGTGTTGGTGCTGACCTTTAAAGCCCTAAACGGCCTCAAAGGCCCAGTATACCTGAAGGAGCGCCTCCACCCCCATCATTCTGCCTGGACACTGAGGTCCAGCGCTGAGGGCCTTTTGGCGGTTCCCTCCCTACGAGAAGCCAAGTTACAGGGTAGTGGTGCCTGCCCTGTGGAACCCCCTCCCACCAGATGTCAGAGAGATAAACAGCTACCTGACATTTAGAAGACATCTGAAGGCAGCCCTGTTCTGGGAAGCTTTGAATGTTTGACAGACTATTTTATTTTAATATTTTGTTGGAAGCCGCCCAGAGTGGCTGGGTATAAATAATAAATTATTATTATTATTATTATTATTATTATTATTATTATTATTATTATTATTATTATTATTATTATATTATGACGATGACTGTGAGGTGTTACACGTCATTAACTTCAAGCCACACTGCCATGCCTTTGAAGACACAAACCATCCCAGCTTTTCAGAGCTGGCTATCATGGCTTCTTTAATCTTTGTGTATTGCTCCACCATGTGGCTGAATCATATAAAGCACTGACTTTTACATATCTCTTGACCTCTAATTGCAAGAAGATCTCGTTAACTTGGATTATAATCTTTATAAATTGGAGTTGTGGAGCAGGTCCTCGAGAGGGGGGGGGCTCCCACCATTCCTCCTCAGTCCAGCCCCTGACAACCATGTGGGTTACGGCATCGAGGGCTCATTTTGTTTGGCGATGTGAAACGTAGTGTTTTCACCCCCAAACCTTGCAGGGGGCATTGTCTGGGTGTTTGGCGCCACTTTGGAGTGAATTGGACAACGTCTGACTTTTGGAGAAATTGGGATCCCGTCAGTTAGGGCGCCAAAGGCTCATTTTTTGGGGTGTCATGAAATGTGGGGTTTTCACTGCCAAACATTTCAGGGGGTCTTTAGCAGGTGTTTGCTGTTGCTTTGTTGTGAATCCTAAGACATCGGGTTTTCAGCGAAATCGTGGCCACCATATCTATCCTGACAGATGATTTGGCCTGTCACCCTTGTGTGGAAGTAAAGGATGAGATTCCCCTACTACTCCGCTTGGTGCACCCAGCCTCCACTCACACTATTCCTATGCTGGGGAATATGGGGGTGGTTTGTGGGGATGTTATGTACTGAGTTGAATTTGATCCAAAATGCTAGGAAAGCAGTGTTTAATGTCTGGACAAGATATAAAGATTTATTGGAAAATAAGACCCCAAGGTGGCTGTCACCAATGGAAGCTAAGGCTCAGAAAAGACTTAATATGGAGGCCGAATGGCCAAAATATTGGGAGATACTAGAGAATGATGGAGACTCTTGGAGAATGCAGAGTTTTGAGAGGTTAAAAGACAAAGTGCGAGATTGGTTACATTATCGTCAAATTAGGGAGGTCTTTAATGAGGACAAAAAAATAGGGTTCCAGGTGGATAAATCGAAATTAGAAACTGAATTGTTAGAACCGAAAGTCAAGGTATTGTCAAGAATGTATAACTTGCTGTTAAAATGGAACACTCAAGATGAAACGGTTAAATCAGCTATGATAAAGTGGGCTCAAGACATTGGTTATAATATTATGTTTGCTGACTGGGAAAGGTTATGGACCACTGGAGTAAGGTTCACGGCATGTAATGCCTTGAAAGAAAATATTATGAAAATGATATATAGGTGGTACATGACCCCAGTCAAGCTTGCAAAAATATACCATTTGCCAGATAATAAGTGTTGGAAATGTAAAGAAACTGAGGGAACTTTTTTTCACCTTTGGTGGACATGCCCCAGGGTTAAGGCTTTCTGGGAAATGATCTATAATGAACTGAAAAAGGTATTTAAATATACCTTCCCTAAGAAACCATAGGCCTTTGTTTTGGGCATTGTTGGCCAAATGGTGTTAAAGAAGGATAGAACTTTTTTTATGTATGCAACAACAGCAGCAAGAATACTTATCGCAAAGCACTGGAAGACTCAAGATTTACTCACCTTGGAAGAATGGCAAATGCAACTGATAGACTATATGGAATTGGCAGAAATGACTGGTAGAATCCGAGACCTGGGAGAAGAGCTGGTGGAAGAGGGCTGGAAGAAATTTAAAGAATATTTGCAAAAGCATTGTAAATTGTATGAATGTTAGAATGATGCGGGAGAGGAAGATAACATGGTATTAGTGGTATAGTTGAAAGGTGTATGTAAAAATGGTTGATAGAACAAATGTGAAGTCAGAACAATATTATGTCAAGTTTTTTTTTTAAAAAAAAGGAAATAATGGGAAATAATTGGAGACATAATATAGGAAACGTATATCTTGAAGTACGATCTAAAAGAAGGTGAGGTATTGCTGAATAAGATTTTGTAAAAAGGAACGCAGAAAAGGGAGATGTGAGGGAGTCAGGAGAGAGGGTTATGAGAACAACATATGAGAAATTGGTTCTTTCTTCTTTCTTTTTATTGCTTGTTTAGGTAACTTTTTCTTGTTGTTATTGATGGGTTTTTTCACTGTGTTTTCACTGTGTTTTTCTTTTGAGTCTGAATGGGGTTTTTTCTTTCTTTCTTTCTTTTTTTTTTTTTTTGTATGGTGAAGTGTGTTTTACTTGTGAAACTTTAATAAATATCTTTAAAAAAACAAAAACAAAATGCTACAGTCTGATTGGTCCTAGAACAATAGGATCCAACATGCAGCAGTCTGATTGGTCCGCAGGAGCCACCCAATCCAGCTCCAGGTGGAAGTGAATCCACAACCTGATTGGCCTACAGGAGAATCCCAGAATTAGCCAATCACGTGCAGCCCATTGTGTAAATAATGTATATAAAGCAGATATTGTGGGGGAACTTTCATTCCTCACTGCTATGAGCTGAATATAGAGCATGAAATCCACTCTCGACTCCGAGTATATTTCAGGGGAAGAGCTCTTTGGGATATTTCCTGCTTGTGAATTATTATTTGTGTGTGTGTGTGTGTGTGTGTGTGTGTGTGTGTGTAAAACACATGCCTAAAGCTTTAAATCTGGGATGGGCATGGACGTTCCGAGGTGGGCCACCAGGTGGCACTGCAGGCCATGCTCCAGCTGCTGCTGCTGCTGCTGCTACAGGTGCCAGTAAGTCTCGCATTTTCAACCTCTTCCTCCTCCATTGCACTAGCTAAATGATTCCTTGCTGGACTCCCATCGCTGAGGCCAAATGTACCTTTACCGAGCAAAATATCCTTTCGAATTATACACCCAGCACATGGAACCTGACAAAGGGGCAATACAAGTGGACTCCCTGTGCCCTTACCACAGTAAAAAGACTGATACTGGTGAGCTGGAAAAATAAAAATGCGTCTCCCTTCTATGATTGGATTGAAGACTTCTACAAACTCACCACATATGAACAACCTGCAGATAAACGCAGACTTGCCATGGACAAATTCAATGATACAGTGGTACCTCGGGTTAACATACACTTCAGGTTACAGACTCTGCTTGTAGCCTTTTTAGCCTCGGGTGAGAAGAGCTTTGCGCCCGGGACGGGGAAATGGGAGTCAACAGACACTCAAGGAATAGTTTCAGAGGAAAGCTTTATTCTGCCATCCGGGGTGGGAGAAGGAGCAAGTGTGATAGATTCACAAAACAAGCATGAGTTCACAGCCATTTGCGCAGAGCATATATTCCCCTCCCAGTTCCCTCCCCTTTCTCCTCCTCCTCAAGAGTCCTGCCCCATTGTGATGAAATTCCAGTGCCTGTCTTCGGATAACTTCCTGACATTAGTGACGAAGATACCTCCAGTGCTGAAGGACATGAAGAAGAAGTGGTTCTTGAAGATGATGCTCCACATCCATTTTCCCAAAAGGAGTTGAATGATCTAGTTCGCGACCTCAGCTTGTCAAAGGACAAAACTGGTTATGGTCAGCTTAAGTGGTTTATTTGTGTAGACCTGAAGATGGTGAACTTTTTGGTGGGACAACAGTCTGGCTTCAACAAGTACCCATGTTTTCTGTGCATGTGGGATAGTAGGGACCGTGCTCAGCATTACACGAAGAAGGACTGGCCTGTGCGGGAGGAATTGGTGCCTTGCAAAGAAAGGAACGTCATCAACGACCCTCTGGTGGACAGAGACAGAATACTCTTCCCACCGCTGCACATCAAGCTCGGCTTAATCAAGCAGTTCACCAAAGGCTCTGGACAAGGATGGTGACTGCTTCACTTGTGCCAGGATTGACCATGGAGAAGTTGAAAGCTGGCATCTTTGACGGTCCTCAGATCCGTCAGCTCATCAGAGATCCAGAGTTCGGAAACTCAATGAAGGAAATGGAACTGGAAGCGTGGAAGGCATTTGTTCTGGTAATGAAGAACTTTCTAAGCAACAATAAGGTCAGAAACTATGCAGAACTTGTCAACAACATGCTGACTGCTTTCAGAAACCTGGGCTGCAACATGAGCGTCAAGATGCACTACCTATTTTCACATATGGACCGGTTTCCTGAGAACCTGGGTTCAATGAGTGACGAGCAGGGGGAGAGATTCCATCAGGACATGAAAGAGATGGAGACCAGGTATCAGGGTCGCTGGGACGCAGTCATGATGGCTGACTACTGTTGGACTCAGAAGAGAGACCTCCCTGCCGCTGAGCATTCCAGGAGTTCCAATAAATGGAAGTTCAAGCCCTGAAGTTTGAAAAATGGTGAAGCAACATGCAATTTATGTGTACTTACCTTTATCAATGCCCACCATTGAGTTTACAGTAATCGATGTTTCTATCAGGTGATCAATATATGTTGTTGGAAAAACATTATTTTCTCTTAAAAACATATTTAGGATGATATGTGTTGACAAAAATCAGCTGATAATGCCACAAAATGTAATCGATTTTTTCACAAGATCTGATTTTTTACAAATCAAAATAGCACAACAACCTGACCTGATGGAGAGAAACGGATGCCATTTCCTGATTCAGCAGTGCAAAAAGACCCTAAATCAATTGTAGAAATCTAGACAACATTCAAAAGGTAAAAAATTGTTGCCCAGTGTATAATTTGACATCTTTTGTTTTTTTTATATATATATAAATTTTTATTAAAGTTTCCGAAATTTTATAACAACAAAAAACAAAACAATACAGTAAAAATAACATACAAAAAACATATAAAAAACAAATATAATTTCAGCCCTTCTTTTCTTATACCTTACTTCCCCGACTTCCTCTTACCTCCCCTTCCTGTATTCCAATTTCTAAATTATTCTTCAGCAAATCCTTCCCTTATTTTTCACTTAAATTTTAACCTTTCTTTTTCTTTTAAGCTTATCCATTGCCGCTAATAACCACATATTTTCTAATCCAGCATCATTCTAACATCCATTGATTTTACAATATTTCTTTAGATAGTCCTTAAAATCTTTCCAATCTTCCTCCGCTGTTTCCCTTCCCTGGTTTCGGATTCTGCTCGTCATCTCTGCCAGTCCCATGTAGTCTATCACCTTCATCTGCCATTCTTCCAAGGTGGGTAGATCTTGTGTCTTCCAGTACTTTGCGATAAGTATTCTTGCCGCAGTTGTAGCATACATAAAAAATGTTCTGTCCTTCTTTAACACCCCTTGGCCGACAATACCCAAGAGAAAGGCCTCTGGTTTCTTCAGGAAAGTATATTATATACCTTTTTCAATTCATTATAAATAATTTCCCAGAACGCCTTAATCTTTGGGCACGTCCACCAGAGGTGGAAAAATGTACCTTCCTTTTCTCCACATTTCCAGCATTTGTTGTCAGGCAAATGATAAATTTTCGCAAGCTTGACTGGGGTCATGTACCACCTATAAATCATTTTCATAATGTTTTCTCTGAGGGCATTACATGCCGTAAATTTCATCCCGGTGGTCCACAACTTTTCCCAGTCAGCAAACATAATGTTATGACCAATATCCTGTGCCCACTTAATCATTGCTGATTTAACCGTTTCATCTTGTGTATTCCATTTCAACAGCAAGTTATACATTTTTGACAAATTTTTAGTACCGGATTCTAACAATTCTGTCTCTAGTTTTGATTTTTCCACCTGGAAGCCAATTTTCCTGTCCATCTTAAAAACCTCCATTATTTGATAGTAATGGAGCCAATCTCTCACTTTATCTTTTAATTTCACAAAACTCTGCATTTTCCATCTATCCCCTTCTTGTTCCAAAATTTCCCAATATCTCGGCCATTTGGACTCCATATTAAGCTTTTTAACAGCTTTTGCCTCCATTGGGGACAACCACCGTGGAGTTTTGTTTTCCAACAAATCTTTATATCTAGTCCAGACATTATATAGTGCTTTCCTGGCAATATGATTTTTAAAACCTTTATGAGCTTTAACCTTGTCATACCACAAATGTGCATGCCACCCAAAGGTGTTGTTAAAACCTTCTAGATCCAAGATATCTGTGTTCTCAAGAAGTAGCCAATCTTTCAACCAGCAGAAAGCTGCCGATTCATAATACAGTTTGAGATCTGGCAGGGCAAATCCCCCCCTTTCTTTTGCATCAGTTAAAGTCTTAAATTTAATTCTGGGTTTCTTGCCCTGCCAGACAAATTTTGAAATATCTTTCTGCCACTTCTTGAAACAATCCATCTTGTCCACTATTTGCAATGTTTGACACAAAAACAACATTCTAGGCAATACATTCATCTTTATAAAAGCAATTCGACCCAACAAGGAAAGCTTCAAGTTTGACCAAATTTCTAGATCTTTTTTCACTTCTGTCCAAGATTTCTCATAATTATCTTTAAATAAGTTCACATTTTTAGCTGTCATATTTATCCCCAGATATTTCACTTTCTTAACCACAGTTAATCCTGTCTCATTCTGAAACCTCTCTTTTTCCAAAAGTGTTAAATTTTTCTCCAATACCTTAGTTTTTGACTTATTCAATTTAAACCCTGCCACTTGACCAAATTCTTGAATTAATTCTAATACTCTTTTCGTACTAGACTCAGGCTCTTGTAATGTAAGTACCAAATCATCTGCAAATGCTCTCAATTTGTACTGTTTAGCTCCGACCTGCACTCCTTTAACCAACTGGTCCCTTCTAATCATATTCAGCAAAACCTCCAGGACTGATATAAAAAGTAATGGAGAGATTGGGCATCCCTGTCGTGTCCCTTTTTCTATCTTAAATTCTTCCGTAACCACATTATTTACAATCAACTTTGCTTTTTGTTCAGAATATATTGCACCTATACCATTTTCAAACCCTTGGCCTACCCCCATCCCCCGGAGGTTCTTCATCATGAAACTCCAAGAAATATTGTCAAAGGCTTTCTCGGCGTCCACAAATATCAAAACTGCTTTCGTATTTATGTTCACTTCCAACTTTTCCAAAATGTCAATTATGTTCCTTACATTATCCGACAAATGTCTTCTCGGGAGAAAGCCCGCTTGATCTCTATGAATCTCCTCCATCAAAACTATTTTCAATCTCTTTGCTAAAATGTCAGCAAAAATTTTGTAATCCACATTTAATAGTGAAATGGGGCGGTAGTTCTTAAGTCGAGTCTTTTCAGTCTCTGTCTTCGGGATAAGTGTAATATAAGCCTCTTTCCACGTTTCTGGTGCCCTTTTCCCCTCCAAAATTTCATTACAAACTTCCTTCAAAGGTTGTAATAACCACTCCTTCAAAACTTTATAATATCTGGAAGTCAGTCCATCAGGTCCTGGGGATTTGCCCAATGCCAAATTTTGAATAGCACCTTCTATTTCCTGTTCTGATATTTCCTGGTTCAATATTATTTTACTTTCTTGTGAAATCTTTTTCAGTCCGTTTTTTCCAAGAAATTGCTCTATGTCCATATCTTTCTGCAGCCCTTGTGAATAAAGTTGTCTAAAGTATCTCTGGAAGCAGTTCCTAATCTCCGTAGGGTTATAAATGTTCTTTCCATCCACTTCTAAATTTGTTACCGTATTCAGCTTTTGTCTTTTCTTTATTTGCCAAGCCAACAATTTACCACATTTATCTGCTGATTCAAAAGTCTTTTGTCTCATTTGTTTAATTTTCCATTCTATTTCTTGATTCATCAATTCCATATATTGTGTTTGATATAACTTAATTTCTCTCAAAATCTCATGCGATTTTGGTTTTGATCTTAGTTTCCTTTCCCCATCTTTTATCTTCTCCAAAATTTTATCTTTCTTTTCATTTTGGCTTCTCTTCTTTATTGCATTTTGTTGAATCAAGAATCCTCTCATAACAGCTTTACTTGCATCCCAGATTACTCTTTTTTCTACGTCAGTCTTCATATTAATTTCAAAGTAGTCTTTCAAGGTTTTTTGGGCCTTTTTACAAATTTCCTCATCTCCAAATAAGGTGTCGTTCATCCTCCATCTGAAGGTGCCAGCTGTTGTTTGCTTCATCACCATCTTTACAGCATTGTGGTCGGAGCAAGTTTTTGCATCTTTTGGGGGGCAATTCCAAACCTGTTATTCCAAGAAGAAAGGCCTCTGGTTTCTTTATAAATGTATATTTCAACATTTTTTTCAAGTCATTATAAATCTTTCCCCAGATGTCTGTCACCTTGGGGCAGGACCACCACATATGATAGAAAGTACCTTCGTTTTCTTTACATTTCCAGCAATGGTTATCACAGTTATGATAAATCTTTGCTAATTTAACTGGGGTCGGATACCATCTATACACCATTTTCATTATGTTTTCCTTTAGTACAGTACATGCAGTGAACTTGACCCCTTTCTTCAACAATCTTTCCCAATCCTCAAACATTATGTTATGTCCTACATGTCTTGCCCAATCTATCATCACTGATTTAACTTGTTCATCCTTCGTATGCCACTCTAACAATGGGAAATGTAGTGTTTTCAAAGCCCCCCCCCCAATGTTGCAGGGGGCATTCTCTGGGTGTTTGGTGCTGCTTTGGAGTGAATCAGATGACATTGGACCTTTGGAGAAATCGTGACCCTGTGGGTTAGGGCACTGAAGCCTCATTTTTTTTTGGGGGGGGGCCATAAAACGTGGGGTTTTCACTGCCATGGATCACAAAACAGCTGCTGTTTTGTGCAAAGCTGGTAGACTGAGAAACTAGTATTTTATTTTTATTTTTAAAAATATAAACTAAAGGTGTGTGCTTACAGGTAAACAGATACCAGTGTGCATGCCCATTATGACCTCAGGCAAGAATCAAGAAAATACAGGTGGTCCCTCTTAACTGACATTCTGAACTGAACAGAACTGAAGGGAGGGGCTGGTTCTGGAGTAAAGCTGTTTAGATTGGGTTTGGGTGGATGCGAAGAGGATGCCTCAAACTTCTTGGGCTTTGCTTCTCAACTTATTCTGCCTTCTGGGACCCCCCAGCCCAAGACCAACCACCTCTTGGATAGGTGAGCATGCAGATATTTTGGAATGTGAGTGTGGGGCAGGATGACCGCGTATGAAAGCTCCTTTGAGCACAAGTGCTGGCCCCCCTTTTCTCTCCCATGGAGGCCCTGAACTGGCCAGCTCCTGGTTCAGGGCCTCCAAGGGAGAGAAAAGGGAACCTCAGTTACTCTTTGCCTTCTGAGGACAATGTCTCCCTCCCAGAGCCCCAAGACTTACGGCTGCTGCTCTAACAGCCTCAGGACATCCAAGGGATCATGAGCAAAGCACACAAGCCCTGCCCGCCAGATGTGAAGCACTCTACGGAGAGAATTTGGGTTTTTTAACTGGCTGAACAGAGTTTCAGCCCTTGGGAAATTTCATTTCTTAAACATACACCTTCCCCTTCCTTGTGTCCCTGGGGAGAAAAGCCAATCCTGCTTTCTTCCTTTGGTAATTTAATCAGAGGAAATAACTCTTTCAATGGTCTAATAGATTTGCTGAATCATGAATTCTGTACATGCACAGAGGCTATACCTCTTGAAACCCCAAAGATGGGCAAGATGGGGCATTTCTCTCCACCTGGCTCCACCGGATATTGCTGATGGCCAATGAAAGCCCAAGTAGGGATTCCTAGTGGGGGATGTTGCTGTGGTATAGTGGAGGAGCAGGGCCAGGAGGCTAACTTGGACACCTGAGAACACAAAAAAGCAGCAGCAAAACAACTACATGTTTCCTTTTAAATGGGCCTTCCTGCTGAGTGTAAAGCATAGATCCTCATTTTTTAAGGGAAAAGGGAGAGAAGGCTTCTCCCAAAGTGTTAGAAGGCCACAAATAATGTAACAATAGAACAAAACAAATGTGCCGTTTCATGTGATACAGAATCCTATGTGCAAATCTGTTAGATTGAGAAATTTGTACTAAATAAGAAAAAAAAAATTAAAGGTGTGTGCTTGCAGGTAAACAGATTGGAGATTTTCTGCAAGATCTTGTGAGATCTCATTGAAGTCTTGCAAGATGTCTAGGAGAGCAAAATATGTATTGAGATTTGGGAGAGATCTTGCATGCTCTTTCAGAGACCAAAGCCATCATTGCTGCAGCGCCAAAGGCAGGTGGCTAAGGGGTGGTGAGTGTCCCACGGGGTGAAATGGGATGTACCCCCCCTCAAGCTCAGGATTCCAGAACTAACAACTGTTAGTTGGGAGGGATGGAAGGCAAGGACCCACAGCCCAGGTGGGGCTCGCTAGCTTGGGGAGGAGGTGTGTGATTCCTCAGCTGGAGTAGATGCAGGACAGTTGAGGCTCACATGCCTCATCACCGCAAAAGCTCTAACTGGAAAGCTGTCCTGGCCAGGCCTGTATCCTTTGGCTCCAGTTGAGAGTGAGATAGATGACGTCTGATTTTTGGCGAAATATTTTTTTTTTTAAAAAAATATGATTTTCAAGTTTATACATTTCAATAATTTTGCAGTCATTTTAACATTTCAAAACTTGACTTCCTTCCCCCTCTTTCTGCAGTTCCTTAAATTGATTCTTCATATCTTATGCATATCCAAATTACCTCAATTTCTTCATTTATGCATCTGCTTTAAATATATAATCTTATTCAACTGCAGGTTATTCCAATAATCCTGCCAATGTTCTTATCTGTTTACAGTTTGTAACTATTCATTAAACCATTTCCATTCTTTAATAAAAAGTTTGTTCTCTTGCTCCTAGAAACGGTCAGCATGTGACAGAGGCCACATCCTGGGAACGGTTTGACTGGCCACCTAAACCAGGTGAGAGCAGCCAAGGAGTCTCAAATGCTCAGGAACTTCCCCTGTGTGCAAAGACAGGCTCCAGCAGATTGAGCGGACAAGACCAAGCGTGGGCCCAGTGGTCAAGAAGGTGGTTTCTGCAATGCTGTGGAGGGAAGTGAGGGGCAGATGGGGCTCATCCACCTATAAAGATAGCCCATCGAAGAGAAGGAAAACTCTGATTCTAATTTGCCTTGTGGGATATCTTTGGGAGCTGAAAAGGCTAAGGAGTAAAGCCTACACAAATCTGGAGTGGAGTCCCTCAGGTGGTTGGATGGCGCCGTTTACAACCCCTTCTGACAACTCCTGCAGCCCAACTGGTGCCTAACTCTGCTTTCCTTGGAGACACATTTGCAAAGCCAAGAGAGGGAGTCTTGTCATCTGGGAAGCCCAGGACCTCCAGACAAACTGCCCAGTCTTGCACCCTGGAGAGGTGATTAGGACAGTGGTTTTCAGACAACGGGTGACACGTTTATTGATCCAGTTTGGAAGTCTCTGTCTTGTCTTCGCACATGCGCAGTTCCATCTAGGAGCAACAACAAGGGAAGGAGCCAAACTGTCAACTCCTGCAGCGAGACTCAGGATTTCCACTCATGCTCACAAACGTAGGAAAATGCACCGCCTAGGATAAAAGGATGATCACAGAATAGCATGTTTGTAAAGGAACTTGATTAGAATAATAATGATGATGATGATTTTTATTTTATTTTTCTATTTGGGTTTGTGGGGAAGGGGGGGACTGGGTCTTGGTGGGGAGGGAGATCTGTGCTGGAGTTGCTGGCCTCACTGCTGTCGCTGCCCGGAAGAGAGAAGAAGAGAAAATATTTTTAATCTTTCCATTGATTATTCTGTTGACAACCCATCTTTCCTTCAAGGATCTCCAGGTGGCTTACGCTATTCTCCCTTTCTTTAATTATATTTACTTCCTCATTCCGTTTCTCTTCCAATAACTCTTCCTCCTCCTCCTCGGAGACCAGGGGGTGGATTTTAGGGGCACGACAGCAGGAGGCCAGCAGCTCGCACAGCCTGCCACACTGGCCATTCTCTCTTTCAACAGCCTTGGAGAACAACTGAGTAGGCATCTAGAGCGTCAACTGAACAGCCATGTGGATCAGCTAGTCACTGGGCACAGTCTATTCTTTTGGAGGGGGCTTTCCCCAGTTTCCATTTATAAGAAGTTTGAAAGGTTGCCTCTTTATAAAGTCTGTTTCCTTGTGACGAGAGACCACACTGGAGACTCAGTGTTTTTGAAATATATCAAGGTAAAGGGACTCCTGACCATTAGGTCCAGTCGTGGCCGACTCTGGGGTTGCAGCGCTCATCTCGCTTTATTGGCGGACCGGTCATGAACAGCTTCCGGGTCATGTGGCCAGCATGACTAAGCTGCTTCTGAACCAGAGCAGCGCACGGAAACGCCCTTTACCTTCCCGCCGGAGCATTACCTATTTATCTACTTGCCCTTTGACGTGCTTTCGAACTGCTAGGTTGGCAGGAGCAGGGACCGAGCAACGGGAGTTCACTCCGTCGTGGGGATTCGAACCGCCGACCTTCTGATAGGCAAGTCCTAGGCTCTGTGGTTTAACCCACAGCGCCACCCGCATCCCTATTATTTATTTATTTAGATACTTGGGTTTGGGGCGAAGGGAGAACTGGGTCTTGGAGCGGGGTAGAGCTGTCCTGGAGCTGCTGGCCTCACTGCTATCACTGCCTGAAGAGAAATGAAGAGAAAAGATTCCTAATTTTTTCATTAATTATTACATTGATGACCCATCTTTCCTGCAAGGATCTCCAGGTGGCTTGCGTTATTCTCCCTTCCTCCCTTCCTCATCCCATCCCTGAACTCTTCTTGAATGAGGGAGCTGCCTCCCCCCACCCTCAGTGATCCAGATTCTCTCTGGCCTCCCTGTTCCTCCTGAACAAAGATCAACACTCACCATTGGTAGTAGCATCTGTGGTATCCATCCTCTGGTCCCTTGGCCTTACGTAGATCGTTCTCACCTTTACCCTTCTTTCCTTTCCATCCTTCATTACACTCACTGTGTCCTCCTCCTCACAGACCAGGGGATGGATTTTTGTGGCACGACAGCAGGAGACCAGCAGTTCACCCAGCCTTCTCAGACTGCAGAATCTAGGGAAGAAGAGGGAAAATAGTCAGGAAATGGGTTCTAGATGCTTCCTTGATACTCTTTATCTGGCAGATAAACCTACTTTCAGAAACCTCTCATGGCGATTGCAGCAAGCAGCTGAAACCAGAGAGGAGGGCATCTTGTCAAAAGACCCTCCAGAACTGGGAGATCCCTTTCTTGTGGTGATGCCCGCAAGGGAGAAGGCAAGCCATTTCCCTCAAAGGATCTAAGAGGGTCCTGAGGTCAATCTTTAAAAATTAATCTAACCATGATATGGTTCCTTATATATCTGAATCTTGAGGGATAGCAAATGAAGCAAAATGCAGGAAGAATAAGAGATCCTACGTATACACGAGATGAATAAATTTTCATTTTTCAGAAAACACAATTCACACCAACAACCTATTTTCTTTGAGCTATCCTCAAATAGTTGCTCTTCCCAAAGTTGTCAGCCAAGTCAGCCAGCCGGAGAACGTGTCACAATGGAGGACATGACACCGTCACTTTAGCTACCTGGCTTTACAAGGGACATGGCTCCCTTTAATATTCATTTTTAAAAATATACATTTTAGTGGGTTAAGCAGTTTTGTTTTGTTTATTTTAAAAAGTTCGATACCTCTTCCTTTTCATGTAGCACAGTGATTTAGGCATTCTACTTACGCTTTAGATGAAGAAAGTCAATTCGTTGCGCTAAAAAACATGTTTGCTTCCTCAAAATCTTCCTCCTCTCGTCTGAACTATCCTCAAATAGTTTCTCATCCCAAAGTCCTCATCCCATCCCTGAATTCTTCTTGAATGAGGGAGCTGCCTCCCCGATCTCCAGCCAGCGGGATTTTCTCTGGCCTCCCTGTTCCTGATGAACAAAGATCAACACTCACCATCTAAATTGGTATCAGTGGCATCCATCCCCTGGTCGCTTGGTCTTACATAAATTATTTTCACCTTCACTAAAGATTCCTTCTGATCTTCATAACCATCACTTCATCCTCCCATTTCTCTTCCAATATCTCTTCCTCCTCCTCCTCACAGACCAGGGAATGGATCTTTGGCACGTGACAGCAGGAGACCAGCAGCTCACGCAGCCAATCTTTATAAACTAATCTAACCATGACATGGTTCCCTACGTTTCTGAATCTTGAGGGATAGTAAAAGAAACAGAATGCAGAAGGAATTAGGAATCCTACTTATACTTTAGATGAAGAAAGTCTCTTCATTACACCAGAAAAGGTATTTCCTTTCTCACAAACCACCACCTCCTTCTCCTAGACCACGCTACGCCATCTTTGCCATCTTTATAGGTTAGTGTTTAATATAAGTTCAATATTAAAAGTGTTGCCTTCTCTTTTACCTTTGTTTTCCAGTAACTTCCACTCTTTTACCACAAACAGCGCTGACAATCCAAGTCTTTTAACTCAGTCTCTTTCGCTGGGCTCACACCACTTCAAAGTAAAAAACAAGTTAAGTCCTTGAATTCCGCTTCTTTTAATGGGCTACTACTGCTGCTGCAGAGTGAAATTTGAATCTGTCTTCCTTTTCTTACTGGTACTTGTTAGAGAAATCTTTGCTTATGGTTACGTATAATGAGAAAGATTTCCAATATGTTTAAGATAAAATCTCCCGTTCTTTACTCTTTATGTGCTAGCCTTTCGGGTCTGTTTCTGAGCAGTTCAGTTTGTATAAATAAGTCTCACAGACCCTCTTCTCCTCAAGCTCTCCTTGTTAGCTGCCGTTCTTACCGTTTGGGACTTTGAGGCTTGCTGCTGAGGATTTCTCGTGTCCTTGCGTCTAGGTACTCTCTGTCGACTCACCTCCTGGTTAGGACGTGGGCTTCGAAGGGTTCCTTTTTTGACGCTGCTGGACAATGTCAGCCCTGGGCCACGCCCAGAGCCTTTTTGGGGGTCGTGTAGCCTCCGCGTTGCCCCCCAAAGTTCCCTCTAACAGCTGCTAGGCATGGAGAACCCGCAAAGCACATCCACAACGGAGGGCAGAAAAACCGGAAGCCCTTACATACCAGGTTTGGGAGGGGGATTTGGTCTGCGATAGGCTTTTTCCGTAGGGACACGTGTGGCCACAGAGCCTAGGCCTTGCTAATCAGAAGGTCGGCAGTTCGAATCCCCGCGATGTGGTGAGCTCCCGCTGCTCGGTCCCAGCACCTGCCAACCTAGCAGTTCGAAAGCACAAAGAGGAAGTAGATAAATACCATATTTTTCGCTCTATAGGACACAATTTCCCCCCTCCCAAAATTAAGGGGAAATGATCAAAGCAGCAGAAATAAGAGATGATTGGATCCCTTTAAGAGCTCGAAGCATGGGTACCCCCAACCAAAATTTAAAATTCGGTTTTGTAATTTGGAACTAATGTGATTTGATTGGTTTGCTAATAAAAAATATTTTATAAAAAAAACAAAAATTAAGGGAAAATTTGTGTGCGCCCTATGGAGTGAATGCAGGCTGCGCAGCTAAGCCCAAAGCCAGAACAGGGAGAAGGAGCGCTGTGCAGCGCTCCGTCTCCCTGTTCTATCTTGGGGTTAGCTGCGCAAAGCCACCGCAGGGCAGCAGGGTGAAGGAACCCTGCCGCCCTGCGGAGGCTTCAAAGGCCGTCCCCGAAGCCAGAATAGTGAGGCCGAGCGCTGCGCAGCGCTCCGTCTCACTGTTCTAGCTTGGGGATGGCTGCGCAAAGCCTCCGCATGACAGCGGGGTGCCTTCACCCCGCTGCTCTGCAGAGGCTTCAAAGGCTGCACTCCGTTGGCTTCAGGCAGCTATCCGCAAGCTTTCGGAGCGCAGCAGGAGTTTCCGCTGTACTTCGAAGGCTTGCGGATAGCCGCCTGAAGTCACCTAGCAGTTTGAAAGTGGAAGTAGATAAATACCGTATTTTTCACTCTATAGGACGCACTTTTTCCCCTCCCAAAATTAAGGGGAAATGATCAAAGCAGCAGAAATAAGAGATGATTGGATCCCTTTCTGAGCTCGAAGCATGGGTACCCCCAACCAAAATTTAAAATTCGGTTTTGTAATTTGGAACTAATGTGATTTGATTGGTTTGCTAATAAAAATTATTTTATTTAAAAAAAATCAATTAAGGGGAAATGTGTGTGCGTCCTATGGAGTGAATGCAGGCTGCGCAGCTAAGCCCAAAGCCAGAGCAGGGAGAAGGAGCGCTGCGGAGCGCTCTGTCTCGCTGTTCTACCTTGGGGTTAGCTGCGCAAAGCCTCCGCAGGGAAGCGGGGTGAAGGCACCCTGCCGCCCTGCGGAGGCTTCAAAGGCCGTCCCCGATGCCAGAACAGTGAGGCGGAGCACTGCGCGGCGCTCCGTCTCACTATTCTAGCTTGGGGATGGCTGCACAAAGCCTCCGCAGGGCAGCGGGGTGCCTTCACCCCGCTGCTCTGTGGAGGCTTCAAAGGCTGCGCTCTGGGGGCTTCAGGCAGCTATCCGCAAGCCTTCCAAGAGCAGCAGGAGTTCCCGCTGCACTCAGAAGGCTTGCGGATAGCCGCCTGAAGTCTGGAGAGCGAGAGGGGGCGGTGCACACCGATCCCTCTCGCTCTCCAGGCTACGCTTCGCTGGAGAGGCGCTGCACAGTTTTCCCTCTCTGCGCAGCGCCCCTTCAGTGAAGCGGGAGAGAGAAATGGAAGGGGCTCCGTTTCTCCTGCCGCTTCGCTGAAGGGACACTGAGCAGAGAGCGAGATGAGCGCGCAACCCTAGAGTCGTCCGCGACTGGACCTAACGGTCAGGGGTACCTGTACCTTTACCTAGGCTTCTTCCAGATCTGCCTTACTGCCCTATGTTTCTAAATCTTGAGGGAGAGCAAAAGAAGCAGAATGCAGAAAGAATTAGACATCCTACTTACACTCAAGAAGAAGAAATCTTTATTTTGCCGGAAAACATCATTACTTCTCACAAACCACCTCCTTTCTCCTGAACTATCCTCAAATAGTTGCTCTTCCCAAAGTCCTCAGCCAAGTCACTCAGCAGGGGGACGTGTCACAATGGAGGCCCTGACCCTGTTGCTTTAGCTACCTTGCTTAACAATGTGAATTGTTCCCCTTAACATGAATTTTTCAAATATATCTTCCAGTGGGTTTTTATTTTATTTATTTAGGAAGGATCTAGAGCTGGCTTCATCCAGCACGGTGCATTTCTGGACAGGACAGGAAACACCTTGCAAACACACACTTTTCAACATGGCGGTGTCACCAAGGAAAAACACTCCTGGCCTAGACTATGGCTGCTGTTTCTCAATTCATAGTAAAAAATGACCCTTCTCAACATCCTGTAATAATCTGTCCAGTATTAGGATGGACAGGAGCAGGACTTCACCCTTAGACCCCCTCATCCCCCTGTTTCTTTCTGTTTCTGCCCAGTGTCTTCTGCCAATCAACAGCTTTCCTTAGCTTGCAAGGAAGTGAAATGTTATGAGTTACTTGGTGCCAGACTCCCCTTTGCCATGAGTTTCTGGGTGCCAGGCACTGAACCCCTGGACACTGAACATCGGGGGAATTGATCTAAGCTGTACCCCAAGCACTACATTTGATTGTTGGTTATTAAAAACTGATTGAAACCATTTTATTTCATTCACAAAAGAAATTTTGACATGTGATTATGATAACAGTTTATATAATAAAGGTGACACGTTTATTGATCCTTTTTGTAAGTTATTATTTGTCTACTTTAATGTATTTTTTATATATATTAATCAGTAAGGGGGTGGGGTGGGAAGCAGTTTTGCATATGAAACTGGTGGATGGCTGTCATTAATCCAGATCAATTTCATAGAATCATAGCAACTTATAGCTGGAAGGGACACCAAGGGTCATCTAGTCCAACCCCCTGTGATGCAGCAATCTCAGCAAAAGCATCCATGGCAGACGGCCATCCAACCTCTGCTTAGTAACCTCCAAGGAAGGAGAGTCCACCACCTCTCATGTTAATCTGTTCCAATGCCAAACAGCCCTTACTGTCAGAAAGTTTTTATGAATGTTTAGTTGGAATCTACTTTCTTATAACTTGAATCCATGGTGTCAGGGGCTCAGGAGCAGAGGGACAGGAAAGGGAGGAATTAGAGACCGAGGGGGAGGAATCCGAGGGAGAAGTTAGCGATGATAGCCGCCCGAGGTCTCTAAGTCTCTCCAGCGAATCGGAGGATTCACAGAAAGGGGCTCCCGTGGTCAGAGCTAGGGGGTTGCCAGAGGGAACACCCCAGGAAGGAGGGGCCAGAGGGGACTCAGAGCAGCAGCTGGAAATCGGGACCAGCTTCCCCACCGGAGAGCAGTAGGGGGGAGGAGTCCCAGGCATCGGCATCAGGCAGCTTTCCGGCAGCGGAAGGACATGAGTCAGGGTTAGCCACGCCTGCATCAGAGAGCGAGGAAACGGTCAAAAGGAAGGTCGGAGGCAGCGCGCGCGCGCCAAGTTCAAATGTACAAGAGGGTGGTGCAATGAGCAGCCCGGATAGGGACCCAGGTCCTAAAGCCCGCCGAAGGGAGGGGGAAGAGTCCGAGGGGTCCGCCTCCGAAGCGTCCAGGAAGGAAGGGACCCCGGGGGGTGGTAGGACCCAGAGGCAGAAGGAGAGACGGAAGAGGTGGAGTAAGGCTAGAGTCTTAAGCTGGTGTACAGGGGGCGGAGACTCAGACGGAGCTTCGTCGGTCTAGGCTCTAGACGTAGAGATGCACGCTAGGGTTTGAAAATGGAAACGATACTTCAATAAAGACTTTTGTACAGTTCTATTGGCTAGCGTTGGTCCTCTGTGAGCTGGGACCTGGAGGCAGTCTCTGACAGTAAGCTCCGTCTCCACTTCTCATCAGTTTTCTTCGCCTTAAGCGTCGCTACGGGAGCGAAGCAGGGAGGGAAGAAGACTGGTGCTTTGCGAGCTCACAAGAGTCAGGCGAGATGACTACTGAACAGTGAATAGCTTCCCTGCAAGAAGCGGTGACACAACTCAGCGCGGAGATAATCGCATCCAGGAAGAGAGAAGAAGAAGCGGCTGCTGCCTGCAAAGATCTTCAAGCCAGGTTGGAAGTGCTTGCGAAGCAGGGGCAACCGGGACCCAGATCCGAGGGGATTGGGTTGGGGAAGAGAGGAGGCAGCCTTGTATCTCATTTCGATGGGAATTTACAGCAGTACCCCAATTTCCGAGCAGACGTGATGTTTGCGCTGCAACTGCTGGATAAAGACTTTAGAGGTGAGCAAGAGAAGGTGGGGTTTATCTTGTCCCATTTGCATGGGGACGCGAAAGCATGGCTGCGCAACCTGTGGAGAGATAAGGATCCAGCGCTCCGAAGTGCAGATGCATTCATTAAAGCAATGGATTCCTGTTTTTTATCAAACATAGACATTGACATTGCCCGGAAGGACATACATGGGCTAAGACAAGGGAGAGCCAGCGAAAGGCAGTATGATTCCCGCTTTTTTGCATTGGTCAACGCGCTGGGTTGGGATAAGGATTCTCCGCCAGTTAGAGACCTCTTTTGGGAGGGATTGAACCCAAATATCAAGGATGAGATTGCAAGGGGGGAAAGACCCAAAAGCACTCAGCAAGTGGTTGAAAAAGCGCTAACGGTTGGGGTGCGGCTGGAAGAACGCCCATGGAGCAAAGAAGAAGGGCGTTGGGGACGCACACCAGCGAAAGTGCCCCCCCTCTTGCCCAGGGATGCAGCGCGTGCGCAGTCCACGCCTCCACAGGGAGGGGGCGAAGAGCCGATGGAGATTGGCGGTGCTAGGGCTCACTCAGCAACCAGAGCCTTAACACCGGGAGCAGCCAAAACGAAGCCGCCTAGAGGGAACAGGAAGTGCTATATCTGCGACAGTGGACAGCACATGGCGATAGAGTGTCCCCAGAGGCTCCACAAGCACACTGCAGCTTCAGTGACAGTAATGGAAGCAACTCAGCAGAGAGAACCACAGCAGGGAAACGACGGAGTCTGGCTAGAAACGGAGGCACTGGGGCCCAGCCAGACGAGTCAGTGAAGAAGTCCCCAGAGATTTTGCAGCCCACAGACCCCCTCCCGCCCAAACCAGTGGTGCAGCTCACCGCATCGCTCCAGCTGCCCAATGGACTCACCTTAGAAGTGCCTATTACGATTGACTCTGGCAGTAATGCAGACTTTATAGGACTGGAGTTCATTCAACAACACAACATAGCGCTACTGCCAGCCACGCTGCCCCTGAAGGTTGTCACGGTGGATGGCAGGGAACTGCTGGGGGGGCAGGTGGTACAGCAGACGCCACCTATGGTGATGCAAATTGGGAATCACCGGGAAGTCATCAGCTTCAATGTCACCCAATTGTCGGACACGCCTGTAGTTTTGGGCATGAGTTGGCTGTACAGGCACAGTCCAGCATTGGCTTGGTACCAACGCCAACTGACTTTTGGCTCCTCCTACTGTGCGGAACACTGCATTATACCTAGCCCAGAAGGGGAAGAGGATGACCCGCAGTTACATTTGGGCACGCTGCAAGCAGTGCCACTCAAGTATGCGGAGTTTTTGGAGGTATTCTGCGAGAAGGAGGCGGACAAGCTACCTCCTCACAGACCCTATGACTGCAAGATTGACCTCCTGCCGGGGGCGACGCTGCCAACCGGGAAACTGTATTCCATGTCTGAGGACGAACTGCAGGAACTCAGGGAGTTCATAGATCACAATTTGAAGCGCGGGTTCATCCGGGAGTCGAAAGCTGTGGGGGGCAGCCCAGTATTCTTTGTGAAGAAGCGGGACACGCCCTAAAAAAGACTTGTGGTGGACTATAGAATTTTGAACTCGAAAACCAAGCCCTCGGCCTTCCCCATGCCCAAGATAGACGACCTGCTCGCGACGGTGAGAAAAGGATGCGTTTTTACCAAGTTGGATCTGCGAGGGGCGTACAACCTGATTCGCATGCGGGAAGGCGACGAGTGGAAGACGGCCATGTTCACGCCACTGGGCACCTACGAATACAGAGTTATGCCCTTCGGATTACAAAATGGCTCTCACTGTTTTCAAGCCTTCATGCATCATGTGTTGGCGGGACTCCTTTACAAGAAGTGCGTATGCTTCCTGGACGACATCCTGATATTTTCAGAATCGCGAGAGGCGCACGAGAGGGATGTCAGGGAAGTTCTGCAGAGACTGAAGGAGCACAGGCTGTACGCCAAGCTGGAGAAGTGCCAGTTCGACATGACGGAGGTGGATTTCCTGGGCTACAAACTGTCGGACAAGGGGCTCGCCATGGATAGCGCCAAGGTTCGCGCAGTATTGGACTGGAAAAGCCCACGCAATCGGAAGGAAGTCCAGCGGTTTGTCGGCTTTGCCAACTTTTACCGCAAGTTCATCAAGGGGTTCGCTATGCAGACGGCGGCCATCACCGACACGCTCAGCTCCAAGAAGAAGAAATTCATCTGGACGGAGCAAGCGGAGCAGTCCTTTCAGAAACTCAAGCGTCTCTTCGCGTCCGAAGAGCAGCTCCTGCATGTGAATCCCAGCAGACCGATGAGGGTGGAGACAGACGCCTCAGACAGAGCCGTGGGAGCCATCCTGTTGCAACAAGACCAGCAGGGGAACTGGAGGCCGTGCGCCTTCTACTCGAGGAAGCTCAGCAAGTCGGAGCAGAATTACACCATCTGGGACAGGGAGTTGCTAGCCATCCATCCAGCGTTCAAGGCATGGCGGCACTTCCTTATCGGAGCCAGACACACAGTGCAGGTCCACACGGACCACAAGAATCTGGAGTACTGGCGCACGGCAAGGTTCCTGAACCAGAGGCACATTAGATGGGCAGAGTTCTTCGCGGACTTCGACTTCAAGATAGAGTACATCCCAGGCGACAACAACGTGATGGCGGATGCATTGTCCAGAAAGCCGCAATACCTCGAGGAGGCGGCACCGGCGGCGGCCAAGCACATTTTCGCACCGGAAGCGTGGGCATGCGCTTCGGCAACTGTGGACCTGGACGCCGTACGTCGCGCGCTGCAAGAAGACCCCTTCGCACAAGCCAAGATGGAGGAGGTGCACAAGGGCACAGAGAAGGACGACGAATTCCAGATAAGAGACGGGTTACTCATCCGCAAGGGAGCACTCTACGTGCCGGGAGACAACCTCCGCGCAAGGGTACTGCAGCAACTACACGACGCTCCCACCGCCGGGCACTTTGGCAAAGAAAAGACTGTCGAACTCGTAGCCAGAGACTTTTGGTGGCCCAAGATGCGGGGGGAAGTAGCGGATTACGTCTCGAGGTGCGACACCTGCCAAAGGGCCAAGTCAGTTCACAAACCGCCGGCGGGACTGCTGGAACCGCTGCAGACACCGTTTGAACCGTGGGAGAGGGTGGCCCTGGACTTTGTCACGGATCTGCCCAGTTCGAGGGGAAAGACGGCAGTGCTGGTGGTGGTGGACATGTTTACCAAAATGGCACACTTCATTCCGTGTGCGAAAGTGGCCACGGCAGAACAGACCGCCAAACTGTTCATAGACCACGTGTTTAAAGTCCACGGTCTACCACGGTCTATTCTATCCGACCGGGGGCGACAGTTCATCTCGAACTTCTGGCAGAAGCTGATGGGCATCCTGAACGTCAAGATCAATCTAGCGTCGGCGAGACACCCACAGACCAACGGACAAGCGGAGAGGGTCAACGCCATCATGCAGCAGTACCTGAGATGCTACGCCAATCAGCAGCCTACGACATGGGTAGACTACCTGCCACTCGCCGAGTTCGCTTACAACAATACGAAGCACGAGTCTACGGGGGTGACGCCGTTCTTCGCCAACAACGGGAGGCATCCCAGAACCTTCCCGGGTTTAGAGAGAGTGGGGGAGGGGGAGCCACAGGCAGCGGAAGCCTTAGCGTCAGAGTTGCAGGAAGTCCACGAACAGCTTAGGAGGCAGTTAGAACTAGCAAAGCACGCATACAAACTGCAGGCTGACAGACACAGAAGAGTTGGGGAAGACATACAGGTGGGAGACTGGGTCTGGTTAGCAGCGCAAGCAGTGCCGACCAGATCGTTAGCGAAGAAGAAGCTAGGGCATAAGCAGCTAGGGCCTTACCAAGTCCAGGCACAGGTCAATCCAGTGGCCTTCCGGTTAGCACTTCCGGAGGGTTCCAGAATGCATCCGGTGTTCCATAGATCGGTGCTCACGCCCTACAAAGCACCTCATAGATTTCAGGAGCCAGGCACAGCACCAGACCCGCTCAGAGAAGGGCCCAGAAAGGGGGGGTCGCCAAGAGGGGGGCACACCAACGAGGTCACAGAGATTTTAGACTCGAGATGGGGGGAAGAGGGAGTAGAATATCTCCTCGCCAGAGAGGGTACCCCAGCCAGTGCCAACAGTTGGGTGCCGGACTATGCCTTGGAGGAGCCTCTGCTCAAGGAAGAATTTCATGCCCTCTTCCCACACAGGCCCATGCCAGCCGAGTATTTCGATGACTGGCTCTTCACACCCACACTTTCAGCCAGCACATTCCAGGGGTTCGCCTCGGATGAGGAACCGGCATCAGACACACGCTCCCCGGAGGGCTCACCCTCGGGGTCTGCCTCAGACCGCTCTTATTGGTGGGACGATCGACCAGAGGAGCAGTGGTGCAGGAAGTGGCTGGGGGGTCCTTGGCAGGCATCACCCTCAGAGGGGAACGGGGGCGAGACGGACATGGACGTGTTGGGGGAGGACGTGGGGTTCGAACACGGAGGCAGAGAGATGGAAGCAGAGGAGATCGACGTCGACGAGTGCACGGAGAACGAGCCGGACCTAGCCGGTTTGATGTACGGCACGGGGGACGAACTGTATCCGGCACTCACCCCCGCTACGACGGAGCACCCAGTACCCACACCAGAAGGAGGGGAGGGGGAAGGGGGGGCTTCGAGGGGGGGATGGATGTCAGGGGCTCAGGAGCAGAGGGACAGGAAAGGGAGGAATTAGAGACCGAGGGGGAGGAATCCGAGGGAGAAGTTAGCGATGATAGCCGCCCGAGGTCTCTAAGTCTCTCCAGCGAATCGGAGGATTCACAGAAAGGGGCTCCCGTGGTCAGAGCTAGGGGGTTGCCAGAGGGAACACCCCAGGAAGGAGGGGCCAGAGGGGACTCAGAGAGCAGCAGCTGGAAATCGGGACCAGCTTCCCCACCGGAGAGCAGTAGGGGGGAGGAGTCCCAGGCATCGGCATCAGGCAGCTTTCCGGCAGCGGAAGGACATGAGTCAGGGTTAGCCACGCCTGCATCAGAGAGCGAGGAAACGGTCAAAAGGAAGGTCGGAGGCAGCGCGCGCGCGCCAAGTTCAAATGTACAAGAGGGTGGTGCAATGAGCAGCCCGGATAGGGACCCAGGTCCTAAAGCCCGCCGAAGGGAGGGGGAAGAGTCCGAGGGGTCCGCCTCCGAAGCGTCCAGGAAGGAAGGGACCCCGGGGGGTGGTAGGACCCAGAGGCGGAAGGAGAGACGGAAGAGGCGGAGTAAGGCTAGAGTCTTAAGCTGGTGTACAGGGGGCGGAGACTCAGACGGAGCTTCGTCGGTCTAGGCTCTAGACGTAGAGATGCACGCTAGGGTTTGAAAATGGAAACGATACTTCAATAAAGACTTTTGTACAGTTCTACTGGCTAGCGTTGGTCCTCTGTGAGCTGGGACCTGGAGGCAGTCTCTGACACATGGGTTCGGGTCCTACCGTCTAGAGCAGGAGAAAAGAAGCTTGTTCCCTCTTCCATGTGACAGCCCTTAAGATATTGGAAGATGGCTGTCAGATCTCCTCTCAGTTTCCTCTTTTCCAGGCCAAACCTACCCAGCTCCTTCAAGTGTTTCTCTTCAATCTTAGTTTCCAGACCCTTGGTTGTCTTGGTTGCCCTCCTCTGCACACATTCCAGCTTGTCAACATCCTTCTTAAATGATGGTGCCCAGAACTGGACACAGGACTCCAGGTGTGGCCTGACCAACGTAGGAGAGAGTAGGACTTGGACTTCGTTTCATCAGGACCCTGGACTTCCATAGATGCAATCTAGAACAGTGTTACCATTTTCTGCTGCTGCACATTCCTTGTGGCTGAGGCTCAGGGTAACGCCCCCGGGACCTTTCAGTTCATGGTGTCCATGGAGGCGCAGGTCAATTCTGTGTCCAGGGCAGCTGTTGACCAGCATCATCTAGTACGCAGGGTGAGACCCTATCTGCCTGCGGATTGCCTCGCCAGAGGGGTGCATGCTCTGGTTATCTCCCGCTTGGACTACTGCAATGCGCTCTACGTGGGGCTACCTTTGAAGGTGACCCGGAAACTACAACTAATCCAGAATGCGGCAGCTAGACTGGTGACTGGGGGTGGCCCCCAAGACCTACATTGGCTCTCAGTATGTTTCCGGGCACAATTCAAAGTGTTGGTGCTGACCTTTAAAACCCTAAACGGCCTCAAAGGCCTAGTATACCTGAAGGAGCGCCTCCACCCCCATCATTCTGCCTGGACACTGAGGTCCAGCGCTGAGGGCCTTTTGGCGGTTCCCTCCCTACGAGAAGCCAAGTTACAGGGTAGTGGTGCCTGCCCTGTGGAACCCCCTCCCACCAGATGTCAAAGAGATAAACAGCTACCTGACATTTAGAAGACATCTGAAGGCAGCCCTGTTCTGGGAAGCTTTGAATGTTTGACAGACTATTTTATTTTAATATTTTGTTGGAAGCCGCCCAGAGTGGCTGGGTATAAATACTAAATTATTATTATTATTATTATTATTATTATTATTATTATTATTATTATCATCATTATCATTAATCATGATGATGACTGTGAGGTGTTACAAGTCATTAACTTCAAGCCACACTGCCATGCCTTTGAAGACACAAACCATGCCAGCTTTTCAGAGCTGGCTATCATGGCTTCTTTAATCTTTGTGTATTGCTCCACCATGTGGCTGAATTATATAAAGCACTGACTTTTACATATCTCTTGACCTCTAATCGCAAGAAGATCTCGTTAACTTGGATTATAATCTTTATAAATTGGAGTTGTGGAGCAGGTCCTCGAGAGTGGGGGGGGACTCCCACCATTCCTCCTCAGTCCAGCCCCTGACAACTGTTATGTACTGAGTTGAATAGGATCCAAACTGCAGCAGTCTGATTGGTCCTAGAACAATAGGATCCAAAAGGCAGCAGTCTGATTGGTCCTAGAACAATAGGATTCAGAATGCAGCAGTCTGATTGGTCCTAGAACAATGCAGCAGTATGATTGGTTGGCAGGAACCACCCAATCATGCTCCAGATAGAAGTGAATCCACAACCTGATTGGCTTACAGTAGAATTCCGGAATTAGCCAATCATGTGCAGCCCATTGTGTAAATAATGTATATAAAGCAGATACTCTGAGGGGACATTCATTCATTCCTCCTCACCACTATGAGCTGAATAAAGAGCATGAAATCACTTTGCGACTCTGAGTATATTTCAACAACCTTGTGGGTTACGGCGTCGAGGGCTCATTTTGTGGGGCGATGTGAAACGTAGTGTTTTCACCCCCAAAACTTGCAGGGGGCATTGTCTGGGTGTTTGGCGCCGCTTTGGAGTGAATTGGACAACGTCTGACTTTTGGAGAAATTGGGATCCCGTGAGTTGGGGCGCCAAAGGCTCATTTTTGGGGTTGCCATGAAATGTGGGGTTTTCACTGCCAAACATTTCAGGGGGTCTTTAGCAGGTGTTTGCCGTTGCTTTGTTGTGAATCCTAAGACATCGGGTTTTCAGCGAAATCGTGGCCACCATATCTATCCTGACAGATGATTTGGCCTGTCACCCTTGTGTGGAAGTAAAGGATGAGATTCCCCTACTACTCCGCCTGGGGTCTCCAATGTGGTGCACCCAGCCTCCACTCACACTATTCCTATGCTGGGGAATTTGGGGGTGGTTTGTGGGGATGTTATGTACTGAGTTGAAGAGGATCAAAAATGCTACAGTCTGATTGGTCCTAGAACAATAGGATCCAACATGCAGCAGTCTGATTGGTCCTAGAACAATGCAGCAGTCTGATTGGTCCGCAGGAGCCACCCAATCCAGCTCCAGGTGGAAGTGAATCCACAACCTGATTGGCCTACAGGAGAATCCCAGAATTAGCCAATCACGTGCAGCCCATTGTGTAAATAATGTATATAAAGCAGATATTGTGGGGGAACTTTCATTCCTCGCTACTATGAGCTGAATATAGAGCATGAAATCCACTCTCGACTCCGAGTATATTTCAGGGGAAGAGCTGTTTGGGATATTTCCTGCTTGTGAATTATTATTTGTGTGTGTGTGTGTGTGTGTGTGTGTGTGTGTGTGTGTGTGTAAAACACATGCCTAAAGCTTTAAATCTGGGATGGGCATGGACGTTCCGAGGTGGGCCACCAGGTGGCACTGCAGGCCATGCTCCAGCTGCTGCTGCTGCTGCTCCAGGTGCCAGTAAGTCTCGCATTTTCAACCTCTTCCTCCTCCATTGCACTAGCTAAATGATTCCTTGCTGGACTCCCATCACTGAGGCCAAATGTACCTTTACCGAGCAAAATATCCTTTCGAATTATACACCCAGCACATGGAACCTGACAAAGGGGCAATACAAGCGGACTCTCTGTGCCCTTACCACAGTAAAAAGACTGATACTGGTGAGCTGGAAAAATAAAAATGAGTTTCCCTTCTATGATTGGATTGAAGACTTCTACAAACTCACCACATATGAACAACCTGCAGATAAACGCAGACTTGCCATGGACAAATTCAATGATACAGTGGTACCTCGGGTTAACATGCACTTCAGGTTACAGACTCTGCTTGTAGCCTTTTTAGCCTCGGGTGAGAAGAGCTTTGCGCCCGGGACGGGGAAATGGGAGTCAACAGACACTCAAGGAATAGTTTCAGAGAAAAGCTTTATTCTGCCATCCGGGGTGGCAGAAGGAGCAAGTGTGATAGATTCACAAAACAAGCATGAGTTCACAGCCATTTGCGCAGAGCATATATTCCCCTTCCAGTTCCCTCCCCTTTCTCCTCCTCCTCAAGAGTCCTGCCCCATTGTGATGAAATTCCAGTGCCTGTCTTCGGAGAACTTCCTGACATTAGTGACGAAGATACCTCCAGTGCTGAAGGACATGAAGAAGAAGTGGTTCTTGAAGATGATGCTCCACATCCATTTTCCCAAAAGGAGTTGAATGATCTAGTTCGAGACCTCAGCTTGTCAAAGGACAAAACTGGTTATGGTCAGCATAAGTGGTTTATTTGTGTTGACCTGAAGATGGTGAACTTTTTGTTGCGACAACAGTCTGGCTTCAACAAGTACCCATGTTTTCTGTGCATGTGGGATAGTAGGGACCGTGCTCAGCATTACACGAAGAAGGACTGGCCTGTGCGGGAGGAATTGGTGCCTTGCAAAGAAAGGAACGTCATCAACGACCCTCTGGTGGACAGAGACAGAATACTCTTCCCACCGCTGCACATCAAGCTCGGCTTAATCAAGCAGTTCACCAAAGGCTCTGGACAAGGATGGTGACTGCTTCACTTGTGCCAGGATTGACCATGGAGAAGTTGAAAGCTGGCATGTTTGGCGGTCCTCAGATCCGTCAGCTCATCAGAGATCCAGAGGTCAGAAACTGAATGAAGGAAATGGAACTGGAAGCGTGGAAGGCATTTGTTCTGGTGGTGAAGAACTTTCTAAGCAACAATAAGGTCAGAAACTATGCAGAACTTGTCAACAACATGCTGACTGCTTTCAGAAACCTGGGCTGCAACATGAGCGTCAAGATGCACTACCTATTTTCACATATGGACCGGTTTCCTGAGAACCTGGGTTCAATGAGTGACGAGCAGGGGGAGAGATTCCATCAGGACATGAAAGAGATGGAGACCAGGTATCAGGGTCGCTGGGACGCAGTCATGATGGCTGACTACTGTTGGACTCTGAATGCCGCTGAGCATTCCAGGAGTTCCAAGAAATGGAAGTTCAAGCCCTGAAGTTTGAAAAATGGTGAAGCAACATGCAATTTATGTGTACTTACCTTTATCAATGCCCACCATTCAGTTTACAGTAATCGATGTTTCTATCAGGTAATCAATATATGTTGTTGGAAAAACATTATTTTCTCTTAAAAACATATTTAGGATGATATGTGTTGACAAAAATCAGCTGATAATGCCACAAAATGTAATCAATTTTGTCACAAGATCTGATTTTTTACAAATCAAAATAGCACAACAACCTGACCTGATGGAGAGAAACGGATGCCATTTCCTGATTCAGCAGTGCAAAAAGACCCTAAATCAATTGTAGAAATCTAGACAACATTCAAAAGGTAAAAAATTGTTGCCCAGTGTATAATTTGACATCTTTTGTTTTTTTTATATATATATATAAATTTTTATTAAAGTTTCCGAAATTTTATAACAACAAAAAACAAAACAATACAGTAAAAATAACATACAAAAAACATATAAAAAACAAATATAATTTCAGCCCTTCTTTTCTTATACCTTACTTCCCCGACTTCCTCTTACCTCCTCTTCCTGTATTCCAATTTCTAAATTATTCTTCAGCAAATCCTTCCCTTATTTTTCACTTAAATTTTAACCTTTCTTTTTCTTTTAAGCTTATCCATTGCCGCTAATAACCACATATTTTCTAATCCAGCGTCATTCTAACATCCATTGATTTTACAATATTTCTTTAGATAGTCCTTAAAATCTTTCCAATCTTCCTCCTCTGTTTCCCTTCCCTGGTTTCGGATTCTGCTCGTCATCTCTGCCAGTCCCATGTAGTCTATCACCTTCATCTGCCATTCTTCCAAGGTGGGTAGATCTTGTGTCTTCCAGTACTTTGCAATAAGTATTCTTGCCGCAGTTGTAGCATACATAAAAAATGTTCTGTCCTTCTTTGACACCCCTTGGCCGACAATACCCAAGAGAAAGGCCTCTGGTTTCTTCAGGAAAGTATATTTAAATACCTTTTTCAATTCATTATAAATCATTTCCCAGAACGCCTTAATCTTTGGGCACGTCCACCAGAGGTGGAAAAATGTACCTTCCTTTTCTCCACATTTCCAGCATTTGTTATCAGGCAAATGATAAATTTTCGCAAGCTTGACTGGGGTCATGTACCACCTATAAATCATTTTCATAATGTTTTCTCTGAGGGCATTACATGCCGTAAATTTCATCCCGGTGGTCCACAACTTTTCCCAGTCAGCAAACATAATGTTATGACCAATATCCTGTGCCCACTTAATCATTGCTGATTTAACCGTTTCATCTTGTGTATTCCATTTCAACAGCAAGTTATACATTTTTGACAAATTTTTAGTACCGGATTCTAACAATTCTGTCTCTAGTTTTGATTTTTCCACCTGGAAGCCAATTTTCCTGTTCATCTTAAAAACCTCCATTATTTGATAGTAATGGAGCCAATCTCTCACTTTATCTTTTAATTTCACAAAACTCTGCAGTTTCCATCTATCCCCTTCTTGTTCCAAAATTTCCCAATATCTCGGCCATTTGGACTCCATATTAAGCTTTTTAACAGCTTTTGCCTCCATTGGGGACAACCACCGTGGAGTTTTGTTTTCCAACAAATCTTTATATCTAGTCCAGACATTATATAGTGCTTTCCTGGCAATATGATTTTTAAAACCTTTATGAGCTTTAACCTTGTCATACCACAAATATGCATGCCACCCAAAGATGTTGTTAAAACCTTCTAGATCCAAGATATCTGTGTTCTCAAGAAGTAGCCAATCTTTCAACCAGCAGAAAGCTGCCGATTCATAATACAGTTTGAGATCTGGCAAGGCAAATCCCCCCCTTTCTTTTGCATCAGTTAAAGTCTTAAATTTAATTCTGGGTTTCTTGCCCTGCCAGACAAATTTTGAAATATCTTTCTGCCACTTCTTGAAACAATCCATCTTGTCCACTATTTGCAATGTTTGACACAAAAACAACATTCTAGGCAATACATTCATCTTTATAACCGCAATTCGACCCAACAAGGAAAGCTTCAAGTTTGACCAAATTTCTAGATCTTTTTTCACTTCTGTCCAAGAAATCTCATAATTGTCTTTAAATAAGTTCACATTTTTAGCTGTCATATTTATCTCCAGATATTTAACTTTCTTAACCACAGTTAATCCTGTCTCATTCTGAAACCTCTCTTTTTCCAAAAGTGTTAAATTTTTCTCCAATACCTTAGTTTTTGACTTATTCAATTTAAACCCTGCCACTTGACCAAATTCTTGAATTAATTCTAATACTCTTTTCGTACTAGACTCAGGCTCTTGTAATGTAAGTACCAAATCATCTGCAAATGCTCTCAATTTGTACTGTTTAGCTCCGACCTGCACTCCTTTAACCAACTGGTGCCTTCTAATCATATTCAGCAAAACCTTCAGGACTGATATAAAAAGTAATGGAGAGATTGGGCATCCCTGTTGTGTCCCTTTTTCTATCTTGAATTCTTCCGTAACCACATTATTTACAATCAACTTTGCTTTTTGTTCAGAATATATTGCACCTATACCATTTTCAAACCCTTGGCCTACCCCCATCCCCCGGAGGTTCTTCATCATGAAACTCCAAGAAATATTGTCAAAGGCTTTCTCGGCGTCCACAAATATCAAAACTGCTTTCGTATTTATGTTCACTTCCAACTTTTCCAAAATGTCAATTATGTTCCTTACATTATCCGACAAATGTCTTCTCGGGAGAAAGCCCGCTTGATCTCTATGAATCTCCTCCATCAAAACTATTTTCAATCTCTTTGCTAAAATGTCAGCAAAAATTTTGTAATCCACATTTAATAGTGAAATGGGGCGGTAGTTCTTAAGTTGAGTCTTTTCAGTCTCTGTCTTCGGGATAAGTGTAATATAAGCCTCTTTCCACGTTTCTGGTGCCCTTTTCCCCTCCAAAATTTCATTACAAACTTCCTTCAAAGGTTGTAATAACCACTCCTTCAAAACTTTATAATATCTGGAAGTCAGTCCATCAGGTCCTGGGGATTTGCCCAATGCCAAATTTTGAATAGCACCTTCTATTTCTTGTTCTGATATTTCCTGGTTCAATATTATTTTACTTTCTTGTGAAATCTTTTTCAGTCCGTTCTTTCCAAGAAATTGCTCTATGTCCATATCTTTCTGCGGCCCTTGTGAATAAAGTTGTCTAAAGTATCTCTGGAAGCAGTTCCTAATCTCCGTAGGGTTATAAATGTTCTTTCCATACACTTCTAAATTTGTTACCGTATTCAGCTTTTGTCTTTTCTTTATTTGCCAAGCCAACAATTTACCACATTTATCTGCTGATTCAAAAGTCTTTTGTCTCATTTGTTTAATTTTCCATTCTATTTCTTGATTCATCAATTCCATATATTGTGTTTGATATAACTTAATTTCTCTCAAAATCTCATGCGATTTTGGTTTTGATCTTAGTTTCCTTTCCCCATCTTTTATCTTCTCCAAAATTTTATCTTTCTTTTCATTTTGGCTTCTCTTCTTTATTGAATTTTGTTGAATCAAGAATCCTCTCATAACAGCTTTACTTGCATCCCAGATTACTCTTTTTTCTACGTCAGTCTTCATATTAATTTCAAAGTAGTCTTTCAAGGTTTTTTGGGCCATTTTACAAATTTCCTCATCTCCAAATAAGGTGTCATTCGTCCTCCATCTGAAGGTGCCAGCTGTTGTTTGCTTCATCACCATCTTTACAGCATTGTGGTCGGAGCAAGTTTTTGCATCTTTTGGGGGCAATTCCAAACCTGTTATTCCAAGAAGAAAGGCCTCTGGTTTCTTTATAAATGTATATTTCAACATTTTTTTCAATTCATTATAAATCTTTCCCCAGAAGTCTTTCACCTTGGGGCAGGACCAGCACATATGATAGAAAGTACCTTCGTTTTCTTTACATTTCCAGCAATGGTTATCACAGTTATGATAAATCTTTGCTAATTTAACTGGGGTCGGATACCATCTATACACCATTTTCATTATGTTTTCCTTTAGTACAGTACATGCAGTGAACTTGACCCCTTTCTTCCACAATCTTTCCCAATCCTCAAACATTATGTTATGTCCTACATGTCTTGCCCAATCTATCATCACTGATTTAACTTGTTCATCCGGCTCAGAAATGGAAGCAAGAGGAGCTGCCTACACTACACGAATGGAGAATGAAGATGATGGACTATGCAGAACTTGATAGATTGACGGAAAGGATCCGAGACCGGCAAGACCAAAGATTTATAGAAGATTGGGAAAAATTTAAAGAATATATGCATAAATTAAGTGACAATCAAATAACGCTTGTAAGCTTAAATGAAGCTCTGTAAAAAGAAATGTTAGAATTGGAGTAAAGCAAGGCTTTAGTTTTAAGAATAATTGAAGTAAGACCTTAGAAATGTGTATGAAACTTAAAGTGGAAGGAGTATCAGGCAGGATGAGGGAAGTCCAAAAAGGGAGTGGATATTATAAAAAAAGATGTATGATTTGTATAATTTTCTATTGGAAAAATTGAATAAAAATGATTTATAAAAAAAAAAAGATTTAACTTGTTCATCCTTCGTATGCCACTCTAACAATGGGAAATGTAGTGTTTTCAAAGCCCCCCCCCCCCAATGTTGCAGGGGGCATTCTCTGGGTGTTTGGTGCTGCTTTGGAGTGAATCAGATGACATTGGACCTTTGGAGAAATCGTGACCCTGTGGGTTAGGGCACTGAAGCCTCATTTTGGGAGGGGGGGCGCCATAAAACGTGGGGTTTTCACTGCCATGGATCACAAAACGGCTGCTGTTTTGTGCAAAGCTGGTAGACTGAGAAACTAGTATTTTATTTTTATTTTTAAAAAGATAAACTAAAGGTGTGTGCTTACAGGTAAACAGATACCAGTGTGCATGCCCATTATGACCTCAGGCAAGAATCAAGAAAATACAGGTGGTCCCTCTTAACTGACATTCTGAACTGAACAGAACTGAAGGGAGGGGCTGGTTCTGGAGCAAAGCTGTTTAGATTGGGTTTGGGTGGATGCGAAGAGGATGCCTCAAACTTCTTGGGCTTTGCTTCTCAACTTATTCTGCCTTCTGGGACCCCCCAGCCCAAGACCAACCACCTCTTGGATAGGTGAGCATGCAGATATTTTGGAATGTGAGTGTGGGGCAGGATGACCGCGTACGAAAGCTCATTTGAGCACAAGTGCTGGCCCCCCTTTTCTCTCCCATGGAGGCCCTGAACTGGCCAGCTCCTGGTTCAGGGCCTCCAAGGGAGAGAAAAGGGAACCTCAGTTACTCTTTGCCTTCTGAGGACAATGTCTCCCTCCCAGAGCCCCAAGACTTACGGCTGCTGCTCTAACAGCCTCAGGACATCCAAGGGATCATGAGCAAAGCACACAAGCCCTGCCCGCCAGATGTGAAGCACTCTACGGAGAGAATTTGGGTTTTTTAACTGGCTGAACAGAGTTTCAGCCCTTGGGAAATTTCATTTCTTAAACATACACCTTCCCCTTCCTTGTGTCCCTGGTGAGAAAAGCCAATCCTGCTTTCTTCCTTTGGTAATTTAATCAGAGGAAATAACTCTTTCAATGGTCTAATAGATTTGCTGAATCATGAATTCTGTACATGCACAGAGGCTATACTTCTTGAAACCCCAAAGATGGGCAAGATGGGGCATTTCTCTCCACCTGGCTCCACCGGATATTGCTAATGGCCAATGAAAGCCCAAGTAGGGATTCCTAGTGGGGCGTGCTGCTGTGGTATAGTGGAGGAGCAGGGCCAGGAGGCTAACTTGGACACCTGAGAACACAAAAAAGCAGCAGCAAAACAACTACATGTTTCCTTTTAAATGGGCCTTCCTGCTGAGTGTAAAGCATAGATCCTCATTTTTTAAGGGAAAAGGGAGAGAAGGCTTCTCCCAAAGTGTTAGAAGGCCACAAATAATGTAACAATAGAACAAAACAAATGTGCCGTTTCATGTGATACAGAATCCTATGTGCAAATCTGTTAGATTGAGAAATTTGTACTAAATAAGAAAAAAAAATTAAAGGTGTGTGCTTGCAGGTAAACAGATTGGAGATTTTCTGCAAGATCTTGTGAGATCTCATTGAAGTCTTGCAAGATGTCTAGGAGAGCAAAATATGTATTGAGATTTGGGAGAGATCTTGCATGCTCTTTCAGGGACCAAAGCCATCACTGCTGCAGCGCCAAAGGCAGGTGGCTAAGGGGTGGTGCTTGTCCCACGGGGCGAAATGGGATGTACCCCCCCCCTCAAGCTCAGGATTCCAGAACTAACAGCTGTCAGTTGGGAGGGACGGAAGGCAAGGACCCACAGCCCAGGTGGGGCTCGCTAGCTTGGGGAGGAGGTGTGTGATTCCTCAGCTGGAGTAGATGCAGGACAGTTGAGGCTCACATGCCTCATCACCGCAGAAGCTATAACTGGAAAGCTGTCCTGGCCAGGCCTGTGTCCTTTGGCTTCAGTTGGGAGCGAGACGGATGACGTCTGATTTTTGGCGAAATATTTTTTTTAAAAAAAATTATGATTTTCAAGTTTATACATTTCAATAATTTTGCAGTCATTTTAACATTTCAAAACTTGACTTCCTTCCCCCTCTTTCTGCAGTTCTTTAAATTGATTCTTCATATCTTATGCATATCCAAATTACCTCAATTTCTTCATTTATGCATCTGCTTTAAATATATAATCTTATTCAACTGCAGGTTATTCCAATAATCCTGCCAATGTTCTTATCTGTTTACAGTTTGTAACTATACATTAAACCATTTCCATTCTTTAATAAAAAGTTTGTTCTCTTGCTCCTAGAAACGGTCAGCATGTGACAGAGGTCACATCCTGGGAACGGTTTCACTGACCACCCAAACCAGGTGAGAGCAGCCAAGGAGTCTCAAATGCTCAGGAACTTCCCCTGTGTGCAAAGACAGGCTCCAGCAGATTGAGCGGACAAGACCAAGCGTGGGCCCAGTGGTCAAGAAGGTGGTTTCTGCAATGCTGTGGAGGGAAGTGAGGGGCAGATGGGGCTCATCCACCTATAAAGATAGCCCATCGAAGAGAAGGAAAACTCTGATCCTAATTTGCCTTGTGGGATATCTTTGGGAGCTGAAAAGGCTAAGGAGTAAAGCCTACACAAATCTGGAGTGGAGTCCCTCAGGCGGTTGGATGGCGCCGTTTACAACCCCTTCTGACATCTCCTGCAGCCCAACTGGTGCCTAACTCTGCTTTCCTTGGAGACACATCTGCAAAGCCAAGAGAGGGAGTCTTGTCATCTGGGAAGCCCAGGACCTCCAGACACACTGCCCAGTCTTGCTCCCTGGAGAGGTGACTTTGGGACTGCTGACACCGTTGCTTGACTTTTGACCTCACCCCCGGAGGTGCACTCCATTGCTTCTCAAGACAGACAAATGCCAACATTAAAAAACTATTTGAAAGAATTTTATTTCATTCACAAAAGACAAACTGGCATGTGATTAGGACAGTGGTTTTCAGACAACGGGTGACACGTTTATTGATCCAGTTTGGAAGGCTCTGTCTTGTCTTCGCACATGCGCAGTTCCATCTAGGAGCACCAACAAGGGAAGGAGCCAAACTGTCGACTCCTGCAATGAGACTCAGGATTTCCACTCATGCTCACAAACGTAGGAAAAAGCACCGCCTAGGATAAAAGGATGATCACAGAATAGCATGTTTGTAAAGGAACTTGATTAGAATAATAATGATGATGATGATTTTTTTTTATTTTTCTATTTGGGTTTGTGGGGAAGGGGGGGACTGGGTCTTGGTGGGGAGGGAGATCTGTGCTGGAGTTGCTGGCCTCACTGCTGTCGCTGCCCGGAAGAGAGAAAAAGAGAAAATATTTTTAATCTTTCCATTGATTATTCTGTTGACAACCCATCTTTCCTTCAAGGATCTCCAGATGGCTTACGCTATTCTCCCTTTCTTTAATTATATTTACTTCCTCATTCCGTTTCTCTTCCAATATCTCCTCCTCCTCCTCCTCGGAGACCAGGGGGTGGATTTTAGGGGCACAACAGCAGGAGGCCAGCAGCTCGCACAGCCTGCCACACTGGCCATTCTCTCTTTCAACAGCCTTGGAGAACAACTGAGTAGGCATCTAGAGCGTCAACTGAACAGGCATGTGGATCAGCTAGTCACTGGGCACAGTCTATTCTTTTGGAGGGGGCTTTCCCCAGTTTCCATTTATAAGAAGTTTGAAAGGTTGCCTCTTTATAAAGTCTGTTTCCTTGTGACGAGAGACCACACTGGAGACTCAGTGTTTTTGAAATATATCAAGGTAAAGGGACTCCTGACCATTAGGTCCAGTCGTGGCCGACTCTGGGGTTGCAGCGCTCATCTCGCTTTATTGGCGGACCGGTCATGAACAGCTTCCGGGTCATGTGGCCAGCATGACTAAGCTGCTTCTGAACCAGAGCAGCGCACGGAAACGCCCTTTACCTTCCCGCCGTAGCGGTACCTATTTATCTACTTGCCCTTTGACGTGCTTTCGAACTGCTAGGTTGGCAGGAGCAGGGACCGAGCAACGGGAGTTCACTCCGTCGTGGGGATTTGAACCGCCGACCTTCTGATAGGCAAGTCCTAGGCTCTGTGGTTTAACCCACAGCGCCACCCGCATCCCTATTATTTATTTATTTAGATACTTGGGTTTTGGGCGAAGGGAGAACTGGGTCTTGGAGCGGGGTAGAGCTGTACTGGAGCTGCTGGCCTCACTGCTATCACTGCCTGAAGAGAAATGAAGAGAAAAGATTCCTAATTTTTTCATTAATTATTACATTGATGACCCATCTTTCCTGCAAGGATCTCCAGGTGGCTTGCGTTATTCTCCCTTCCTCCCTTCCTCATCCCATCCCTGAACTCTTCTTGAATGAGGGAGCTGCCTCCCCCCACCCTCAGTGATCCAGATTCTCTCTGGCCTCCCTGTTCCTCCTGAACAAAGATCAACACTCACCATTGGTAGTAGCATCTGTGGTATCCATCCTCTGGTCCCTTGGCCTTACGTAGATCGTAGATCGTTCTCACCTTTACCCTTCTTTCCTTTCCATCCTTCATTACACTCACTGTGTCCTCCTCCTCACAGACCAGAGGATGGATTTTTGTGGCACGACAGCAGGAGACCAGCAGCTCACCCAGCCTTCTCAGACTGCAGAATCTAGGGAAGAAGAGGGAAAATAGTCAGGAAATGGGTTCTAGATGCTTCCTTGATACTCTTTATCTGGCAGATAAACCTACTTTCAGAAACCTCTCATGGCGATTGCAGCAAGCAGCTGAAACCAGAGAGGAGGGCATCTTGTCAAGAGACCCTCCAGAACTGGGAGATCCCTTTCTTGTGGTGATGCCCGCAAGGGAGAAGGCAAGCCATTTCCCTCAAAGGATCTAAGAGGGTCCTGAGGTCAATCTTTAAAAATTAATCTAACCATGATATGGTTCCTTATATATCTGAATCTTGAGGGATAGCAAATGTAGCAAAATGCAGGAAGAATAAGAGATCCTACGTATACACGAGATGAATAAATTTTCATTTTTCAGAAAACACAATTCACACCAACAACCTATTTTCTTTGAGCTATCCTCAAATAGTTGCTCTTCCCAAAGTTGTCAGCCAAGTCAGTCAGCCGGAGAACGTGTCACAATGGAGTCCAGAACACTGTCACTTTAGCTACCTGTCTTTACAAGGGACATGGCTCCCTTTAATATTCATTTTTAAAAATATATATTTTAGTGGGTTAAGCAGTTTTGTTTAGTTTATTTTAAAAAGTTCGATACCTCTTCCTTTTCATGTAGCACAGTGATTTAGGCATTCTACTTACGCTTTAGATGAAGAAAGTCAATTCGTTGCGCTAAAAAACATGTTTGCTTCCTCAAAATCTTCCTCCTCTCGTCTGAACTATCCTCAAATAGTTTCTCATCCCAAAGTCCTCATCCCATCCCTGAATTCTTCTTGAATGAGGGAGCTGCCTCCCCGATCTCCAGCCAGCGGGATTTTCTCTGGCCTCCCTGTTCCTGATGAACAAAGATCAACACTCACCATCTAAATTGGTATCAGTGGCATCCATCCCCTGGTCACTTGGTCTTACAGAAATTATTTTCACCTTCACTAAAGATTCCTTCTGATCTTCATAACCATCACTTCATCCTCCCATTTCTCTTCCAATATCTCTTCCTCCTCCTCCTCCTCACAGACCAGGGGATGGATCTTTGGCACGTGACAGCAGGAGACCAGCAGCTCACGCAGCCAATCTTTATAAACTAATTTAACCATGACATGGTTCCCTAGGTTTCTGAATCTTGAGGGATAGTAAAAGAAACAGAATGCAGAAGGAATTAGGAATCCTACTTATACTTTAGATGAAGAAAGTCTCTTCGTTACACCAGAAAACGTATTTCCTTTCTCACAAACCACCTCCTCCTTCTCCTAGACCACGCTACGCCATCTTTGCCATCTTTATAGGTTAGTGTTTAATATAAGTTCAATATTAAAAGTGTTGCCTTCTCTTTTACCTTTGTTTTCCAGTAACTTCCACTCTTTTACCACAAACAGCGCTGACAATCCAAGTCTTTTAACTCAGTCTCTTTCGCTGGGCTCACGCCACTTCAAAGTAAAAAACAAGTTAAGTCCTTGAATTCCGCTTCTTTTAATGGGCTACTACTGCTGCTGCAGAGTGAAATTTGAATCTGTCTTCCTTTTCTTACTGGTACTTGTTAGAGAAATCTTTGCTTATGGTTACGTATAATGAGAAAGATTTCCAATATGTTTAAGATAAAATCTCCCGTTCTTTACTCTTTATGTGCTAGCATTTCGGGTCTGTTTCTGAGCAGTTCAGTTTGTATAAATAAGTCTCACAGACCCTCTTCTCCTCAAGCTCTCCTTGTTAGCTGCCGTTCTTACCCTTTGGGACTTTGAGGCTTGCTGCTGAGGATTGCTCGTGTCCTTGCGTCTAGGTACTCTCTGTCGACTCACCTCCTGGTTAGGACGTGGGCTTCGAAGGGTTCCTTTTTTGACACTGCCGGACAATGTCAACCCTGGGCCACGCCCAGAGCCTTTTTGGGGGTCGTGTAGCCTCCGCGTTGCCCCCCAAAGTTCCCTCTAACAGCTGCTAGGCATGGAGAACCCGCAAAGCACATCCACAACGGAGGGCGGAAAAACCGGAAGCCCTTACATACCAGGTTTGGAAGGGGGATTTGGTCTGCGATAGGCTTTTTCCGTAGGGACACGGGTGGCCACAGAGCCTAGGGCTTGCTGATCAGAAGGTCGGCAGTTCGAATCCCCGCGACAGGGTGAGCTCCCGCTGCTCGGTCCCAGCACCTGCCAACCTAGCAGTTCGAAAGCACAAAGTGGAAGTAGATAAATACCGTATTTTTCGCTCTATAGGACACAATTTTCCCCCTCCAAAAATTAAGGGGAAATGATCAAAGCAGCAGAAATAAGAGATGATTGGATCCCTTTAAGAGCTCGAAGCATGGGTACCCCCAACCAAAATTTAAAATTCGGTTTTGTAATTTGGAACTAATGTGATTTGATTGGTTTGCTAATAAAAAATATTGTATAAAAAAAACAAAAATTAAGGGAAAATTTGTGTGCGCCCTATGGAGTGAATGCAGGCTGCGCAGCTAAGCCCAAAGCCAGAACAGGGAGAAGGAGCGCTGCGCAGCGCTCCGTCTCGCTGTTCTAGCTTGGGGTTAGCTCCGCAAAGCCTCCGCAGGACAGCGGGGTGAAGGCACCCTGCCGCCCTGCGGAGGCTTCAAATGCCGTCCCCAAGGCCAGAACAGTGAGGCGGAGCGCTGCGCGGTGCTCCGTCTCACTGTTCTAGCTTGGGGATGGCTGCACAAAGCCTCCGCAGGGCAGCAGGGTGCCTTCACCCCGCTGATCTGCAGAGGCTTCAAAGGCTGCACTCCGTTGGCTTCAGGCAGCTATCTGCAAGCTTTCGGAGCGCAGCAGGAGTTCCCGCTGTACTTCGAAGGCTTGCGGATAGCCGCCTGAAGTCACCTAGCAGTTCGAAAGTGGAAGTAGATATACCGTATTTTTCACTCTATAGGACGCACTTTTTCCCCTCCCAAAATTAAGGGGAAATGATCAAAGCAGCAGAAATAAGAGATGATTGGATCCCTTTCTGAGCTCGAAGCATGGGTACCCCCAACCAAAATTTAAAATTCGGTTTTGTAATTTGGAACTAATGTGATTTGATTGGTTTGCTAATAAAAATTATTTTATTTTTTAAAAAATCAATTAAGGGGAAATGTGTGTGTGTCCTATGGAGTGAATGCAGGCTGCGCAGCTAAGCCCAAAGCCAGAGCAGGGAGAAGGAGCGCTGCGCAGCGCTCCGTCTCGCTGTTCTAGATTGGGGTTTGCTGCGCAAAGCCTCCGCAGGGCAGTGGGGTGAAGGCACCCTGCCGCCATGCGGAGGCTTCAAAGGCCATCCCCGAAGCCAGAACAGTGAGGCGGAGCACTGCGCGGCGCTCCGTCTCACTGTTCTAGCTTGGGGATGGCTGCACAAAGCCTCCGCAGGGCAGCGGGGTGCCTTCACCCCGCTGCTCTGTGGAGGCTTCAAAGGCTGCACTCTGGGGGCTTCAGGCAGCTATCCGCAAGCCTTCCAAGCGCAGCAGGAGTTCCCGCTGCACTCAGAAGGCTTGCGGATAGCCGCCTGAAGCCTGGAGAGCGAGAGGGGTCGGTGCACACCGATCCCTCTCGCTCTCCAGGCTATGCTTCGCTGGAGAGGCGCTGCACAGTTTTCCCTCTCTGCGCAGCGCCCCTTCAGCGAAGCGGGAGGAGAAATGGAAGGGGCTCCGTTTCTCCTGCCGCTTCGCTGAAGGGACACTGAGCAGAGAGGGAGAGAATTTTTCCCCCTGTTCTCCCCCTCCTATGATCCGGTGCGTCTTATGGTCCGGTGCGTCCTATAGAGCGAAAAATACGGTAGGTGCCGTTCTGTCGGGAAGGTAAACAGCCTTTCCGTGCACTGCTCTGCTTTTGCCAGAAGCGGCTTCGTCATCCTGGCCACATGACCCGGAAGCTGTACGCCGGCTCCCTCAGCCTATAGAGCGAGATGAGCGCGCAACCCTAGAGTCGTCCGCGACTGGACCTAACGGTCAGGGGTACCTGTACCTTTACCTAGGCTTTTTCCAGATCTGCCTTACTGCCCTATGTTTCTAAATCTTGAGGGAGAGCAAAAGAAGCAGAATGCAGAAAGAATTAGACATCCTACTTACACTCAAGAAGAAGAAATCTTTATTTTGCCGGAAAACATCATTACTTCTCACAAACCACCTCCTTTCTCCTGAACTATCCTCAAATAGTTGCTCTTCCCAAAGTCCTCAGCCAAGTCACTCCGCAGGGGGACGTGTCACAATGGAGGCCCTGACCCTGTTGCTTTAGCTACCTTACTTAACAATGTGAATTGTTCCCCTTAACATTAATTTTTCAAATATATCTTCCCGTGGGTTTTTATTTTATTTATTTAGGAAGGATCTAGAGCTGGCTTCATCCAGCACGGTGCATTTCTGGACAGGACAGGAAACACCTTGCAAACACACACTTTTCAACATGGCGGTGTCACCAAGGAAAAACACTCCTGGCCTAGACTATGGCTGCTGTTTCTCAATTCATAGTAAAAAATGACCCTTCTCAACATCCTGTAATAATCTGTCCAGTATTAGGATGGACAGGAGCAGGACTTCACCCTTAGACCCCCTCATCCCCCTGTTTCTTTCTGTTTCTGCCCAGTGTCTTCTGCCAATCAACAGCTTTCCTTAGCTTGCAAGGAAGTGAAATGTTATGAGTTACTTGGTGCCAGACTCCCCTTTGCCATGAGTTTCTGGGTGCCAGGCACTGAACCCCTGGACACGGAACATCGGGGGAATTGATCTAAGCTGTACCCCAAGCACTACATTTGATTGTTGGTTATTAAAAACTGATTGAAACCATTTTATTTCATTCACAAAAGAAATTTTGACATGTGATTATGATAACCGTTTATATAATAAAGGTGACACGTTTATTGATCCTTTTTGTAAGTTATTATTTGTCTACTTTAATGTATTTTTTATATATATTAATCAGTAAGGGGGTGGGGTGGGAAGCAGTTTTGCATATGAAACTGGTGGATGGCTGTCATTAATCCAGATCAATTTCATAGAATCATAGAAACTTATAGCTGGAAGGGACACCAAGGGTCATCTAGTCCAACCCCCTGTGATGCAGCAATCTCAGCAAAAGCATCCATGGCAGACGGCCATCCAACCTCTGCTTAGTAACCTCCAAGGAAGGAGAGTCCACCACCTCTCATGGGAATCTGTTCCAATGCCAAACAGCCCTTACCGTCAGAAAGTTTTTATGAATGTTTAGTTGGAATCTCCTTTCTTATAACTTGAATCCATGGGTTCGAGTCCTACCATCTAGAGCAGGAGAAAACAAGCTTGTTCCCTCTTCCATGTGACAGCCCTTAAGATATTTGAAGATGGCTGTCAGATCTCCTCTCAGTTTCCTCTTTTCCAGGCCAAACCTACCCAGCTCCTTCAAGTGTTTCTCTTCAATCTTAGTTTCCAGACCCTTGGTTGTCTTGGTTGCCCTCCTCTGCACACATTCCAGCTTGTCAACATCCTTCTTAAATGATGGTGCCCAGAACTGGACACAGGACTCCAGGTGTGGCCTGACCAAGGTAGGAGAGAGTAGGACTTGGACTTCATTTCATCAGGACCCTGGACTTCCATAGATGCAATCTAGAACAGCGTTACCATTTTCTGCTGCTGCACATTCCTTGTGGCTGAGGCTCAGGGTAACGCCCCCGGGACCTTTCAGTTCATGGTGTCCATGGAGGCGCAGGTCAATTCTGTGTCCAGGGCAGCTGTTGACCAGCTTCATCTAGTACGCAGGCTGAGACCCTATCTACCTGCGGATTGCCTCGCCAGAGTGGTGCATGCTCTGGTTATCTCCCGCTTGGACTACTGCAATGCGCTCTACGTGGGGCTACCTTTGAAGGTGACCCGGAAACTACAACTAATCCAGAATGTGGCAGCTAGACTGGTGACTGGGAGTGGCCCCCAAGACCTACATTGGCTCTCAGTATGTTTCCGGGCACAATTCAAAGTGTTGGTGCTGACCTTTAAAGCCCTAAACGGCCTCAAAGGCCCAGTATACCTGAAGGAGCGCCTCCACCCCCATCATTCTGCCTGGACACTGAGGTCCAGCGCTGAGGGCCTTTTGGCGGTTCCCTCCCTACGAGAAGCCAAGTTACAGGGTAGTGGTGCCTGCCCTGTGGAACCCCCTCCCACCAGATGTCAAAGAGAGAAACAGCTACCTGACATTTAGAAGACATCTGAAGGCAGCCCTGTTCTGGGAAGCTTTGAAAGTTTGACAGACTATTTTATTTTAATATTTTGTTGGAAGCCGCCCAGAGTGGCTGGGTATAAATAATAAATTATTATTATTATTATTATTATTATTATTATTATTATTATTATTATTATTATTATTATATTATGATAATGACTGTGAGGTGTTACAAGTCATTAATTTCAAGCCACACTGCCATGCCTTTGAAGACACAAACCATCCCAGCTTTTCAGAGCTGGCTATCATGCCTTCTTTAATCTTTGTGTATTGCTCCACCATGTGGCTGAATCATATAAAGCACTGACTTTTACATATCTCTTGACCTCTAATCGCAAGAAGATCTCGTTAACTTGGATTATAATCTTTATAAATTGGAGTTGTGGAGCAGGTCCTCGAGAGTGGGGGGGGGGGGCTCCCACCATTCCTCCTCAGTCCAGCCCCTGACAACCATGTGGGTTACGGCGTCGAGGGCTCATTTTGTGGGGCGATGTGAAGCGTAGTGTTTTCACCCCCAAACCTTGCAGGGGGCATTGTCTGGGTGTTAGGCGCCGCTTTGGAGTGAATTGGACAACGTCTGACTTTTGGAGAAATTGGGATCCCGTGAGTTAGGGCGCCAAAGGCTCATTTTTTGGGGTGCCATGAAATGTGGGGTTTTCACTGCCAAACATTTCAGGGGGTCTTTAGCAGGTGTTTGCCGTTGCTTTGTTGTGAATCCTAAGACATCGGGTTTTCAGCGAAATCGTGGCCACCATATCTATCCTGACAGATGATTTGGCCTGTCACCCTTGTGTGGAAGTAAAGGATGAGATTCCCCTACTACTCCGCCTGGGGTCTCCAATGTGGTGCACCCAGCCTCCACTCACACTATTCCTATGCTGGGGAATTTGGGGGTGGTTTGTGGGGATGTTATGTACTGAGTTGAATAGGATCCAAAATGCTACAGTCTGATTGGTCCTAGAACAATAGGATCCAACATGCAGCAGTCTGATTCGTCCGCAGGAGCCACCCAATCCAGCTCCAGGTGGAAGTGAATCCACAACCTGATTGGCCTACAGGAGAATCCCAGAATTAGCCAATCACGTGCAGCCCATTGTGTAAATAATGTATATAAAGCAGATATTGTGGGGGAACTTTCATTCCTCACTGCTATGAGCTGAATATAGAGCATGAAATCCACTCTCGACTCCGAGTATATTTCAGGGGAAGAGCTGTTTGGGATATTTCCTGCTTGTGAATTATTATTTGTGTGTGTGTGTGTGTGTGTGTGTGTGTGTGTGTGTAAAACACATGCCTAAAGCTTTAAATCTGGGATGGGCATGGACGTTCCGAGGTGGGCCACCAGGTGGCACTGCAGGCCATGCTCCAGCTGCTGCTGCTGCTGCTACAGGTGCCAGTAAGTCTCGCATTTTCAACCTCTTCCTCCTCCATTGCACTGGCTAAATGATTCCTTGCTGGACTCCCATCGCTGAGGCCAAATGTACCTTTACCGAGCAAAATATCCTTTCGAATTATACACCCAGCACATGGAACCTGACAAAGGGGCAATACAAGCGGACTCTCTGTGCCCTTACCACAGTAAAAAGACTGATACTGGTGAGCTGGAAAAATAAAAATGCGTCTCCCTTCTATGATTGGATTGAAGATTTCTACAAACTCACCACATATGAACAACCTGCAGATAAACGCAGACTTGCCATGGACAAATTCAATGATACAGTGGTACCTCGGGTTAACATGCACTTCAGGTTACAGACTCTGCTTGTAGCCTTTTTAGCCTCGGGTGAGAAGAGCTTTGCGCCCGGGACGGGGAAATGGGAGTCAACAGACACTCAAGGAATAGTTTCAGAGAAAAGCTTTATTCTGCCATCCGGGGTGGCAGAAGGAGCAAGTGTGATAGATTCACAAAACAAGCATGACTTCACAGCCATCTGCACAGAGCATATATTCCCCTCCCAGTTCCCTCCCCTTTCTCCTCCTCCTCAAGAGTCCTGCCCCATTGTGATGAAATTCCAGTGCCTGTCTTCGGAGAACTTCCTGACATTAGTGACGAAGATGCCTCCAGTGCTGAAGGACATGAAGAAGAAGTGGTTCTTGAAGATGATGCTCCACATCCATTTTCCCAAAAGGAGTTGAATGATCTAGTTCGCGACCTCAGCTTGTCAAAGGACTCTGCCGAACTGTTGGCATCCAGATTGAAGGGGGAAAAACTCCTCTCTGACATCAGCTTCTTCCGCAACAGGCATCAAGAGTACCTCCGTTTTTTCTCAGAAGAGAAGGACTTGGTGTACTGTGCAGATATTGCGCAGCTTCTGCTCAAGCTTGGAGTGCCACAGTACGAACCCAAAGATTGGAGACTGTTCATTGACAGCAACAAGCGATCACTGAAATGTGTTCTGCTACACAACGGCAACCAGTTTGCCTCTATACCCCTGGCTCACTCGACTACACTGAAGGAGAACTATGAAGCAGTGAAGTATGTGCTGGAGAAAATTGGTTATGGTCAGCATAAGTGGTTTATTTGTGTTGGCCTGAAGATGGTGAACTTTTTGTTGGGACAACAGTCTGGCTTCAACAAGTACCCATGTTTTCTGTGCATGTGGGATAGTAGGGACCGTGCTCAGCATTACACGAAGAAGGACTGGCCTGTGCGGGAGGAATTGGTGCCTTGCAAAGAAAGGAACGTCATCAACGACCCTCTAGTGGACAGAGACAGAATACTCTTCCCACCGCTGCACATCAAGCTCGGCTTAATCAAGCAGTTCACCAAAGGCTCTGGACAAGGATGGTGACTGCTTCACTTGTGGCAGGATTGACCATGGAGAAGTTGGAAGCTGGCATCTTTGACGGTCCTCAGATCCGTCAGCTCATCAGAGATCCAGAGGTCAGAAACTCAATGAAGGAAATGGAACTGGAAGCGTGGAAGGCATTTGTTCTGGTAGTGAAGAACTTTCTAAGCAACAATAAGGTCAGAAACTATGCAGAACTTGTCAACAACATGCTGACTGCTTTCAGAAACCTGGGCTGCAACATGAGCGTCAAGATGCACTACCTATTTTCACATATGGACCGGTTTCCTGAGAACCTGGGTTCAATGAGTGACGAGCAGGGGGAGAGATTCCATCAGGACATGAAAGAGATGGAGACCAGGTATCAGGGTCGCTGGGACGCAGTCATGATGGCTGACTACTGTTGGACTCTGAAGAGAGACCTCCCTGCCGCTGAGCATTCCAGGAGTTCCAAGAAACGGAAGTTCAAGCCCTGAAGTTTGAAAAATGGTGAAGCAACATGCAATTTATGTGTACTTACCTTTATCAATGCCCACCATTCAGTTTACAGTAATCGATGTTTCTATCAGGTAATCAATATATGTTGTTGGAAAAACATTATTTTCTCTTAAAAACATATTTAGGATGATATGTGTTGACAAAAATCAGCTGATAATGCCACAAAATGTAATCAATTTTGTCACAAGATCTGATTTTTTACAAATCAACATAGCACAACAACCTGACCTGATGGAGAGAAACGGATGCCATTTCCTGATTGAGCAGTGCAAAAAGACCCTAAATCAATTGTAGAAATCTAGACAACATTCAAAAGGTAAAAAATTGTTGCCCAGTGTATAATTTAACATCTTTTGGGGGCAATTCCAAACCTGTTATTCCAAGAAGAAAGGCCTCTGGTTTCTTTATAAATGTATATTTCAACATTTTTTTCAATTCATTATAAATCTTTTCCCAGAAGTCTTTCACCTTGGGGCAGGTCCACCACATATGATAGAAAGTACCTTCGTTTTCTTTACATTTCCAGCAATGGTTATCACAGTTATGATAAATCTTTGCTAATTTAACTGGGGTCGGATACCATCTATACATCATTTCCATTATGTTTTCCTTTAGTACAGTACATGCAGTGAACTTGACCCCTTTCTTCCACAATCTTTCCCAATCCTCAAACATTATGTTATGTTCTACATGTCTTGCCCAATCTATCATCACTGATTTAACTTGTTCATCCCGCTCAGAAATGGAAGCAAGAGGAGCTGCCTACACTACACGAATGGAGAATGAAGATGATGGACTATGCAGAACTTGATAGATTGACGGAAAGGATCCGAGACCGGCAAGACCAAAGATTTATAGAAGATTGGGAAAAATTTAAAGAATATATGCATAAATTAAGTGACAATCAAATAACGCTTGTAAGCTTAAATGAAGCTCTGTAAAAAGAAATGTTAGAATTGGAGTAAAGCAAGGCTTTAGTTTTAAGAATAATTGAAGTAAGACCTTAGAAATGTGTATGAAACTTAAAGTGGAAGGAGTATCAGGCAGGATGAGGGAAGTCCAAAAAGGGAGTGGATATTATAAAAAAAGATGTATGATTTGTATAATTTTGTATTGGAAAAATTGAATAAAAATGATTTATAAAAAAAAAAAAAAAGATTTAACTTGTTCATCCTTCGTATGCCACTCTAACAATGGGAAATGTAGTGTTTTCAAAGCCCCCCCCCCCCAATGTTGCAGGGGGCATTCTCTGGGTTTTTGGTGCTGCTTTGGAGTGAATCAGATGACATTGGACCTTTGGAGAAATCGTGACCCTGTGGGTTAGGGCACTGAAGCCTCATTTTGGGGGGGGGGCGCCATAAAACGTGGGGTTTTCACTGCCATGGATCACAAAACGGCTGCTGTTTTGTGCAAAGCTGGTAGACTGAGAAACTAGTATTTTATTTTTATTTTTAAAAAGATAAACTAAAGGTGTGTGCTTACAGGTAAACAGATACCAGTGTGCATGCCCATTATGACCTCAGGCAAGAATCAAGAAAATACAGGTGGTCCCTCTTAACTGACATTCTGAACTGAACAGAACTGAAGGGAGGGGCTGGTTCTGGAGCAAAGCTGTTTAGATTGGGTTTGGGTGGATGCGAAGAGGATGCCTCAAACTTCTTGGGCTTTGCTGCTCAACTTATTCTGCCTTCTGGGACCCCCCAGCCCAAGACCAACCACCTCTTGGATAGGTGAGCATGCAGATATTTTGGAATGTGAGTGTGGGGCAGGATGACCGCGTATGAAAGCTCATTTGAGCACAAGTGCTGGCCCCCCTTTTCTCTCCCATGGAGGCCCTGAACTGGCCAGCTCCTGGTTCAGGGCCTCCAAGGGAGAGAAAAGGGAACCTCAGTTACTCTTTGCCTTCTGAGGACAATGTCTCACTCCCAGAGCCCCAAGACTTACGGCTGCTGCTCTAACAGCCTCAGGACATCCAAGGGATCATGAGCAAAGCACACAAGCCCTGCCCGCCAGATGTGAAGCACTCTACGGAGAGAATTTGGGTTTTTTAACTGGCTGAACAGAGTTTCAGCCCTTGGGGAATTTGATTTCTTAAACATACACCTTCCCCTTCCTTGTGTCCCTGGGGAGAAAAGCCAATCCTGCTTTCTTCCTTTGGTAATTTAATCAGAGGAAATAACTCTTTCAATGGTCTAATAGATTTGCTGAATCATGAATTCTGTACATGCACAGAGGCTATACCTCTTGAAACCCCAAAGATGGGCAAGATGGGGCATTTCTCTCCACCTGGCTCCACCGGATATTGCAGATGGCCAATGAAAGCCCAAGTAGGGATTCCTAGTGGGGGATGTTGCTGTGGTATAGTGGAGGAGCAGGGCCAGGAGGCTAACTTGGACACCTGAGAACACAAAAAAGCAGCAGCAAAACAACTACATGTTTCCTTTTAAATGGGCCTTCCTGCTGAGTGTAAAGCATAGATCCTCATTTTTTAAGGGAAAAGGGAGAGAAGGCTTCTCCCAAAGTGTTAGAACGCCACAAATAATGTAACAATAGAACAAAACAAATGTGCCGTTTCATGTGATACAGAATCCTATGTGCAAATCTGTTAGATTGAGAAAGTTGTATTAAATAAGGGGGGGAATTAAAGGTGTGTGCTTGCAGGTAAACAGATTGGAGATTTCCTGCAAGATCTTGTGAGATCTCACTGAAGTCTTGCAAGTTGTCTAGGAGAGCAAAATATGTATTGAGATTTGGGAGAGATCTTGCATGCTCTTTCAGGGACCAAAGCCATCACTGCTGCAGCGCCAAAGGCAGGTGGCTAAGGGGTGGTGCGTGTCCCACGGGGCGAAATGGGATGTACCCCCCCCCCTCAAGCTCAGGATTCCAGAACTAACAGCTGTCAGTTGGGAGGGACGGAAGGCAAGGACCCACAGCCCAGGTGGGGCTCGCTAGCTTGGGGAGGAGGTGTGTGATTCCTCAGCTGGAGTAGATGCAGGACAGTTGAGGCTCACATGCCTCATCACCGCAGAAGCTATAACTGGAAAGCTGTCCTGGCCAGGCCTGTGTCCTTTGGCTCCAGTTGGGAGTGAGACGGATGACGTCTGATTTTTGGCGAAATATTTGTTTTTTAAAAAATTATGATTTTCAAGTTTATACATTTCAATAATTTTGCAGTCATTTTAACATTTCAAAACTTGACTTCCTTCCCCCTCTTTCTGCAGTTCTTTAAATTGATTCTTCATATCTTATGCATATCCAAATTACCTCAATTTCTTCATTTATGCATCTGCTTTAAATATATAATCTTATTCAACTGCAGGTTATTCCAATAATCCTGCCAATGTTCTTATCTGTTTACAGTTTGTAACTATTCATTAAACCATTTCCATTCTTTAATAAAAAGTTTGTTCTCTTGCTCCTAGAAACGGTCAGCATGTGACAGAGGCCACATCCTGGGAACGGTTTGACTGGCCACCTAAACCAGGTGAGAGCAGCCAAGGAGTCTCAAATGCTCAGGAACTTCCCCTGTGTGCAAAGACGGGCTGCAGCAGATTTAGCGGACAAGACCAAGCGTGGGCCCAGTGGTCAAGAAGGTGGTTTCTGCAATGCTGTGGAGGGAAGTGAGGGGCAGATGGGGCTCATCCACCTATAAAGATAGCCCATCGAAGAGAAGGAAAACTCTGATCCTAATTTGCCTTGTGGGATATCTTTGGGAGCTGAAAAGGCTAAGGAGTAAACCCTACACAAATCTGGAGTGGAGTCCCTCAGGCGGTTGGATGGCGCCGTTTACAACCCCTTCTGACATCTCCTGCAGCCCAACTGGTGCCTAACTCTGCTTTCCTTGGAGACACATCTGCAAGGCCAAGAGAGGGAGTCTTGTCATCTGGGAAGCCCAGGACCTCCAGACACACTGCCCAGTCTTGCTCCCTGGAGAGGTCACTTTGGGACTGCTGACACCGTTGCTTGACTTTTGACCTCACCCCCGGAGGCGCACTCCATTGCTTCTCAAGACAGACAAATGCCAACATTAAAAAACTATTTGAAAGAATTTTATTTCATTCACAAAAGACAATCTGGCATGTGATTAGGACAGTGGTTTTCAGACAACGGGTGACACGTTTATTGATCCAGTTTGGAAGTCTCTGTCTTGTCTTCGCACATGCGTACTTCCATCTAGGAGCAACAACAAGGGAAGGAGCCAAACTGTCGACTCCTGCAGCGAGACTCAGGATTTCCACTCATGCTCACAAACGTAGGAAAAAGCACCGCCTAGGATAAAAGGATGATCACAGAATAGCATGTTTGTAAAGGAACTTGATTAGAATAATAATGATGATGATGATTTTTTTTTTTATTTTTCTATTTGGGTTTGTGGGGAAGGGGGGGACTGGGTCTTGGTGGGGAGGGAGATCTGTGCTGGAGTTGCTGGCCTCACTGCTGTCGCTGCCTGGAAGAGAGAAGAAGAGAAAATATTTTTAATCTTTCCATTGATTATTATGTTGACAACCCATCTTTCCTTCAAGGATCTCCAGGTGGCTTACGCTATTCTCCCTTTCTTTAATTATATTTACTTCCTCATTCCGTTTCTCTTCCAATATCTCTTCCTCCTCCTCCTCGGAGACCAGGGGGTGGATTTTAGGGGCACGACAGCAGGAGGCCAGCAGCTCGCACAGCCTGCCACACTGGCCATTCTCTCTTTCAACAGCCTTGGAGAACAACTGAGTAGGCATCTAGAGCGTCAACTGAACAGGCATGTGGATCAGCTAGTCACTGGGCACAGTCTATTCTTTTGGAGGGGGCTTTCCCCAGTTTCCATTTATAAGAAGTTTGAAAGGTTGCCTCTTTATATAGTCTGTTTCCTTGTGACGAGAGACCACACTGGAGACTCGGTGTTTTTGAAATATATCAAGGTAAAGGGACTCCTGACCATTAGGTCCAGTCGTGGCCGACTCTGGGGTTGCAGCGCTCATCTCGCTTTATTGGCGGACCGGTCATGAACAGCTTCCGGGTCATGTGGCCAGCATGACTAAGCTGCTTCTGAACCAGAGCAGCGCACGGAAACGCCCTTTACCTTCCCGCCGGAGCATTACCTATTTATCTACTTGCCCTTTGACGTGCTTTCGAACATCTAGGTTGGCAGGAGCAGGGACTGAGCAACGGGAGTTCACTCCGTCGTGGGGATTCGAACCGCCGACCTTCTGATAGGCAAGTCCTAGGCTCTGTGGTTTAACCCACAGCGCCACCCGCATCCCTATTATTTATTTATTTAGATACTTGGGTTTTGGGCGAAGGGAGAACTGGGTCTTGGAGCGGGGTAGAGCTGTACTGGAGCTGCTGGCCTCACTGCTATCGCTGCGTGGAAGAGAAATGAAGAGAAAAAATTCTTAATTTTTTCATTCATTACTACATTGATGACCCATCTTTCCTGCAAGGATCTCCAGGTGGCTTGCGTTATTCTCTCTTCCTCATCCCATCCCTGAACTCTTCTTGAATCAGGGAGCTGCCTCCCCCCATCCCAGTGATCCAGATTCTCTCTGGCCTCCCTGTTCCTCAAGAACAAAGATCAACACTCCCCATCTATATATCGGTGGCATCCATCCCCTGGTCGCTTGGTCTTACATAAATTGTTTTCACCTTCACTAAAGATTCCTTCTGATCTTCATAACCATCACTTCATCCTCCCATTTCTCTTCCAATATCTCTTCCTCCTCCTCCTCACAGACCAGGGGATGGATCTTTGGCACGTGACAGCAGGAGACCAGCAGCTCACGCAGCCAATCTTTATAAACTAATCTAACCATGACTTGGTTCCCTATGTTTCTGAATCTTGAGGGATAGTAAAAGAAACAGAATGCAGAAGGAATTAGGAATCCTACTTATACTTTATATGAAGAAAGTCTCTTCATTACACCAGAAAACGTATTTCCTTTCTCACATTCCCTTTCCTCTTTTGTGCAGTTCTGCCCCTCCTTTCGCCACTTTTCTTCTCTTCCCGATTCTCCAATTAGTCCAGCCGTTTCTCCTAGACCACGCTATGCCATCTTTGCCATCTTTATAGGTTAGTGTTTAATATAAGTTCAATATTAAAAGTGTTGCCTTCTCTTTTACCTTTGTTTTCCAGTAACTTCCACTCTTTTACCACAAACAGCGCTGACAATCCAAGTCTTTTAACTCAGTCTCTTTCGCTGGGCTCACGCCACTTCAAAGTAAAAAACAAGTTAAGTCCTTGAATTCCGCTTCTTTTAATGGGCTAGTACTGCTGCTGCAGAGTGAAATTTGAATCTGTCTTCCTTTTCTTACTGGCACTTGTTAGAGAAATCTATGCTTATGGTTCCGTATAATGAGAAAGATTTCCTATATGTTTAAGATAAAATCTCCCGTTCTTTACTCTTTATGTGCTAGTCTTTTGGGTCTGTTTCTGAGCAGTTCAGTTTGTATAAATAAGTCTCACAGACCCTCTTCTCCTCAAGCTCTCCTTGTTAGCTGCCGTTCTTACCGTTTGGGACTTTGAGGCTTGCTGCTGAGGATTGCTCGTGTCCTTGCGTCTAGGTACTCTCTGTCGACTCACCTCCTGGTTAGGACGTGGGCTTCGAAGGGTTCCTTTTTTGACACTGCCGGACAATGTCAGCCCTGGGCCACGCCCAGAGCCTTTTTGGGGGTCGTGTAGCCTCCGCGTTGCCCCCCAAAGTTCCCTCTAACAGCTGCTAGGCACGGAGAACCCGCGAAGCACATCCACAACGGAGGGCGGAAAAACCGGAAGCCCTTACATACCAGGTTTGGGAGGGGGATTTGGTCTGCGATAGGCTTTTCCGTAGGGACACGGGTGGCCACAGAGCCTAGGGCTTGCTGATCAGAAGGTCGGCAGTTCGAATCCCCGCGACGGGGTGAGCTCCCGCTGCTCGGTCCCAGCACCTGCCAACCTAGCAGTTCAAAAGCACAAAGTGGAAGTAGATAAATACCGTATTTTTCGCTCTATAGGACGCAATTTCCCCCCTCCAAAAATTAAGGGGAAATGATCAAAGCAGCAGAAATAAGAGATGATTGGATCCCTTTAAGAGCTCGAAGCAAGGGTACCCCCAACAAAAATTTAAAATTCGGTTTTGTAATTTGGAACTAATGTGATTTGATTGGTTTGCTAATAAAAATATATTATAAAAAAGACAAAAATTAAGGGAAAATTTGTGTGCGCCCTATGGAGTGAATGCAGGCTGCGCAGCTAAGCCCAAAACCAGAGCAGGGAGAAGGAGCGCTGCGCAGCGCTCCGTCTCGCTGTTCTAGCTTGGGGTTAGCTGCGCAAAGCCTACGCAGGGCAGCAGGGTGAAGGCCCCCTGCTGCCCTGCGAAGGCTTCAAAGGCCATCCCCGAAGCCAGAACAGTGAGGCGGAGCCTGCGCAGCGCTCCGTCTCACTGTTCTAGCTTGGGGATGGCTGCGCAAAGCCTCCGCAGGACAGCAGGGTGCCTTCACCCCACTGCTCTGCAGAGGCTTCAAAGGCTGCACTCCGTTGGCTTCAGGCAGCTATCCGCAAGCTTTCGGAGCGCAGCAGGAGTTCCCGCTGTACTTCGAAGGCTTGCGGATAGCCGCCTGAAGTCACCTAGCAGTTCGAAAGTGGAAGTAGATAAATACCGTATTTTTCACTCTATAGGACACACTTTTCCCCCTCCAAAAATTAAGGGGAAATGATCAAAGCAGCAGAAATAAGAGATGATTGGATCCCTTTCTGAGCTCGAAGCATGGGTACCCCCAACCAAAATTTAAAATTCGGTTTTGTAATTTGGAACTAATGTGATTTGATTGGTTTGCTGATAAAAATTATTTTATTTTAAAAAAATCAATTAAGGGGAAATGTGTGTGCGTCCTATGGAGTGAATGCAGGCTGTGCAGCTAAGCCCAAAGCCGGAGCAGGGAGAAGGAGCGCTGCGCAGCGCTCCGTCTCGCTGTTCTAGCTTGGGGTTAGCTGCGCAAAGCCTCCGCAGGGCAGCGGGGTGAAGGCACCCTGCCGCCCTGCGGAGGCTTCAAAGGCCGTCCCTGAAGCCAGAACAGTGAGGCGGAGCACTGCGCGGCGCTCCGTCTCACTGTTCTAGCTTGGGGATGGCTGCACAAAGCCTCCGCAGGGCAGCGGGGTGCCTTCACCCCGCTGCTCTGCGGAGGCTTCAAAGGCTGCGCTCTGGGGGCTTCAGGCAGCTATCCGCAAGCCTTCCAAGCGCAGCAGGAGTTCCCGCTGCACTCAGAAGGCTTGCGGATAGCCGCCTGAAGCCTGGAGAGCGAGAGGGGTCGGTGCACACCGATCCCTCTTGCTCTCCAGGCTACGCTTCGCTGGAGAGGCGCTGCACAGTTTTCCCTCTCTGCGCAGCGCCCCTTCAGCGAAGCGGGAGGAGAAATGGAAGGGGCTCCGTTTCTCCTGCCGCTTCGCTGAAGGGACACTGAGCAGAGAGGGAGAGAATTCCCCCCCCCCCCCGTTCTCCCCCTCCTATGATCCGGTGCGCCTTATGGTCCGGTGCGTCCTATAGAGCGAAAAATACGGTAGGTGCCGTTCTATCGGGAAGGTAAACAGCCTTTCCGTGCACTGCTCTGCTTTTGCCAGAAGCGGCTTCGTCATCCTGGCCACATGACCCGGAAGCTGTACGCCGGCTCCCTCAGCCTATAGAGCGAGATGAGCGCGCAACCCTAGAGTCGTCCGCGACTGGACCTAACGGTCAGGGGTACCTGTACCTTTACCTAGGCTTTTTCCAGATCTGCCTTACTGCCCTATGTTTCTAAATCTTGAGGGAGAGCAAAAGAAGCAGAATGCAGAAAGAATTAGACATCCTACTTACACTCAAGAAGAAGAAATCTTTATTTTGCTGGAAAACATCATTACTTCTCACAAACCACCTCCTTTCTCCTGAACTATCCTCAAATAGTTGCTCTTCCCAAAGTCCTCAGCCAAGTCACTCAGCAGGGGGACGTGTCACAATGGAGGCCCTGACCCTGTTGCTTTAGCTTTCTTGCTTAACAATGTGAATTGTTCCCCTTAACATGAATTTTTCAAATATATCTTCCAGTGGGTTTTTATTTTATTTATTTAGGAAGGATCTAGAGCTGGCTTCATCCAGCACGGTGCATTTCTGGACAGGACAGGAAACACCTTGCAAACACACACTTTTCAACATGGCGGTGTCACCAAGGAAAAACACTCCTGGCCTAGACTATGGCTGCTGTTTCTCAATTCATAGTAAAAAATGACCCTTCTCAACATCCTGTAATAATCTGTCCAGTATTAGGATGGACAGGAGCAGGACTTCACCCTTAGACCCCCTCATCCCCCTGTTTCTTTCTGTTTCTGCCCAGTGTCTTCTGCCAATCAACAGCTTTCCTTAGCTTGCAAGGAAGTGAAATGTTATGAGTTACTTGGTGCCAGACTCCCCTTTGCCATGAGTTTCTGGGTGCCAGGCACTGAACCCCTGGACACTGAACATCGGAGGAATTGATCTAAGCTGTACCCCAAGCACTACATTTGATTGTTGGTTATTAAAAACTGATTGAAACCATTTTATTTCATTCACAAAAGAAATTCTAACATGTGATTATGATAACAGTTTATATAATAAAGGTGACACGTTTATTGATCCTTTTTGTAAGTTATTATTTGTCTACTTTAATGTATTTTTTATATATATTAATCAGTAAGGGGGTGGGGTGGGAAGCAGTTTTGCATATGAAACTGGTGGATGGCTGTCATTAATCCAGATCAATTTCATAGAATCATAGAAACTTATAGCTGGAAGGGACACCAAGGGTCATCTAGTCCAACCCCCTGTGATGCAGCAATCTCAGCAAAAGAATCAATGGCAGACGGCCATCCAACCTCTGCTTAGTAACCTCCAAGGAAGGAGAGTCCACCACCTCTCATGGGAATCTGTTCCAATGCCAAACAGCCCTTACTGCCAGAAAGTTTTTATCAATGTTTAGTTGGAATCTCCTTTCTTATAACTTGAATCCATGGGTTCGAGTCCTACCGTCCAGAGCAGGAGAAAACAAGCTTGTTCCCTCTTCCATGTGACAGCCCTTAAGATATTTGAAGATGGCTGTCAGATCTCCTCTCAGTTTCCTCTTTTCCAGGCCAAACCTACCCAGCTCCTTCAAGTGTTTCTCTTCCATCTTAGTTTCCAGACCCTTGGTTGCCTTGGTTGCCCTCCTCTGCACACATTCCAGCTTGTCAACATCCTTCTTAAATGATGGTGCCCAGAACTGGATACAGGACTCCAGGTGTGGCCTGACCAAGGTAGGAGAGAGTAGGACTTGGACTTCGTTTCATCAGGACCCTGGACTTCCATAGATGCAACCTAGAACAGCATTACCATTTTCTGCTGCTGCACATTCCTTGTGGCTGAGGCTCAGGGTAACGCCCCCGGGACCTTTCAGTTCATGGTGTCCATGGAGGCGCAGGTCAGTTCTGTGTCCAGGGCAGCTGTTGACCAGCTTCATCTAGTACGCAGGCTGAGACCCTATCTGCCTGCGGATTGCCTCGCCAGAGGGGTGCATGCTCTGGTTATCTCCCGCTTGGACTACTGCAATGCGCTCTATGTGGGGCTACCTTTGAAGGTGACCCGGAAACTACAACTAATCCAGAATGCGGCAGCTAGACTGGTGACTGGGAGTGGCCCCCAAGACCTACATTGGCTCTCAGTATGTTTCCGGGCACAATTCAAAGTGTTGGTGCTGACCTTTAAAGCCCTAAACGGCCTCAAAGGCCCAGTATACCTGAAGGAGCGCCTCCACCCCCATCATTCTGCCTGGACACTGAGGTCCAGCGCTGAGGGCCTTTTGGCGGTTCCCTCCCTACGAGAAGCCAAGTTACAGGGTAGTGGTGCCTGCCCTGTGGAACCCCCTCCCACCAGATGTCAGAGAGATAAACAGCTACCTGACATTTAGAAGACATCTGAAGGCAGCCCTGTTCTGGGAAGCTTTGAATGTTTGACAGACTATTTTATTTTAATATTTTGTTGGAAGCCGCCCAGAGTGGCTGGGTATAAATAATAAATTATTATTATTATTATTATTATTATTATTATTATTATTATTATTATTATTATTATTATTATTTTATGATGATGACTGTGAGGTGTTACAAGTCATTAACTTCAAGCCACACTGCCATGCCTTTGAAGACACAAACCATCCCAGCTTTTCAGAACTGGCTATCATGGCTTCTTTAATCTTTGTGTATTGCTCCACCATGTGGCTGAATCATATAAAGCACTGACTTTTACATATCTCTTGACCTCTAATTGCAAGAAGATCTCGTTAACTTGGATTATAATCTTTATAAATTGGAGTTGTGGAGCAGGTCCTCGAGAGGGGGTGGCTCCCACCATTTCTCCTCAGTCCAGCCCCTGACAACCATGTGGGTTACAGCGTCGAGGGCTCATTTTGTGGGGCGATGTGAAACGTAGTGTTTTCACCCCAAAACCTTGCAGGGGGCATTCTCTGGGTGTTTGGCGCCGCTTTGGAGTGAATTGGACGACGTCTGACTTTTGGAGAAATTGGGATCCCGTGAGTTAGGGCGCCAAAGGCTCATTTTTTGGGGTGCCATGAAATGTGGGGTTTTCACTGCCAAACATTTCAGGGGGTCTTTAGCAGGTGTTTGCTGTTGCTTTGTTGTGAATCCTAAGACATCGGGTTTTCAGCGAAATCGTGGCCACCATATCTATCCTGACAGATGATTTCGCCTGTCAGCCTTGTGTGGAAGTAAAGGATGAGATTCCCCTACTACTCCGCCTGGGGTCTCCAATGTGGTGCACCCAGCCTCCACTCACACTATTCCTATGCTGGGGAATTGTGTGGGGCAACTTAAGATTTATCTGTGAAAGAGGACTTAGTATTTTTCTTGCTTTTTAGTGTAATGTACTATGAAAAGGTCTTAATGGAATTTTCTTTTTTAAATGGAATTTTAATGGAATTTTCTTTTTTCTTTTTTGTTGTTACCCTGTTTGCCAGTGTTTGTCCCTGGTAATTAACTGCCCTGATGTCTTTGTAAAACAGAAAAACAACTAAAAACCCACAATGATTTCACTGTGCACACAAGGTGTGTTTGAAAGTGAATGTGAGTTACAAGAGATGCTAACCCACTTGTTCTAAAGTGAAAGCCTTCTGGGACATAATATACAACGAGGTAAAAACGGTTTTGAAATATAATTTTAATAAAAAACCAGAGGCATTTTAATTAGGCTTAATTGGTGAGGAAATACATAAAAGTGATGTAAACATGTGTATGTATGCCACAACGGCTGCAAGGACACTTCTGGGTCAGAAATGGAAGCAGCAGGAACTTCCAACACTGGAAGATTGGCAGGTCAAGATGATGGAGTACGGAGAGATGGCCAAGTTGACGGGGAAGATCCGGAATCAGCGTGATGAACTGTTTCGTAAGGACTGGAACAAATTTATATTTTCTATGAAAGAAAATTGTAAACATTTGAAAATGTTTGTAGGCTTGAATTGAAAGGCTCTGTAATGTAAATATAAGGAACTGATTTACCGATAATAAGGTGAAATATTATAATTTGACAAGGGTAAATAAGTGCTTATAGAAATGCGAAGAATATGGAAAGTTATGTGGAAGTCAGAAAGAGGGAGGGAAGGAGGTCGATGCTCTTACAGAGTAATATATTAAGTCATAGAATTATGTAACAAAATGTGAATATGTGGAAAACTCAATAAAAAATATTTTTTTAAAAAATACAAGAGATGCTAGCCCTTTCTCCCTGCCTCTAGCATAGGAGCCAACTCCTAGGGACCAAGGTCCCTTCAGCCCACCCCCCATAAAATATTTGAGGGGGCCCGCCTTCCCCCAAAGTTGATGGGCATTGCCATTCAAATGGTATGTGTGCACCATGTCATATGATCGATTACACAGGACGGGGTTTACCTGGTCCCCCCACCTGATATTTTATTCAAGTTGGCACCCCCTGGTCTCTAGGCCTTCACAGCACAATCCTATGCATGCTTGCTGAGTCCCGTGAGCCTCACTCCCAATGCAAAAAGGCAGAGACACCCCTGGATTACTCAGTAGTACATATAAAGGTAAAGGTAAAGGTACCCCTGCCCGTACGGGCCAGTCTTGACAGACTCTGGGGTTGTGCGCCCATCTCACTCAAGAGGCCGGGGGCCAGCGCTGTCCGGAGACACTTCCGGGTCACGTGGCCAGCGTGACATCGCTGCTCTGGCGAGCCAGAGCCGCACACGGAAACGCCGTTTACCTTCCCGCTAGAAAGCGGTCCCTATTTATCTACTTGCACCCGGGGGTGCTTTCGAACTGCTAGGTTGGCAGGCGCTGGGACCGAGCAACGGGAGCGCACCCCGCCGCGGGGATTCGAACCGCCGACCTTTCGATCGGCAAGCCCTAGGCGCTGAGGCTTTTACCCACAGCGCCACCCGCGTCAGTAGTACATATACATGGGGGAAAACAGAACTTCACTAGACTCCCTTACACCCCACTGCACATTCTTCCCCTATTTATTTTGAATTGCTTAGGGGGAGGCAACCTAATATTTTGACTGCTTTAGGGCCTCTAAAGGTCTTCATCTTCATGAAAGGAAGAAGTGAAATACTAAGGGCTGCCTATTTCAGGGAAAGGGCAAGGGAAGGGGGTGCTTCTACAAGTTTCACTGGGACCCAGAGGTGTGGATTGTAGTTCTGCGTAGGGATTCTAGCTGCAGCTAGCAGCAACTGACAAATTGGTCCATTTCAGTGTCCATCCATTTCTCATTTTCCCAGTCTTAGATTTGATCCTCCACATTTCTGCAGTACTTTCCATTTTTAAAGAGGAGTCCTCATGCAAATCCAGTGCTGCATGCAATTTTCGTAATGTTCGCATTTATGCAAGCACCTTTCCTGAATATAATGCATGCTTGTATGTTCTGTTTCTACACACACGCATTGTAGAGGTGCTTGGCTGCTTAACATGGCGGACTCAGAGACTACTTCGATGATGGAGGGCTTAACACCCAGCGCCTCACACACACACACCCCGCTTCCATGGAGGCAATAATGGACTCGGGAGATGATTGCGGGTCTCCTTTCTAATCGATACCCCTCAACAAGGTATGGAAGGCAATTCAGCCTCAGGCTACCCCCCTCCCCTCTTCCAGAGTCTCCTGCGAATGGGTGAGATGCTGCCATTGCCACAGACTGGAACAAGAAGCCCACTCCGCCACTGTTAGTGAGTGAAGCAAGCAGGGGCGTAAGCCCTGGTATTATAATATAATTGCAGTATTGGATCAGCACAGCTACCCAGATTATTGGACTCTCCTTGTTAGCATGGCTATATGACAGCTGTCCTGATGAGATTCTGTCCTTTAAAATATACTGTACTACAGCACCAGTGGTTATAGCGACAGTTCAAATCAAACTGATAATGGCTACAGTTTAATATGCAGAAGCACATATAAGCATATTCAGGATGGAACATAAAAAGGAGGAAGAATATGCCTCTTTTAGAAAGGATTTCCTCATAAACAAAACTTGCTGCTCCAAAATGTTTCAACATGGAATGCTTCTTTTCTGGAATTCAGACTCTTGGGGCTTATCCAGTTACCTTCCTCTGCCTTTTCCAGGAACAGTCCAAGCTTACCCTGTGATCTGCCATGTTAAGTTGTGGGTGAACATATCAGTGATTCTTCAAACAGCTCTTGTTTATTCACAGGCCAGAACAGAACTGAACTGAAGGGTTCAGCCAACCTGCTTATATAGAGCTCCAGTATCACACAACTGTAACAACTTTCTTTAACTATCCAATCACTGAACATCACTTTCAATCCCTTATTTGCATATGTGGACCTGAGTGAAAACTATCTACAGTATCCCCCTCCTGGCCCAGGGTGAGAACTTCAGTACATAACACACCATTTGTTCCGATTGAGCTTTAAAGAGTGGATTTTTGTGAAGAAAGCTCTGGGGCAAAAACCAGCAACAACAGTGCTCAATCAGTGCTTTTAAGCATGGACTCTGCCTGAAAAGTGTGGGGCAAAAGGCAAGTGTGGATAAGCCCTCAATTTCATACACACACATACCTCAGTTTTCTCACACACCCCCTCCACAAAACTCCATTCCCAGCTCAGTTCTTGTTGGGCTACTTTTGGGGGAAGTCCCCTTGAAGTCGTCGTCCCCCCCGCAAAAAAAAAAAAAGATTTGTGTACTCTTCCAAACCTTGTGCATGTTCACAAACCCAAGTCTGATTATCTTTCCCTCTTGCATGCTGTTTTGACTACCTAAGGCCTGGGGCTCAGAGACTTGAGATCATCACTATCCGTAATGATGGAACTGTGCCAGCGCTCTCCTTTAAGGCACTAGCATCCCTGGTGTACATTTGTGTACCATCTCTGCCAAACCCATACACAAATTCAGCCAATTTGTGGTACAGCAGAAAAGGGGAAGATCTACTGCACAATCAGAACTGCTTGCAAAATCTTCCAACCTTCCCATACTTCTCTGAGGGTGGGTAAGTAGGTGTGCTGTTTTGGATACTGCCTTCAGATGTGCATTGGCAAAGGGGAGCTCAATCTATTAGCGGCTCAGGCCAAGTTTTCAGCAAAGTTCTTAACCCGAGGTACTATTTCTGGGTTAGCGGAGTCTGTAAGCTGAAGCGTATGTAAGCTGAAGCGTATGTAACCCGAGGTACCACTGTATTACAAGCCTATGGGACGAGGAGGAAATGATCAGGATATGATGTAGAAGCCAAGCCATTTAGGACTGTATTCCTTTTATATTTCCCCTTTTTAGACTAAGCCTGAGGGCTGAGACTGTCTGCATACACATTTTCCAAGCACATGACTTGCCCCAAAGAATCCTGGAAACTGTAGTTTAGCCCTCACAGAGCTACAATTCCTATCACCCATAACAAACTACAGCTCCCAGGATTTTGGGTAGGGGGAGAGAGAAATGTTCTGTATGTTATGTACTGAAGTTCTCACCCTGGGCCAGCAGGGGGATACTGTAGATAGTTCAGGTCTACATATGCAAATAAGGGATCGAAAGTGACATTCAATGATTGGATAGTTACAGAAAATGGTTACTGTTGCGTTCTAGTGGAGCTCTATATAAGCAGGCTGGCTGAACCCTTCAGTTCAGTTCTGTTCTGGCCTGTGAATAAACAAGAGCTGTCTGAAGAATCGCTGTGTCGTCTGATATGTTCACCTACAACTTAACACTTTAAACATATGGTGTGTACACAGCTGTTGTCTTTTTTGGACACACCTGCTAGCTGCTCTGGGGTCCCTTTTTGGCTCAGTATTGTGCTAAATTTATTTGAATTCATTTCCAACCTGCCTTCTCCCTACAATACTCATTTTGTAAAGTTCAAAGATCCCGTAAATAAAGGGGTTGGGCAGTCATGAGGGTCATGGCTCACTGGTAGAGCATCTGCTTTCTGTGCAGAAGGTCTCTGCTTGAATATCCGCTGTCTCTGCAGATGTTTCCTGCCTGAAGCCCTGGACAGCTGCTGCCCATCAGTGCAGGCAATATTGCGCCTCAGGCAGGAATGGTTTGACACACCACAGGTAGCCCTGCTAGCCTGTTGCTGCAACATAAACAATAGTCTTGTAGTATGAAACTGACAAACGAGTATTATTAAGCTTTTGTGCACTACAAAAGGCACATTTCCTTTTATTACTCACCTGCTGTCTCTTGTTTTCTATTCTCTGAGGTTTGTTAAAGTATTCTTATTTGGCTGACTTTGCAAGATAATAGTTCCAGTGTGGTGTAGTGGTTAAGAGCAGTAGTCATGTAATTCAGCAGTAGTTTTGCTGAAATTGTGACCCCGGGGCTTAGGGATTTTTTCAAAAAAAAAATCGGGAGAGGTCTCCAAGATGGCGATGAGGTAAGACGCATTTGCCGGAGCTCATCTTGAATCCTCCTTAAATTTGTGTTGTGGCTCCCAGCCTTTCAAGTTCTTGCTGAAGATTGTACCAGGGTGTTGGAGTCCATGCTAGGAGTTCACATTGCTGATAACTGTGAAGCCTGCATCGTAAATCAGCTTTAATGAGCAGATAATTGTATTCTCCGGCAGCCTCGGAAGCAGCCTTCGACTCACTGGTCTCCCGCCAGCTCACATTCAGCTGTATTGCTATTTCTATTACTTTTCATTACCTTTTAACCACTGCTATTTTTAACGATCCATTTTAAACGACTCATTTTAAACGACTCATAACGATGGGTCAAGGCAAACGCCTAAGAGACTGTGACGAGGCTTTGCCCTCCCCAAGAGCCAAACAAACAAAAACCGACCCCCCCGTGTCTGGCAAATGGAGTGACCCCACAGAACACTGCTATAGGGTGAAAACCCAGAACCGTTTCTACCCTCTAATGTCCCCAGATACAACGTCAACACCAGAGGAATTATTTTCACCTCAGATTAAAACTACAAATGGAGGAGGAAGGAGTGTCCCACTGAAGGTGGTACAGGTCACCGGAACCGAGGACTGCGCAAGACAAGAACAACATGAACATCTCCATCTTGTGGTCAGAACCCTAAATTGCATATTCAAGAAGATTGATGTGCTATCCTCCCAGCTATGTAACCTCGAACAGAAAATTGATAACCTCTGGTTAAAGCCTAAGCCATCTGTAGATACGGGGGAATTGAAGTTCCGGAGAACCTTACCCTCAACCAAAAAAGGAAGTGTGATTCCTAAATATAGACCAAATCCTGCACTGAAACATCAAGCATTATCCCTGCAACCTAAGAAAATCTGCCTAAACATTGGGGCAGGGTCAGCAAAGTGGCTCACTCTGGATGGGGTCAAAAAGCATCTAAGCAATCTCCTAAACATAGAAACCACACAATGTGATCTCATTGCAGTATTACCTTTGAACCAGCACTTCAGGCCACAGAAAGTGATGCTTGCGTTTTACTCTCCAAGGATCCCTTCAGCTATCATCAGGCAGAAATCACTCTTGGCTAGGTACGATATCACCCCAACAAGAGTTTTTATGGATAGTAAGATCCACCCCCTTCTACTCGCCGGTCACGGCAAGGAGCGGACTCTGTCGGAGAGGTCGGGAGTACCCCGGGACATCGAGCCTCCTCTCCCGGAGGACATCCATCCGCACCGAAACCGGATTTACTCTACGCCCCCACGAGCTCTAAAGAAACTCACTGGTGCAAGTAATCTTCTGACCCCGCCGGAGGAAAGAGAGCTTTTAGCCACCTTTGGCGACCTCCCACCGAGGGAACAACAAGAAATAATTGATAGACTAGAAGTACTTAATCATCAGCTCATACATGTCCAGAAGAACGGAAAAGTCCTGCTCACTTCTCTGGATAATCCTGCCAGCTCTTCGGAGCCGTGTTTTAAAGAAGCAGGAAGTCTTCCTTACCTTAGTCCAGTTCCTAAACCCATGCCTCCCCCACTTGAGGGCAAAGCCCACAGATGCTTGGCAGACCCTGGTTTTGTCTCACAAGTAGGCCCCTCATCTCTACTCCTGATGAACTTTGACTCGCCCTCCAAGAGTTCCCCGCTGAAGAGTGTAGCCCAGAGTTCCGTCCACCAAAACAATTCCTTACCAACTAATCCATCAATGCCGGAACTGGAGTCCTCATATTCCCCTGAGCGGCATAGACCCGACATACAAACGGTACCAGTACCCCAAGCATCACCAATATCTTCGCTAGCATCAGGCCAGGGGAGTGTTCCACCTACATCAAAAAATGGCCCGGATTTGATTGAAGACCCGACCGGACATATAAATCAAATGGTCTCATCGGCGATCTTTAGACCTCGCGGTGGGGCAGTCTCAGCAAATCCTGTGGAGTTTCCCACTGAAGTGTCCGCCCTTGGGTCAGCCAGCAGGAGACCCGTCCTGTTACACCAGTCAGAACACCTCACTACCAACTTCAAGACAAGGTACCCTCAGCAGGTGCCAGCCGTGCAAAGTAAAATAACTGACTTTTTTGTGGGGTCTGCCCTGCCCCCTAAGGACACACATCTCTCCCTGAAATGACAGCGAATTGGACACAACAGGAACTCCCCCCTATCAGTCCTCAGCTGGAACATTGCGGGCTGGAGGGGGAAAAAACTTGATCCAGAATTCTTGGAGTATATTAACCTGTTTCATATCATCTTGTTCCAAGAATCGTGGGAAGTAGAGAAAATTGTCCTAAATGGCTTTGAGCTTCTAGAACTCCCTGCCTGCCCCTCCCTGAAAGGAGGCCGCCCTAAAGGGGGCCTAATAATAGGCATCTCCCTCAACCTTCATTCTAAACTTACCCTAGTGCAGGCCTTGCCTCCTTACGCCCTTACCGGGCTCATTGCGGGGGAAAAGATCTCACTTCTAGTTACAAATGTCTACTTGCCACCTGGGGGTTCTTCCCCCGAACTGGGCTCTAAATGGGGCTCGCTAGAAGAGCATCTGCTCTCATGCTACGTTAAGTTTCCTAATACCCCGGCCATAATAGGTGGCGATTTCAACGCCCGCACAGCAGCAAACTGGGACTCGCTGACCAAAGCCAAATGGTGGGTTACTCCAAACCTTGATAATTATGATCTGGAACATATCATGAGGAGAACTTCTAAAGACCACAGAGCAAATGAGGCTGGAGTACTCCTCTATCAAATGGCCATCCGTTTAAATCTGGTCCCTTTAAATGGCACATGCCTCCCTGACATTCCTGGGGATTTTACCCACCTGAGCGTTAAATCAAACAGCGTCCTCGATTACCTGTTGGTCTCCAGGGATCTACTTAAGTGCATTTCCACCTTTAAGATTGAGAATATACAATCTAGTGATCATCTTCCCCTTGTAGCCAAGCTCTCCCTGAACTGGCAGTCGGAGGCTCATAGACATGCGACCCAGATGGTAACCAACGAATCTCTCCAAGTAAGAGGAATCAAATGGTCGGAGACCCAGGCTCAAAGGTACCAGGAATTCTTTCAAAAAGTAATCCTCGGGCCCCATCCCAACATAGGCTCTGCCTCAGACGAGCATAGCATAGTGCTGAAATGCTTCCACCATCATACGACTGATCTTACGTCCTTCTTCAGGCTACCACCCAAAACATTAAATCGAAATGAATATACTTACGGTGCCCCCTGGTATAATTCTCAGTGTAAACAAGCAAGACAGCGCCTCCGTGCTATATATAATGTATATAAGACCTCTGATGCAGTTACTCTGCCAGCTAGTTATGCACAAGCCAAGCTAGTTTACAAACGCACGCAGAAAATTGCCAAACGTGAGTGGCAACACAATCGATGGCAGGCTTTGATTACTGCTTCAAAATCACACAGATCCAGGGAATTCTGGTCTTTGATCAACAGAAGGGTGAGGAAATACCCAAGGGCAGTCATCCCTGCACCGACATGGGAACTGTTCCTGAAGAAATGCTTCTCACAGGCAGATGCTCCCTCCGACCACCTGACGCATCTGTTTACCCACCTACCTATTTGGCCCTCCACTGATCCTGACGAAATAGCCAAGCTAATAGCTCAGCTGAAACCGGGTAAAGCCCCAGGGCCCGATCTGATCCCTGCTGAAGCCATTAAACTACACCCAAAATGGTGGGCTGGCATCTTGGCCAAAACCTTCGATGCAATCAACGCTTCTGGCCTCATCCCCAAAATATGGAAGGAGGCCATTATAGTACCAATTCATAAAAAAGGTTCTCCAATGGAGCCGGAAAACTACCGTAACATCAGCCTCCTTTCGATCATAGGGAAAATTTATGCCAGCTTTTTGCTGACTAAACTACTGCGATGGGTAGATGAGACTAATCAGATTGGCCACGAACAAGCAGGGTTCAGAATTAAACGCTCTACAACCGATCATGCGATAGTTCTTTACAATCTGGCACGAAAGTACTCCTCTCCCCCCCGGGGCTACCTCTGTGCTGCCTTCTTAGACCTAAAGGCAGCCTTTGACAGCGTTCCTAGAAATATTCTATGGGAGAAACTTGCGAAACAGGGCATTGATAGAAGACTCCTATGGCTTATAAGTCAGCTCCACGAAGGTAACCTTGCTAGAGTGAGACTTACTCCTGCGGGCGACCTCACTAATTCGATACCAATAAACAAGGGAGTGCGCCAAGGATGTATATTGGCTCCCTGTCTATTCAACCTATTCATCAGCGACATGCGAGCATCCCTAGTTAACTCATCTCCAAGTACACACGCGCCTAGACTTGCGGACTACCGCTGCCCTCTCCTTTTATATGCGGACGACGCGGTAATTCTATCTTATACACGTGTTGGACTAACCAGAGCTTTGAAGATCTTTGCCACGTATTGTCAACTCAACCAATTAACCATCAACCATGCTAAATCCAAGATCCTGATTTTCTCCAGAAGCCGGAGATTATACGAATGGAAGCTTGGCGGAGCAAAAATTGAGCAAGTCCTAAAATTTCAATACCTAGGAGTTATTTTTCAACACAATTTGGGGTGGAAAGCCCAAATTCAACACCTACTTAACAAGGCCAAAACTCTGTCATATGCGCTCCTCCGATTCTTTTTTTCGGATGGAGCTTTGCATGTTCCCTCGGCCCTAAAGGTGTTCAAGGCAAAAGTGGTTGCCGTGCTGGCCTATGCTGCCCCGCTTTGGGCCGTGATGACAGACCTTGCTCCTCTTGAGACACTGCAAAATCAATTCCTGCGTCGGCTCCTAATGCTCCCCCTGTGCGTAAGTAACGCAGCCATGCGACTAGAACTGAAGATCGCATCCTTAGAAACTTGCCTGTGGAAGCAAGTCTTCAATTATTGGTTATCATTGTGGCATAGATTACCAAACCACTACCTTGTCCAATGCTTATGGCGAGATGAATTCTCTAGCCTTTGGACTAGTAGAATTCATGCCAAACTCCTGAGTTACGGAATCTCTCCTTCAGATTCCCTAAAACTAGACCAAATTACTGCTCAAAGACTGATCCGCCAAAGACTGGATGACATCGATCTACAGCGAAACTATATGCTGGGGGGAGGTGTTTGTTCGCCCCAGAACATTGGTATCACTTTAACTTACTGCGTTCCATCATACCTCTCCTCCCTTTCGACTGTTGCCCATAGACTGGCCTTCACCAAAGCGAGGTTCAACGTTTTTCCCTCCAACGTCCTGAGACATAGATTCTCAAAGGGCCAAGCTCCCGCCACGTGCGAATGCGATAAGGAGACGCCGGAGTCGCTCCAGCACATCATGTTCACTTGCCCCCTGTTCAATGTGCCACGGGCAAATTTGTTGGGATCAATCATACAGAAACTAGAGGGTACCCCACCAAAATTCCACCTTGCCCAAATCTTGCAGGATAAGGATACTCATACGACCCTGAAAGTGGCAAGGTTCCTGGTCGCTGTCCTTACCCAAAAGCGACGCCAAGGAGCACTACAAGCTAACTAAGGCGTAGTATGCCATTCTATTTTATAGTATTTTAGTGTTATTGTGGTGTTTTAGCGGCTGTTTTTTTTTTTTTTTTTCTCCCACGTACACAAGCTGTTATTTATGTGTTGTTTTTACTTGTATGGGCCTATGGCCGTAATAAATATTATTATTGTATTGTTGTTGTTCTCTGAGGTTTGTTAAAGTATTCTTATTTGGCTGACTTTGCAAGATAATAGTTCCAGTGTGGTGTAGTGGTTAAGAGCAGTAGTCATGTAATCTGGGGAACTGGGTTCGCGTCTCCGCTCCTCCACATGCAGCTGCTGGGTGACCTTGGGCCAGTCACATTTCTTTGAAGTCTCTCAGCCTCACTCACCTCACAGAGTGTTTGTTGTGGGGGAGGAAGGGAAAGGAGATTGTTAGCCGCTTTGAGACTCCTGAAGGGGAGTGAAAGGCGGGATATCAAATCCAAACTCTTCTTCTTCTTCCAAAATGTGATAAGCTGCTAGCACATTTGCAAAGCTAAGCAGGGTCAGGTATTGCTTCAAACTGGATGGGGAGCTGTGTGTTGAGTTTCCAGCATCGGACTAGATGACCCCTGGGGTTCCCTTGAATTCTATTATTCTCAATATTAATTTTTAAATTATATTTCATTACTTTCACCAGTTTCAAATTTGTTATCCATTTCTCTTTGGGATTTGGCTCCCTGCCTTTCCTTCCATGCTGTTTTTGTACGCTTCCCTTTTACACACTGCATGATATCACCTATTTCACCTAATACAGGTTCCTCTATTATATCACATACTATTAATTTCTATCATTCTCATTTTGCTTTTGTTTTGCTTTTTCCCTCCCCGCCCCCAAACAGGCTTCCCTTCTCCGCTTTAGCTGAACCTCCCGCATTCTCTCCTTCAAGTGCGAGCGCACATCTCCCGAAGCATCTCTATGTCCCACTAGGCGCAGTTAGCTCCGCCTAACTACTGGCGACGCATGCGCGGTCTGCCGCGACGCCGTTGGAGGCTAGTATGGCGGGGGCGGGGCAAAGGGGGCGGGGCCGCGCGCTTCTCCGCCACGCCGCCGGGCCTTATACTTGAGTAGCTCCGCCTAACTGCTGGCAGCGCATGCGCAGCTTTCCTCCGCGCTGCCGTTGGCGAGCAGCCTTGTGGGGCGCAAGATGGCGGCGGCGGTGCTGCAGGCGGCGTCTCGTCAGGTGAGAGTCGCGGTCGCGCGTGTCTCCTCCTGGGGGGCCGCCCTTTCCCCCGCGCCGGGGTGGCCTCGGCTGCGGGTTGTCAAGTTTCAGCCCCGTCAGAGACGGAGCCGCGCCTGGCGGGTGTTTCGCCTCCCCGCAAACGGGTTGTTTTGTGCGCCGCCTTTCTCCCGAGAGGGGCTCGAGGCGGCTGACAGATCGGGAACGTAGAAAAGGCGACAATTAGAAAGCACACAGAGTCCTTTCCAGGCCTGTGCTCGGGGGGGGGGGGTGAAGGACACAAGCGTCTCATTTCGCTTGGAGAGGTGTCAGCTGCTGTGGAGGTTGCCCTTGGGGGACAGAAAGCCGGGATTTCGTCCCGTGGGTTATTGGGCCCCAAACAGAAGCCCACACCAAAGTCTGTCTCCCCACCCCGCCAGAATAAACTCAGGAATGTAAATAGTCTTTTGCTTGGTTGCCTGTAGGAAATAGTGTACTGCAGTGCCCTCTGCTAGCCAGGCATGCATTCCCCCTGAGCATCGGGGTGCTACAAATTACAAAGAATTGTGTCTCCAGGTGGGTAGGCTAGTAAATTATTTGTGGGCTCGCGCTTTCGTGGTCTTTCCCTCCCAAGACTAAATCTGGAAAAACGTTTGTCAGCAAATCAGGTAAAAGTATAATTAGATTTTTTAAAAGAACAGATGCACTGATGAGTATCTGGACGCTTGCATCTGATTACTTGCACAAAATGTACCACACTTTGACCCCGATTTAATTTTGTTATAATAACAGATCTTCTGCATCCCATGTGTTGGACAAGTAAGGGGTTATTATGTTGACTGGAGGATGGTACGTGATGTTAAGAGAAGGAAGATGGCTTTTGAATATGCAGATCAGAGGCTGCGGCTGAATTCCCTTAGGAAAAACAAAATTTTGCCCAAAGAACTCCAGGTAAGATGAAAATACTGTTTTAAGATATTCTTGATTGTAGCAATGAACCAGGCATCTCCTCCCCATCTACATCACAGATTCAAAAATATATTTTATTTCAGTATGATATAACCATTGTAGGTTATGAACAGGTTATGAATAGAATCATCTCCTGATTCATTTCCCACAGTTCATCCATTGCTTTTTACATACTTTTTTAGTCATTGGTTTATCCAATTTCTATTCTTCCCAGGAGCTAAGAGTCCACTAAGCAAATAATAGTATGGAAGCAGCTAGCCAGTTATGTGCAGTTACAGTATTACACTGAGGATCAGTTTGGAATGCAACCTACTGCTTGGGAATCCTGTAATTTTGTTTTAAGTTATTGTGTCTTTGTTGTGGTGGGTTCCCTGAAGTGGCATCTATTATGCATTGAAAACCTTTCACATGGTGTCCTTCAGTTAAAAATTCCAGGCAGTTTTTTACTGGTTATTCTGTTCCAGACTGTAAAAGGTAAAGGTACCCCTGCCCGTATGGGCCAGTCTTGACAGACTCTAGGGTTGTGCGCCCATCTCACTTAAGAGGCCGGGGGCCAGCGCTGTCCGGAGACACTTTCCGGGTCACGTGGCCAGCGTGACATCGCTGCTCTGGCCGGCACGGAAACGCCGTTTACCTTCCCGCTAGTAAGCGGTCCCTATTTATCTACTTGCACCCGGGGGTGCTTTCGAACTGCTAGGTTGGCAGGCGCTGGGACCGAGCAGCGGGAGCACACCCCGCCGCGGGGATTCGAACCGCCGACCTTTCGATCGGCAAGCCCTAGGCGCTGAGGCTTTTACCCACAGCGCCACCCGCATCCCGTTCCAGACTGTACTCTTTCTTAAATTTAAAAGGCATCATGAAAGCTCTTTTGTTTTCCATATGCTTTTAGAATTTAACTGTTGGTTGTTCTCCATAGTGATTCAGTCCTTTTACAAAATTCCTTTTTCTTTTTCTAAATGTATTGTCGTAGGTAGTATTTTTGTTGAGTACCTGTGTACATGTGGCATTTGAATGCTCCAGGAACAAACTGCTAATTGTTAAAGAAAACAACACTTGTGTTATAGTAATTTAAAGTCTTAACCAATTTATTACAACACTAGGGCTGACCTGCCCTCCGCCATTCCTCACCCATTAACTTCCTAGACCTTCCCCTTCCCACATCATGCAACTACAGTGATACCTCGCAAGACGAATGCCTCGCAAGACGGAAAACTCGCAAGACGAAAGGGTTTTTTGTTTTTTGAGCTGCTTCGCAAGACGATTTTCCCTATGGGCTTGCTTTGCAAGACGGAAACGTCTTGCAAGTTTGTTTCCTTATTCTTAACACCGTTAATACAGTTGCGACTTGACTTCGAGGAGCAACTCATAGCACGCAGTGTGGTAGCCTTTTTTGAGGTTTTTGAAGACTTTGGTGATTTTTGAAGCTTTTCCAAAACTTTCCCGACACCGTGCTTCGCAAGACGAAAAAAATCGCAAGACAAAACTCGCGGAACGAATTAATTTCGTCTTCCGAGGCACCACTGTGCTAAGATTGCTTTTCACATTCCCATTTCTGAAGCGGCTTCTCTCTCCAGTTTTGCAACCCTGCTTTGCACTCTTTTTTACCTTCGCCCCATGTCCATGCTTCTTCCCTCTCCTTTTGTGCAAGCAGCCTCGCACACAAACTTCCCACACAGTAACATCCTGAATCTACCTCCTCCTATGCACCCTTTTCATCTTCTGCCCAGGTATGAAGCCACCATCCCTTTCATCTTCCACCCTATTCCCTCGCCTCCTACTCCCTCTTTTTTCGCAAACCCCCTTGCACCCCCAATTTCATGGATCATGGAGCCCAAGAAAGTAAAATCTCTCACTGCCTCCATTTCTTCCCCTTCTATTTGCCAGGAGGTGATGGGACCAGTGGCCATGATCTTCGTTTTTTTGATGTTGAGCTTCAGACCATATTTTGCGCTCTCCTCTTTCACCCTCATTAAAAGGTTCTTTAATTCCTCCTCACTTTCTGCCATCAAGGTTGTGTCATCTGCATATCTGAGGTTGTTGATATTTCTTCCGGCAATCTTAATTCCAGCTTGGGATTCATCGAGCCCAGCCTTTCGCATGATGTATTCTGCATATAAATTAAATAAGCAGGGAGACAAAATACAGCCTTGTCGTACTCCTTTTCCCAATTTTGAACCAATCAGTTGTTCCATATCCAGTTCTAACTGTAGCTTCTTGTCCCACATAGAGATTTCTCAGGAGACAGATGAGGTGATCAGGCACTCCCATTTCTTTAAGAACTTGCCATAGTTTGCTGTGGTCGACAGTCAAAGGCTTTTGCATAGTCAATGAAGCAGAAGTAGATGTCTTTCTGGAACTCTCTAGCTTTCTCCATAATCCAGCGCATGTTTGCAATTTGGTCTCTGGTTCCTCTGCCTCTTCTAAATCTAGCTTGCACTTCTGGGAGTTCTCGATCCACATACTGCTTGAGCCTTCCTTGTAGAATTTTAAGCATAACCTTGCTAGCGTGTGAAATGAGTGCAATTGTGCGGTAGTTAGAGCATTCTTTGGCACTGCCCTTCTTTGGGATTGGGATGTAGACTGATCTTCTCCAATCTTCTGGCCACTGCTGAGTTTTCCAAATTTGCTGGCATATTGAGTGTAGCACCTTAACAGCATCATCTTTTAAAATTTTAAATAGTTCAGCTGGAATATCATCACTTCCACTGGCCTTGTTATTTGCAGTGCTTTCTAAGGCCCATTTGACTTCACTTTCCAGGATGTCTGGCTCAAGGTCAGCAACCACACTACCAGGGGTGTACGAGACATCCATATCTTTCTGGTATAATTCCTCTGTGTATTCTTGCCACCTCTTCTTGATGTCTTCTGCTTCTGTTAGGTCCTTACCACTTTTGTCCTTTATTATGGTAATCTTTGTTAATTAGATTAGTCTTAATAAGGTTATGATTTATGTTTGTTTGTCTATTTGTCTCTGTGTTTAAATTTTTGTGAAAAAAACAATAAACAATAAATTTTTTTTGGGGGGGGGAGAAAACACTACATTTCCCAGCACCCCACAAAATGAGCCCTCAGCGCCCTAACCTGCTGGGTTAAGATATCGCCAAAAACCCAAGGTCAGCCGAATCATTACAAAGGGCGCTAAGCTGCGGGGGAAAGCCTCTGCAACGTTTGTCGAGAAAACACTATGTTTCGCCAAATGCTTGGAGAAGGCCCCATGTGACATTTGGCAGTGAAAAAACTACATTTCATGGCGCCCCACAATATGAACCCTCGACACCCTTACCTGCAGCGTAAAGATTTCGCCAAAAATATGACATTATCCGATTAACTCCAAAGCGGTGCTCCAGGAAGAGCCCCTGTAAAAATACGTTTCACAGCTCCCCCCCCCCAAAAAAAAAACACGAGCCATCAGCACACTAAACATTAGTTTCAATATTTCGCCAAAAATCTGGGGTTGTCTGACTAACTCCAAAGCAGAGCCATATGCTGTAACAAGGCCCCATGCAACATTTGGCAGTGAAAACACTATGTTTTCCTGCACCCCACAAAATCAGCCCTCGGCGCCCTAACCCTCAGGATCAAGATTTTGCCAAATATCACCACTGGAGAGAGACCTGTTGCATAATGTAAAAGTGCTGTCTAAAATGTATAAGATATTATGGGAAAGGGATTCCTGCGCTGAGCACTGGCAAAATGGCCCGTGCAATGTTTAGCAGTGAAAACCGCACGTTTCACAGCGCCCCACAAAATGAGCCTTTGGCGCTCTATCCGAAAACCTGACGTCATCCAATTAACTCTAAAGCAGCGCCAAACTGGGGAAATTGCCCCCCTGCAACATTTGGCAGTGAAAATAGATAGAAGTCAGTGCTTTATACGGTTCAGCCATCAGGCGTAGCAATGCACAAAGATTAAAGCCACGATAGCCAGCTCTGAAAAGCTGGTGTGGTTTGTGTTTTCTGAGGCATAGCCATGAGGCTTGGAGTTAATGACTTGTAACACATCACAGTCATGTTGACACCATGAATCATGTTGACACGATTAAGCGCTTCTACGCATGCGCAAGTGGCGAAACACGGAAGTAACCCTTTCCGGTACTTCCGGGTCGCCGTGGGACCCAACCTGAAAAAAGGTAACATGAAGCAAACGTAACATAGGTATGACTGTACTGGAAGAAGCAAAGATCTCCCGTGTCAAAGCAATGATTCTTCAACATCAACTTCACTGGACTGGTCATGTTGTGCAGATGCCTGATTCTTGTCTTCCAAAGAAACTACTCTATTCCAAACTTTAAAATGGAAAGCGTAATGCTAGTGGTCAACAAAAGAGGTTTAAAGACTCTATCAAGGCAAATCTTTAAAAATGTAGTATAAACACCGCCAACTGGGAAACACTAGCCTGCCAGTGCCCCAATTGGAGAACAGCTTTTACCAAAGGTGTCATGTGCTTTGAAGACGCTCGAACTCAGGACGAAAGGAAGACATGTGCTAAGAGGAAGGCATGCTTGGCAAACCCTCACAGTGATCAACTCCCGCCCGGAATCCAATGTCCCCACTGTGGAAGGACGTGGGGATCCAGAATTGGCCTCCACAGTCACTTACGGACTCACTGTTAAGACCGTGTTCGTGGAAGACAGTATTACTCGGCTACAAATGATCACCAAAGAAGAACAGTATTTGAAAGAATGGATTCCATATACAGTAGTACCTCAGGTTAAGAACTTAATTTGTTCTGGAGGTCTGTTCTTAACCTGAAAGTGTTGCAAGAGACTTAGTAGCTTTTTCTTCTAGATTCCATCTAAATTGCACGCAGAATAAATACTGACCTCTAGGGCTATGAAGTGGTGTTTGGGTAAGTTTATGGTTCTTCTGCTCCTGGTCACTCACCTGTCTGTGGTCCTCAAAGATTTCTTGGTCCCACAGCAGGGAGTAATCCAGAGCATTTGGAAGTTAATCCCTGTTACCTATGTTCCTCAGAGATAATATGATAGATGGTAGCTATCGTTAATCACCACTTAATTATCTCTGTTGACAGAGTCTCAACAGAAATGACTAACCAGCCACGATGCCTTCCTGGAACTCTCAGTAATAATGCAATTGTCCAAATATTGGAAATCCCTATTCAATAGGAATTGTTGGGTGTATTGTTGACGAGATCACTGCAGAACACGTGAGTAACATTTGGCTCTGTGCTACTCAAACTTTGGCTGCAAACCTGCATTCATTGTGATTTGTTTGCAGAGAGGTTAGATGATGAGGCAACAAAACACTACCCCACATTTTCCAGTGCATTTTCTTTTAACTTTTCTTTTCACAAGAAGTCCATTTGGGGGGAAATAGGGTTGTTCTGCAGGACTAGGTACAACCTGAATATGCTGGTATGTGATTGAACATTCCCTCCAGTACTTTGGCCACCTCATGAGAAGAGAAGACTCCCTGGAGAAGACACTGATGCTGGGAAAGATGGAGGGCACAAGGAGAAGGGGGCGACAGAGGACGAGATGGTTGGATAGTGTTTTCGAGGTTACCAGCATGAGTTTGACCAAACTGCGGGAGGTAGTGGAGGACAGAGGTGCCTGGCGTGCTCTGGTCCATGGGATCACGAAGAGTCGGACACGGCTAAACGACTAAACAACAACAACAACAATTAACATTGTTATGTGACTTCCTTGTATCCCCCTGGTTGGATTTCAGTGCATATCATTTTAACGGTTTTCCAAATCAATATTCTTATAAAATTAACTTAATCACTTAACATCTTTCTTACTTCCCAGTTCAGTATTAAACATATTAATTCATCACATATTACATATTTAAATCCTACGCCTATCCGCTATATGCAAGCTTTTTCCAATTAGTTTAACTTAACATATTTAACTAAATAGTCATTAAATTTTGTCCATTCTTCCTGATACTCCTCCTCCTTCTGGTCAGGGACTCTTCCAGTCAGATCGGCTATCTCCGAAAAATCCATCATCTTCATCTGCCATTCTTCCACTGTTGGTACTTCTTGCGTTTTCCAATTCTTAGCTAACAAAATTCTTGCTGCAGGTGAGTGTCCCACCGGGCGAAATGCCATCACTGCTGCAGCGCCAAAGGCAGGTGGCTAAGGGGTGGTGAGTGTCCCACGGGGTGAAATGGGATGTACCCCCCCCCTCAAGCTCAGGATTCCAGAACTAACAACTGTCAGTTGGGAGGGACGGAAGGCAAGGACCCACAGCCCAGGTGGGGCTCACTAGCTTGGGGAGGAGGTGTGTGATTCCTCAGCTGGAGTAGATGCAGGACAGTTGAGGCTCACATGCCTCATCACCGCAGAAGCTATAACTGGAAAGCTGTCCTGGCCAGGCCTGTGTCCTTTGGCTCCAGTTGGGAGTGAAACGGATGACGTCTGATTTTGGGCGAATTTTTTAAAAAAAATAATAATTATGATTTTCAAGTTTATACATTTCAATAATTTTGCAGTCATTTTCACATTTCAAAACTTGACTTCCTTCCCCCTCTTTCTGCAGTTCCTTAAATTGACTCTTCATATCTTATGCATATCCAAATTACCTTAATTTCTTCATTTATGCATCTGCTTTAAATATATAATCTTATTAAACTGCAGGTTATTCCAATAATCCTGCCAATGTTCTTATCTGTTTACAGTTTGTAACTATTCATTAAACCATTTCAATTCTTTAATAAAAAGTTTGTTCTCTTGCTCCTAGAAATGGTCAGCATGCGACAGAGGCCACATCCTGGGAACGGCTTTGACTGGCCACCTAAACCAAGTGAGGGCAGCCAAGGAGTCTCAAATGCTCAGGAACTTCCCCTGTGTGCCAAGACAGGCTCCAGCAGATTAAGCGGACAAGACCAAGCGTGGGCCCAGTGGTCAAGAAGGTGGTTTCTGCAATGCTGTGGAGGGAAGTGAGGGGCAGATGGGGCTCATCCACCTATAAAGATAGCCCAGCGAGGAGAAGGAAAACTCTGATCCTAATTTGCCTTGTGGGATATCTTTGGGAGCTGAAAAGGCTAAGGAGTAATCCCTACACAAATCTGGACTGGAGTCCCTCAGGCAGTTGGATGGCGCTGTTTACAACCCCTTCTGACAACTCCTGCAGCCCAACTGGTGCCTAACTCTGCTTTCCTTGGAGACACATCTTGTCATCTGGGAAGCCCAGGACCTCCAGACACACTGCCCAGTCTTGCTCCCTGGAGAGGTCACTTTGGAACTGCTGACACCGTTGCTTGACTTTGACCTCACCCCCGGAGGCGCACTCCATTGCTTCTCAAGACAGACAAATGCCAGCATTAAAAAACTATTTGAAAGAATTTTATTTCATTCACAAAAGACAATCTGGCATGTGATTAGGACAGTGGTTTTCAGACAACGGGTGACACGTTTATTGATCCAGTTTGGAAGTCTCTGTCTTGTCTTCGCACATGCGCAGTTCCATGTAGGAGCAACAACAAGGGAAGGAGCCAAACTGTCGACTCCTGCAGCGAGACTCAGGATTTCCACTCATGCTCACAAACGTAGGAAAAAGCACCGCCTAGGATAAAAGGATGATCACAGAATAGCATGCTTGTAAAGGAACTTGATTAGAATAATAATAATGATTTTATTTTTCTATTTGGGTTTGTGGGGAAGGGGGGGGGACTGGGTCTTGGTGGGGAGGGAGATCTGTGCTGGAGCTGCTGGCCTCACTGCTGTCGCTGCCCGGAAGAGAAAAGAAGAGAAAAGATTTTTAATCTTTCCATTTATTATTATGTTGACAACCCATCTTTCCTTCAAGGATCTTCAGGTGGCTTACGCTATTCTCCCTTTCTTTAATTATACTTACTTCCTCATTCCATTTCTCTTCCAATATCTCTTCCTCCTCCTCCTCGCAGACCAGGGGGTGGATTTTAGGGGCACGACAGCAGGAGGCCAGCAGCTCACACAGCCTGCCGCACTGGCCATTCTCTCTTTCAACAGCCTTTGAGAACAACTGAGTAGGCATCTAGAGCGTCAACTGAACAGGCATGTGGATCAGCTAGTCACTGGGCACAGTCTATCCTTTTGGAGGGGGCTTTCCCCAGTTTCCATTTATAAGAAGTTTGAAAGGTTGCCTCTTTATAAAGTCTGTTTCCTTGTGATGAAAGACCACACTGGAGACTCATAGTGTTTTTGAAATATATAAAGGTAAAGAGACCCCTGACCATTAGGTCCAGTCGTGGCCGACTCTGGGGTTGCGGCGCTCATCTCGCTTTATTGGCGGACCGGTCACGTACAGCTTCCGGGTCATGTGGCCAGCATGACTAAGCTGCTTCTGAACCAGGGCAGCGCATGGAAACACCCTTTACCTTCCTGCCGGAGCGTTACCTATTTATCTACTTGCACTTTTGACGTGCTTTCGAACTGCTAGGTTGGCAGAAGCAGGGACCGAGCAACGGGAATTCACTCCGCCGTGGGGATTCGAACCGCCGACCTTCTGATAGGCAAGTCCTAGGCTCTGTGGTTTAACCCACAGCACCACCCGCATCCCTATTATTTATTTCTTTAGATACTTGGGTTTTGGGCGAAGGGAGAACTGGGTCTTGGAGCGGGGTAGAGCTGTACTGGAGCTGCTGGCCTCACTGCTATCGCTGTCTGGAAGAGAAATGAAGAGAAAAAATTCTAGATGCCTACTCAGTTGTTCTCAAAGGCTGTTGAAAGAGAGAATGGCCAGTGCGGCAGGCTGTGTGAGCTTATTACATTGATGACCCATCTTTCCTCCAAGGATCTCCAGGTGGCTTGCGTTATTCTCCCTCCCTTCCTCCCTTTGCTCACGCAGCCAATCTTTATAAACTAATCTAAACATTACTTGGTTCCCTATGTTTCTGAATCTTGAGGGATAGTAAAAGAAACAGAATGCAGAAGGAGTTAGGAATCCTACTTATACTTTATATGAAGAAAGTCTCTTCATTACACCAGAAAACGTATTTCCTTTCTCACAAACTACCTCCTCAAACTAAATATGCTCATCTTTAATTTTATAGTCCCTCTCCTCTTTTGTCCAGTTCTGCCCCTCCTTTCGGCGCTTTTCTTTTCTTGATTCTCCAATTAGTCCAGCCGTTTCTCCTAGACCACGCTACGCCATCTTTGCCATCTTTATAGGTTAGTGTTTAATATAAGTTCAATATTAAAAGTGTTGCCTTCTTTTTTACCTTTGTTTCCCAGTAACTTCCACCACAAACAGCGCTGACAATCCAAGTCTTTTAACTCAGTCTCTTTCGCTGGGCTCACCCCACTTCAGAGTAAAAAACAAGTTAAGTCCTTGAATTCCGCTTCTTTTAATGGGCTAGTACTGCTGCTGCAGAGTGAAATTTGAATCTGTCTTCCTTTTCTTACTGGTACTTGTTAGAGAAATCTTTGCTCATGGTTAAGTATAATGAGAAAGATTTCCAATATATTTAAGATAAAATCTCCCGCTCTTTACTCTTTATGTGCTAGTCTTTTGGGTCTGTTTCTGAGCAGTTCACTTTGTATAAATAAGTCTCACAGACCCTCTTCTCCTCAAGCTCTCCTTGTTAGCTTAGTCCAGTAATTAAGGGGATTGAGAAAGTGAGAGATTTTGCTGCCGTTCTTACCGTTTGGGACTTTGAGGCTTGCTGCTGAGGATTGCTCGTGTCCTTGCGTCTAGCTACTCTCTGTCGACTCACCTCCTGGTTAGGACGTGGGCTTTTTCGATGCTGCCGGACAATGTCAGCCCTGGACCACACCCAGAGCCTTTTTGGGGGTCGTGTAGCCTCCGCGTTGCCCCCCAAAGTTCCCTCTAACAGCTGCTAGGCGCGGAGAACCCACGAAGCACATCAACAACGGAGGGCGGAAAAACCGGAAGCCCTTACATACCAGGTTTGGGAGCGGGATTTAGTCTGCGATAGGCTTTTTCCGTAGGGACACGGGTGGCCCCAGAACCTAGGGCTTGCTGATCAGAAGGTCGGCAGTTCGAATCCCCGCGACGGGGTGAGCTCCCGCTGCTCGGTCCCTACTCCTGCCAACCTAGCAGTTCGAAAGCACAAAGTGGAAGTAGATAAATACCGTATTTTTCGCTCTATAGGACGCACTATAGGACTGCTCTGCGGAGGCTTCAAAGGCTGCACTCCATTGGCTTCAGGCAGCTATCTGCAAGGTTTCGGAGCACAGCAGGAGTTCCCACTGTGCTCCGAAGGCTTGCGGATAGCCGCCTGAAGCCTGGAGAGTGAGAGGGGTCAGTGCATACCGATCCCTCTTGCTCTCCTGGCTTCGCTTCGCTGGAGAGGTGCTGCACAGTTTTCCCTCTCTGCGCAGCGCCCCTTCAGCGAAGCGGGAGGAGAAATGGAAGGGGCTCCGTTTCTCCTGCCGCTTCGCTGAAGGGACACTGAGCAGAGAGGGGGAGAACCCCCCCCCCCGTTCTCTCCCTCCTATGGTCCGGTGTGTCCTATAGAGCGAAAAATACGGTAGGTGCCGTTCTGGCGGGAAGGTAAACAGCCTTTCCGTGCACTGCTCTGGTTTCGCCAGAAGCGGCTTAGTCATCCTGGCCACATGACCCAGAAGCTGGACGCCGGCTCCCTCAGCCTATAGAGCGAGATGAGCGCGCAACCCCAGAGTCGTCCGCGACTGGACCTAATGGTCAGGGGTACCTGTACCTTTACTTAGGCTTTTTCCAGATCTGCCTTACTGCCCTATGTTTCTAAATCTTGAGGGAGAGCAAAAGAAGCAGAATGCAGAAAGAATTAGACATCCTACTTACACTCAAGAAGAAGAAATCTTCATTTTGCCGGAAAACATCATTACTTCTCACAAACCACCTCCTTTCTCCTGAACTATCCTCAGATAGTTGCTCTTCCCAAAGTCCTCAGCCAAGTCACTCAGCAGGGGGACGTGTCACAATGGAGGCCCTGACCCTGTTGCTTTAGCTACCTTGCTTAACAATGTGAATTGTTCCCCTTAACATTAATTTTTCAAATATATCTTCCAGTGGGTTTTTATTTTTTTTATTTAGGAAGGATCTAGAGCTGGCTTCATCTAGCACGGTGCATTTCTGGACAGGACAGGAAACACCTTGCAAACACACACTTTTCAACATGGCGGTGTCACCAAGGAAAAACACTCCTGGCCTAGACTATGGCTGCTGTTTCTCAATTCATAGTAAAAAATAGTGTCAACACAAGGGGGCTTGTGAAGAAGGCGCAGCAGAGACTGTACTTTTTGAGAATTCTAAGGAAAAACCATCTTCCGCAGAAACTGCTGCTTGCCTTCTATCACTGTGCCATTGAGAGCGTGCTCACCTATGGCTTATGTGTGTGGTATGGAAGCTGTACTACCCGGGACAGGTTGGGGTTGTGCAGAGTTGTTAAGGCAGCAGAGAGCATTGTTGGCTGCCCACTCTCCACCTTAGAGCAGATTTATGCCACAAGGTGCCATAGGAAGGCACTGGACATAGTAAAAGATCCATCGCATCCTGGTCACTGTCTCTTCGAGCTCCTGCCGTCGGGACGGAGATACAGGACGATGAAGACAAGAACAAGCCGTCTTAAGAACAGCTTCTTCTCCAGAGCGATCTCGGCCCTGAATGGGAAGCCTGGACTTTGAAAGTCATCTAATCTTCCTTGCTGTTTTATACTGTATTGTTTTAATTAGTGTTTTTATAGTTGATTTGATTTTGTGTGGAGTGCCCTACCTGGGTGGATGGAGCAGCCAAGTAATTTCGTTGTCCCCGAGAGGGGGCAATGACAATAAAGATACTATTATTATTATTATTAAAATGACCCTTCTCAACATCCTGTAATAATCTGTCCAGTATTAGGATACACAGGAGCAGGACTTCACCCTTAGACCCCCTCATCCCCCTGTTTCTTTCTGTTTCTGCCCAGTGTCTTCTGCCAATCAACAGCTTTCCTTACGTAGCAAGGAAGTGAAATGTTATGAGTTTCTTGGTGCCAGACTCCCCTTTGCCATGAGTTTCTGGGTGCCAGGCACTGAACCCCTGGACACTGAACATCGGGGGAATTGATCTAAGCTGTACCCCAAGCTCTACATTTGATTGTTGGTTATTAAAAACTGATTGAAACCATTTTATTTCATTCACAAAAGAAATTTTGACATGTGATTATGATAAGAGTTTATATAATAAAGGTGACACATTTATTGATCCTTTTTGTAAGTTATTATTTGTCTAATGTATTTTTTATATATATTAATCAGTAAGGAGGTGGGGTGGGAAGCAGTTTTGCATATGAAACTGGTGGATGGCTGTCATTAATCCAGATCAATTTCATAGAATCATAGAAACTTATAGCTGGAAGGGACACCAAGGGTCATCTAGTCCAACCCCCTGTGATGCAGCAATCTCAGCAAAAGCATCCATGGCAGACGGCCACCCAACCTCTGCTTAGTAACCTCCAAGGAAGGAGAGTCCACCAGCTCTCGAGGGAATCTGTTCCAACGCCAAACAGCCCTTACTGTCAGAAAGTTTTTATGAATGTTTAGTTGGAATCTCCTTTCTTATAACTTGAATCCATGGGTTCGAGTCCTACCGCCTAGAGCAGGAGAAAACAAGCTTGTTCCCTCTTCCATGTGACAGCCCTTAAGATATTTGAAGACGGCTGTCAGATCTCCTCTCAGTTTCCTCTTTTCCAGCCCAAACCTACCCAGCTCCTTCTTCAATCTTAGTTTCCAGACCCTTGGTTGTCTTGGTTGCCCTCCTCTGCACACATTCCAGCTTGTTAACATCTTCTTGAATGATGCTGCCCAGAACTGGACACAGGACTCCAGGTGTGGCCTGACCAAGGTAGGAGAGAGTAGGACTTGGACTTCATTTCATCAGGACCCTGGACTTCCATAGATGCAATCTAGAACAGCGTTACCATTTTCTGCTGCTGCACATTCCTTGTGGCTGAGGCTCAGGGTAACGCCCCCGGGACCTTTCAGTTCATGGTGTCCATGGAGGCGCAGGTCAATTCTGTGTCCAGGGCAGCTGTTGACCAGCTACATCTAGTACGCAGGCTGAGACCCTATCTACCTGCGGATTGCCTCGCCAGAGGGGTGCATGCTCTGGTTTTCTCCCGCTTGGACTACTGCAATGCGCTCTACGTGGGGCTACCTTTGAAGGTGACCCGGAAACTACAACTAATCCAGAATGTGGCAGCTAGACTGGTGACTGGGAGTGGCCCCCAAGACCTACATTGGCTCTCAGTATGTTTCCGGGCACAATTCAAAGTGTTGGTGCTGACCTTTAAAGCCCTAAACGGCCTCAAAGGCCCAGTATACCTGAAGGAGCGCCTCCACCCCCATCATTCTGCCTGGACACTGAGGTCCAGCGCTGAGGGCCTTTTGGCGGTTCCCTCCCTACGAGAAGCCAAGTTACAGGGTAGTGGTGCCTGCCCTGTGGAACCCCCTCCCACCAGATGTCAAAGAGATCAACAGCTACCTGACATTTAGAAGACATCTGAAGGCAGCCCTGTTCTGGGAAGCTTTGAATGTTTGACAGACTTATTTTATTTTAATATTTTGTTGGAAGCCGCCCAGAGTGGCTGGGTATAAATCATAAATTATTATTATTATATTATGATGATGACTGTGAGGTGTTACAAGTCATTAACTTCAAGCCACGCTGCCATGCCTTTGAAGACACAAACCATCCCAGCTTTTCAGAGCTGGCTAGCATGGCTTCTTTAATCTTTGTGTATTGCTCCACCATGTGGCTGAATCATATAAAGCACTGACTTTTACATATCTCTTGACCTCTAATTGCAAGAAGATCTCGTTAACTTGGATTATAATCTTTATAAATTGGAGCTGTGGAGCAGGTCCTTGAGGGGGGGGGGCTCCCACCATTCCTCCTCAGTCCAGCCCCTGACAACCATGTGGGTTACGGCGTCGAGGGCTCATTTTGTGGGGCGATGTGAAACGTAGTGTTTTCACCCCCAAACCTTGCAGGGGGCATTCTCTGGGTGTTTGGCGCCACTTTGGAGTGAATTGGACAACGTCTGACTTTTGGAGAAATTGGGATCCCGTGAGTTAGGGCGCCAAAGGCTCATTTTTTGGGGTGCCATGAAATGTGGGGTTTTCACTGCCAAACATTTCAGGGGGTCTTTAGCAGGTGTTTGCCGTTGCTTTGTTGTGAATCCTAAGACATCGGGTTTTCAGCGAAATCGTGGCCACCATATCTATCCTGACAGATGATTTGGCCTGTCACCCTTGTGTGGAAGTAAAGGATGAGATTCCCCTACTACTCCGCCTGGGGTCTCCAATGTGGTGCACCCAGCCTCCACTCACACTATTCCTATGCTGGGGAATTTGGGGGTGGTTTGTGGGGATGTTATGTACTGAGTTGAATAGGATCCACAATGCTACAGTCTGATTGGTCCTAGAACAATAGGATCCAACATGCAGCAGTCTGATTGGTCCGCAGGAGCCACCCAATCCAGCTCCAGGTGGAAGTGAATCCACAACCTGATTGGGCTACAGGAGAATCCCAGAATTAGCCAATCACGTGCAGCCCATTGTGTAAATAATGTATATAAAGCAGATATTGTGGGGGAACTTTCATTCCTCGCTACTATGAGCTGAATATAGAGCATGAAATCCACTCTCGACTCCGAGTATATTTCAGGGGAAGAGCTGTTTGGGATATTTCCTGCTTGTGAATTATTATTTGTGTGTGTGTGTGTGTGTGTGTGTGTGTGTGTAAAACACATGCCTAAAGCTTTAAATCTGGGATGGGCATGGAGGTTCCGAGGTGGGCCACCAGGTGGCACTGCAGGCCATGCTCCAGCTGCTGCTGCTGCTACAGGTGCCAGTAAGTCTCACATTTTCAACCTCTTCCTCCTCCATTGCACTAGCTAAATGATTCCTTGCTGGACTCCCATCGCTGAGGCCAAATGTACCTTTACCGAGCAAAATATCCTTTCGAATTATACACCCAGCACATGGAACCTGACAAAGGGGCAATACAAGTGGACTCTCTGTGCCCTTACCACAGTAAAAAGACTGATACTGGTGAGCTGGAAAAATAAAAATGCGTCTCCCTTCTATGATTGGATTGAAGACTTCTACAAACTCACCACATCTGAACAACCTGCAGATAAACGCAGACTTGCCATGGAGAAATTCAATTCAATTCAATTCAAACCTTTATTGCATTAGCAAACAGCCATAGCAAAATAAGACAATACAAAAAAAAAAAAAAAAAGACAAACTAGAGACAAGCAACCAAGCAAAATTCGGGCGATTTGGCTGGTGTAGTGACATTTAAGTTACCCAAAGACAATAATGCAAAGATATAGTAGCCAGCGCCAAAAACTAATATGCGGATATATATAAAGCACAAAATGGCCCCAGAACAGACTCGGCATATTGAGTTAAAAGTAATAAAAGAATTAAAGCAGGTCTAGGTCTAGGGCACGCTACCCTGTCAGAGTAGCCCTGAGTTTCAGAGCCTGCACTATGAAGATTGCCACCCCACGTGAAATTTGGGGATTTGCGTCCACAAGAAGCGATTTCAAACAGTTTTCCTTAGATGTAATGGTGGACGGGATCAAAAGGAGGAGCTTAGATCTTATTGGCTCATAAATAGGGCAGTAGAAAAAGAAATGTATGAAGTCCTCTACTTCATTCATTGTGCATGGACATAGACGCTGGGTAATAGGGGTCTTAGAGTAAATCCCCTGCAGGAAGGCCGTGGGTATAGAATGGAAGCGGGCCATAGTAAACGCTCTTCTCAAATTGGGCTCCGTCAGGTCTATCAAGTAGTTGGCAAGTGATCTTACCACTTTCACTTTAGGGAGCCACATGGAGAGGCGAGCTGAGGTGGACTGTGCCCGGTCCATGGCCTCGTCTCTTGTAAGAATCCAGGCCCGGATTTTATGTTTGTCCCAAGAGGACAGCGAGTCAAGATCTGGGAGAGAGTAGCGTGCAGTAATAGTCACCATGGCCTTGGACCATTTATTGCTTTGAGAACACGTTAAAAAGGCTTGCCTGGCTAGTAGGGAACCTGGGGCATTGATTAATTTACAATAAAAGCTAATAATTCTAATGTGGGCTCTCGCAACAATGGAGGGGAGGCCCAGTTCTGTTCTTAACTGTGCTGCAACCGAGCCCTTGGGGAGACCCAGTACCTTCCGTGCAAAAGAGTTTTGTAGAATCTCCAGCCGTTGTAGTGTTTTTAAATTCCACCCCCAGATTTCAACCCCATACAGTAACATCGGGAGGACTTTGCTGATAAATGCTTTTCTGATTGGTGGAACCAGCTGGCCGCCTTTTGCATAGTAGAATTTCTCCAAGGCTTTGATGGTTCTGCGGGCAGCCAGGATGGTTGTATTTAGGTGAGCTGACCAGCTAAGCCCATGCTGAAAAATGATACCCAAATACTTGAATGCTGAACAATATTCAATAGAATGGCCCTCAAAATTCCAGAGTGACTTCCGAGTTTTCGTGCCAAAAGTAAGAATTTTGGTTTTGGCGAAATTAATTTTAAGGGAGTTGGTATCACAATATGTCATGAGCCCTCTGAGCGTGTTGTTTAAGCCCAGCTTGGTTAATGACAGTATCACCATGTCGTCCGCATAGAGTAATATGGGGATCTTGAGCTGTTGTAAGGAGGGGGCAGATTGATTTAGGGCCTTCATAGTTGTAACGATGTCATTGATATAGAAATTGAATAGAAAAGGGGCCAAGAGGCAACCCTGTTTGACCCCTTTATTCAGAGGGAAAGAATCAGAAAGAGCTCCCAGAGGGCCGAATTTTACTCTGGCCGATATGTCATTATGAATTTCCATAAGAAGGAGGAGGAGTCTCTTATCTATGTTGGTGTAACTAAGCTTCTGCCATAGCCTATCTCTGGGAATGGAGTCAAAGGCGGAGGTCAGGTCCACAAAAGCCGCGTGTAGTTTGCAGTTGAACCTGTTTAGGTATTTATCAATCAGGGTAAATAGAACAAGACATTGGCCAGATGTGCTGTGACCTTTACGGAAGCCAGCCTGTTCCGGATGGAATAGCTTTGTTTCTTCTGCCCACTCGATTAATTTCTCTAGCAAGAATCTAGAGTAAACCTTGTATGATATGTCCAACAGGCTGATAGGTCGGTAGTTACGCGGATCTTGTGGGTCCCCCTTTTTATGTATTGGGATGACTATGCTCTGTTTCCAGTTAGGTGGAATCTTAAGAGTAGCATTAATGGTGGTAAAGAGAGATGCTAAGATAGGGGCCCACCACGACTGGTGCGATAAAAATACCTCAGGTGGTATCATATCCTCCCCCGGAGATTTATCCCCTGATAGCATGCTAATTAGTTGAGTACATCTCTCTGGGGAGACTGGCTCCCAGGTGGGCAAGGCAGATGCTGGAAGAGTGGTGACTACATTTACGTCGGAATCTGGGGCGGAATACAGCTGAGCAAAGTGAGAGTGCCAGCTGGCTGCTGTGATGTTATTAACAATGAATGAGGGGGGTCTTAAACCTGCATTAATTAAATTCCAAAATTTCTTGTCGTCACGGGTTTTAATGGCCACTGACAGAGCCGTCCAGCGTTCTTTCGCAAAGAGCAATTTCTTATGTTGGAGCAGCTTCTTGTAGTATGAGCGAAATTGGGCTAACTCCCTGATGTTGCTCTGAGTGCTGTCTGATTTCATGTCAGACTGAAGAAATCTAAGCCTACTTCTGCACTGTTTACATTCTTGGTCGAACCAAGTTTGATTCTTCCAGGTTAGAATCGCACGGGAAGGTTTCGTAAGTGAAGGGAGCAAGTAGGCTAGAATTTGCTGGAAAATTGAGAAATGATTCACATTCATTGTTAACAGCTGAGCTTTCAGGGCTAGGATCTCAGGGGAATTTAGGAGGACTTTTATGTCTTGCTCCAGGTAGATGTCCCACTTCTTACGTCCGGGGGCCAAGGTCAGTGAATCCTGGAGGTGTGGTGAGCTGGGAGGCCCCAGCTGTGTGTGGTGGAAGGAGATGGCAATTGGAAGGTGGTCACTTTCGGTTCTGTTGAACACATTGAAACAATATGCCTCATCATTAAATGCTGAGGAGGACCAGATGTAATCTATAACATTTGCCCCTCTAGATCCTAGAAAAGTATAGTATCCCCCGGACCAGTCTTTGGGTGTGCCATGCAAGCTGTGCAGCCCGCAGTTTATAGTGAACTCCAGCAGTATGATGCCAGCCCTATTAATGGTCTTGTCATGTGAATTCCACGTAGGAAACCACTCCTCTTCTATGAATAATTGCGACTTATCGGTGAATAAGCTTATATCTGCTCCGATTCTGGCATTGAAGTCCCCCATTATAAGGATCTCTGACTTTGGAAATTCAGCCCCAGATTTATCTAGAATAAATCTTAAATCCTCCCAAAGCTGATTTGAATGAGAAGAGGAGTAGGTAGATGGATTGTACAGGTTTACACATATGAATTCCCCAAGCGAGCTGTTAGTGATGTGCAAAGTTTGAATGTAATTACTCTCTAACCAAAAGATAGGAGAGATATTAAGTTGAAGCTCCTGCGAAACAAATGTTACCAGGCCTCCACTAGGGCGCCCATACAAATGTGTTTTGGTCGCAGGAATCACAAAGGCGTCATAGCCCGGTAGGGATGGGGGGGGGGGTGAAGATTCTAAGCACCAGGTCTCTTGTATACCCATAATCTGGAATTTCGCTAAAAACTCTTTCATATCCCCGTCATCCTGTTTGGACGTCCATCCCGCCACATTCCAGGATAGCACATTAAAGCAATTTGAGGAGGGACTATGTGCTAGTCAATTGCTCTGGTTGCTGGTGGGAAGGACATTGCCAAGGGTCTGAGACAGCGCCAGGCGAGGTACTACCGAAGGTATCGAAGGGGTGGTGAGTTGATTGATGTGACCAGCAGGGTCTTCAATAAAACCTGAGTTGTCTCTTTGCACAGTGGCTTCCTTAACGTTTATATATTGGCTTGAAGAGGTTGCGGATAAATGAGGTTCTACCAAAAGAGGTTGACTGGCAAAGGACGAGGATATAGAGTCATTTGACTGGACCGCACTGATTGAAGACTCCAGGTCAGGTATAGAAGAATAGGACATTGACAGATTACCAGGATGAGGTGTGTTTGGCGCGTTGCTCTTTAAGGCGGAGGACGAGGTAGTTGATTGCAGATCTATTAGTAGAGGTGAAGGGGGTCTGCGTTGCGACGGTGTATGAGGAGCTTCCGCCAGGCAGACTGCCAAATCATCCGTTATTGGAGTCCCAGTATTTGGCAGGGGTTTCTGGGGTGTTAGCCCCTTCATAACTGCGTTCCTTTGATTTAATAGGTTGCTATGTCCAGGATTTGAGGAGATTTTCTCTTGAAGTACATGTGTAAGTTGCTGCTTGAGTGTATCAAGCCTGTTTATAACTTCCTGCTGTTCTACTAGTGGCAACTCGCCATAGGATGAAATGAGGTCCCTCTCCTCTGAGGCATCCAGATGGCTGGGCCCGCTTTGGTCATGCTTCTTTGTTGCTGGAGTAGGTAAACCAGGAAGCTTGGGCTGAGAGGGAGGGTGAGGTTCCCGGGTGGACAACTTGAGTTTCAAGACTGAGTCGCGCCTGTCTGGCGGGCGGCTACCTTTTTGTACGGTGCTGCGGAAGAGAGGTTTAATCCTGGTGTCATTAAAGACTCTTGTTGGGAAGATGCCCCAGGTGGCCAAAAACGCTTTACGCCTAACCAGTATGGAGGGAATTTTTGGAGACTGGAAGGAGAGCAATACTTTTTGGAGCCGATGGTGGTAGTTTAAAAGTTTCACTGTACTGAGGTCTATTAGCGGAGGCCAAATCTGAAGGAGTTGCCTCAGATGATCTTTGACATCTCTCGGATTATTCCACCTTGGGGACCTGGGGTCCCTACTGTGTATAGTTAGACATATTTTGTTTGGTTGTAAAATCAGAGATTGAAAGTCCAATTGAGTTTTTAGGAGGTGACCACCAGTACCACTTTCATGTCTAATAAGGGAGGTACACCTCTGTCCCTTTAAATCCCTCGGAGGCAGAGTGTGGTTGTGCTGGAGCTCTAGCAAATGGGCCTCAAGCTTTTGGTGGAGATTATCCACCTGCATGGAGATCCCATTTATGCTCTTAAAGATGCAGCGCAGGGTCCTGGTTATTAATTGGAAATGATCGAGTCCCATGCCATCGCCCAGGGCCAACTCAGGCTCCCCCTTCGAGGTGACTCTCACTTCTTTGTCATTATCGTTAGCATTATTCGTTGTCTTCGAGTTCACCCCCTCCACTTCTATATCGGCTGCGAGGTCAATTAAAGGATTAAAATGATTGTGAGTTTCAACCGTGTAGCTAACTTCCTCGTTATTTCTGTTACAGTTAAGAAAAAAAGTATCAAATTCAATGATACAGTGGTACCTCGGGTTAACATACACTTCAGGTTACAGACTCTGCTTGTAGCCTTTTTAGCCTCGGGTGAAAAGAGCTTTGCGCCCGGGACAGGGAAATGGGAGTCAACAGACACTCAAGGAATAGTTTCAGAGAAAAGCTTTATTCTGCCATCCGGGGTGGCAGAAGGAGCAAGTGTGATAGATTCACAAAACAAGCATGAGTTCACAGCCATTTGCGCAGAGCATATATTCCCCTTCCAGTTCCCTCCCCTTTCTCCTCCTCCTCAAGAGTCCTGCCCCATTGTGATGAAATTCCAGTGCCTGTCTTTGGAGAACTTCCTGACATTAGTGAGGAAGATGCCTCCACTGCTGAAGGACATGAAGAAGAAGTGGTTCTTGAAGATGATGCTCCACATCCATTTTCCCAAAAGGAGTTGAATGATCTAGTTTGCGACCTCAGCTTGTCAAAGGACTCTGCCGAACTGTTGGCAACCAGATTGAAGGGGGAAAAACTCCTCTCTGACATCAGCTTCTTCCACAACAGGCATCAAGAGTACCTCCGTTTTTTCTCAGAAGAGAAGGACTTGGTGTACTGTGCAGATATTGCGCAGCTTCTGCTCAAGCTTGGAGTGCCACAGTACGAAACCAAAGATTGGACAGCAGCAAGCGATCACTGAAATGTGTTCTGCTACACAACAGCAACCAGTTTGCCTCTATACCCCTGGCTCACTCGACTACACTGAAGGAGAACTATGAAGCAGTGAAGTATGTGCTGGAGAAAATTGGTTATGGTCAGCATAAGTGGTTTATTTGTGTTGACCTGAAGATGGTGAACTTTTTGTTGGGACAACAGTCTGGCTTCAACAAGTACCCATGTTTTCTGTGCATGTGGGATAGTAGGGACCGTGCTCAGAATTACATGAAGAAGGACTGGCCTGTGCGGGAGGAATTGGTGCCTTGCAAAGAAAGGAACGTCATCAACGACCCTCTGGTGGGCAGAGACAGAATACTCTTCCCATCGCTGCACATCAAGCTCGGCTTAATCAAGCAGTTCACCAAAGGCTCTGGACAAGGATGGTGACTGCTTCACTTGTGCCAGGATTGACCATGGAGAAGTTGAAAGCTGGCATCTTTGACGGTCCTCAGATCCGTCAGCTCATCAGAGATCCAGAGTTCAGAAACTCAATGAACGAAATGGAACTGGAAGCGTGGAAGGCATTTGTTCTGGTAGTGAAGAACTTTCTAAGCAACAATAAGGTCAGAAACTACGCAGAACTTGTCAACAACATGCTGACTGCTTTCAGAAACCTGGGCTGCAACATGAGCGTCAAGATGCACTACCTATTTTCACATATGGACCGGTTTCCTGAGAACCTGGGTTCAATGAGTGACGAGCAGGGGGGGGGATTCCATCAGGACATGAAAGAGATGGAGACCAGGTATCAGGGTCGCTGGGACGCAGTCATGATGGCTGACTACTGTTGGACTCTGAAGAGAGACCTCCCTGCCGCTGAGCATTCCAGGAGTTCCAAGAAACGGAAGTTCAAGCCCTGAAGTTTGAAAAATGGTGAAGCAACATGCAATTTATGTGTACTTAACTTTTTCAATGCCCACCATTCAGTTTACAGTAATCGATGTTTCTATCAGGTAATCATTATATGTTCTTGGAAAAACATTATTTTCTCTTAAAAACATATTTAGGATGATATGTGTTGACAAAAATCAGCTGATAATGCCACAAAATGTAATCGATTTTGTCACAAGATCTGATTTTTTACAAATCAACATAGCACAACAACCTGACCTGAAGGAGAGAAACGGATGCCATTTCCTGATTCAGCAGTGCAAAAAGACCCTAAATCAATTGTAGAAATCTAGACAACATTCAAAAGGTAAAAAAATTGTTGCCCAGTGTATAATTTAACATCTTTTGGGGGCAATTCCAAACCTGTTATTCCAAGAAGAAAGGCCTCTGGTTTCTTTATAAATGTATATTTCAACATTTTTTTCAATTCATGATAAATCTTTTCCCAGAAGTCTTTCACCTTGGGGCAGGTCCACCACATATGATAGAAAGTACCTTCGTTTTCTTTACATTTCCAGCAATGGTTATCACAGTTATGATAAATCTTTGCTAATTTAACAGGGGTCAGATACCATCTATACATCATTTTCATTATGTTTTCCTTTAGTACAGTACATGCAGTGAACTTCACCCCTTTCTTCCACAATCTTTCCCAATCCTCAAACATGATGTTATGTCCTACATGTCTTGCCCAATCTATCATCACTGATTTAACTTGTTCATCCTTCGTATGCCACTCTAACAATGGGAAATGTAGTGCTTTCAAAGCCCCCCCCCCCCCAATGTTGCAGGGGGCATTCTCTGGGTGTTTGGTGCTGCTTTGGAGTGAATCAGATGACATTGGACCTTTGGAGAAATCGTGACCCTGTGGGTTAGGGCACTGAAGCCTCATTTTTGGGGGGGTGCGCCATAAAACGTGAGGTTTTCACTGCCATGGATCACAAAACGGCTGCTGTTTTGTGCAAAGCTGGAAGACTGAGAAACTAGTATTTTATTGTTATTTTTAAAAAGATAAACTAAAGGTGTGTGCTTACAGGTAAACAGATACCAGTGTGCATGCCCATTATGACCTCAGGCAAGAATCAAGAAAATACAGGTGGTCCCTCTTAACTGACATTCTGAACTGAACAGAACTGAAGGGAGGGGCTGGTTCTGGAGCCAAGCTGTTTAGATTGGGTTTGGGTGGATGCAAAGAGGATGCCTCCAACTTCTTGGGCTTTGCTTCTCAACTTATTCTGCCTTCTGGGACCCCCCAGCCCAACACCAACCACCTCTTGGATAGGTGAGCATGCAGATATTTTGGAATGTGAGTGTGGGGCAGGATGACCGCGTATGAAAGCTCCTTTGAGCACAAGTGCTGGCCCCCCTTTGCTCTCCCATGGAGGCCCTGAACTGGCCAGCTCCTGGTTCAGGGCCTCCAAGGGAGAGAAAAGGGAACCTCAGTTACTCTTTGCCTTCTGAGGACAATGTCTCACTCCCAGAGCCCCAAGACTTACGGCTGCTGCTCTATCAGCCTCAGGCCATCCAAGGGATCATGAGCAAAGCACACAAGCCCTGCCCGCCAGATATGAAGCACTCTCCTGAGAGAATTTGGGTTTTTTAATTGGCCCTGCTCCTCCAATATACCACAGAGTTTCAGCCCTTGGGGAATTTGATTTCTTAAACATAGGCCTTCCCCTTCCTTGTGTCCCTGGGGAGAAAAGCCAATCCTGCTTTCTTCCTTTGGTAATTTAATCAGAGGAAATAAATTCTTTCAGTGGTCTAATAGATTTGCTGAATCATGAATTCTGTACATGCACAGAGGCTATACCTCTTGAAACCCCAAAGATGGGCAAGATGGGGCATTTCTCTCCACCTGGCTCCACCGGATATTGCTGATGGCCAATGAAAGCCCAAGTAGGGATTCCTAGTGGGGGATGTTGCTGTGGTATAGTGGAGGAGCAGGGCCAGGAGGCTAACTTGGACACCTGAGAACACAAAAAAGCAGCAGCAAAACAACTACATGTTTCCTTTTAAATGGGCCTTCCTGCTGAGTGTAAAGCATAGATCCTCATTTTTTAAGGGAAAAGGGAAAGAAGGCTTCTCCCAAAGTGTTAGAAGGCCACAAATAATGTAACAATAGAACAAAACAAATGTGCCGTTTCATGTGATACAGAATCCTAAATGCAAATCTGTTAGATTGAGAAATTTGTACTTAATAAGAAAAAAAAATTAAAGGTGTGTGCTTGCAGGTAAACAGATTGGAGCTTTTCTGCAAGATCTTGTGAGATCTCATTGAAGTCTTGCAAGATGTCTAGGAGAGCAAAATATGTATTGAGATTTGGGAGAGATCTTGCATGCTCTTTCAGGGACCAAAGCCATCACTGCTGCAGCGCCAAAGGCAGGTGGCTAAGGGGTGGTGAGTGTCCCACGGGGCGAAATGGGATGTACCCCCCCTCAAGCTCAGGATTCCAGAACTAACAACTGTCAGTTGGGAGGGACGGAAGGCAAGGACCCACAGCCCAGGTGGGGCTCACTAGCTTGGGGAGGAGGTGTGTGATTCCTCAGCTGGAGTAGATGCAGGACAGTTGAGGCTCACATACCTCATCACCGCAAAAGCTATAACTGGAAAGCTGTCCTGGCCAGGCCTGTGTCCTTTGGCTCCAGTTGGGAGTGAAACGGATGATGTCTGATTTTTGGCGAAATAATTTTTTTTAAAAAAAATTATGATTTTCAAGTTTATACATTTCAATAATTTTGCAGTCATTTTAACATTTCAAAACTTGACTTCCTTCCCCCTCTTTCTGCAGTTCTTTAAATTGATTCTTCATATCTTATGCATATCCAAATTACCTCAATTTCTTCATTTATGCATCTGCTTTAAATATATAATCTTATTCAACTGCAGGTTATTCCAATAATCCTGCCAATGTTCTTATCTGTTTACAGTTTGTAACTATTCATTAAACCATTTCCATTCTTTAATAAAAAGTTTGTTCTCTTGCTCCTAGAAACGGTCAGCATGTGACAGAGGCCACATCCTGGGAACGGTTTGACTGGCCACCTAAACCAGGTGAGGGCAGCCAAGGAGTCTCAAATGCTCAGGAACTTCCCCTGTGTGCCAAGACAGGCTCCAGCAGATTGAGCGGACAAGACGAAGCGTGGGCCCAGTGGTCAAGAAGGTGGTTTCTGCAATGCTGTGGAGGGAAGTGAGGAGCAGATGGGGCTCATCCACCTATAAAGATAGCCCATCGAGGAGAAGGAAAACTCTGATCCTAATTTGCCTGTGGGATATCTTTGGGAGCTGAAAAGGCTAAGGAGTAAAGCCTACACAAATCTGGAGTGGAGTCCCTCAGGCGGTTGGATGGCGCCGTTTACAACCCCTTCTGACATCTCCTGCAGCCCAACTGGTGCCTAACTCTGCTTTCCTTGGAGACACATCTGCAAGGCCAAGAGAGGGAGTCTTGTCATCTGGGAAGCCCAGGACCTCCAGACACACTGCCCAGTCTTGCTCCCTGGAGAGGTCACTTTGGGACTGCTGACACCCTTGCTTGACTTTTGACCTCACCCCCGGAGGCGCACTCCATTGCTTCTCAAGACAGACAAATGACAACATTAAAAAACTATTTGAAAGAATTTTATTTCATTCAAAAAAGACAATCTGGCATGTGATTAGGACAGTGGTTTTCAGACAACGGGTGACACGTTTATTGATCCAGTTTGGAAGGCTCTGTCTTGTCTTCGCACATGCGCAGTTCCATCTAGGAGCAACAACAAGGGAAGGAGCCAAACTGTCGACTCCTGCAGCAAGACTCAGGATTTCCACTCATGCTCACAAACGTAGGAAAAAGCACCGCCTAGGATAAAAGGATGATCACAGAATAGCATGTTTGTAAAGGAACTTGATTAGAATAATAATGATGATGATGATTTTTATTTTATTTTTCTATTTGGGTTTGTGGGGAAGGGGGGGACTGGGTCTTGGTGGGGAGGGAGATCTGTGCTGGAGTTACTGGCCTCACTGCTGTCGCTGCCCGGAAGAGAGAAGAAGAGAAAATATTTTTAATCTTTCCATTTCTTATTATGTTGACAACCCATCTTTCCTTCAAGGATCTCCAGGTGGCTTACGCTATTCTCCCTTTCTTTCATTATATTTACTTCCTCATTCCATTTCTCTTCCAATATCTCTTCCTCCTCCTCCTCGCAGACCAGGGGGTGGATTTTAGGGGCAGGACAGCAGGAGGCCAGCAGCTCGCACAGCCTGCCACACTAGCCATTCTCTCTTTCAACAGCCTTGGAGAACAACTGAGTAGGCATCTAGAGCGTCAACTGAACAGGCATGTGGATCAGCTAGTCACTGGGCACAGTCTATTCTTTTGGAGGGGGCTTTCCCCAGTTTCCATTTATAAGAAGTTTGAAAGGTTGCCTCTTTATAAAGTCTGTTTCCTTGTGACGAGAGACCACACTGGAGACTCATAGTGTTTTTGAAATATATAAAGGTAAAAGGACCCCTGACCCTTAGGTCCAGTCGTGGCCGACTCTGGGGTTGCGGCGCTCATCTCGTTTTATTGGTGGACCAGTCATGTACAGCTTCCGGGTCATGTGGCCAGCATGACTAAGCTGCTTCTGAACCAGAGCAGCGCACAGAAACGCCCTTTACCTTCCCGCCGTAGCGGTACCTATTTATCTACTTGCCCTTTGACGTGCTTTCGAACTGCTAGGTTGGCAGGAGCAGGGACCGAGCAACGGGAGTTCACTCCGTCGTGGGGATTCGAACCGCCAGTCCTAGGCTCTGTGGTTTAACCCACAGCGCCACCCGCATCCCTATTATTTATTTATTTAGATACTTGGGTTTTGGGCGAAGGGAGAACTGGGTCTTGGAGTGGGTTTTTATTTTTTTTTATTTAGGAAGGATCTAGAGCTGGCTTCATCCAGCACAGTGCATTTCTGGACAGGACAGGAAACACCTTGCAAACACACACTTTTCAACATGGCGGTGTCATCAAGGAAAACACTCCTGGCCTAGACTATGGCTGCTGTTTCTCAATTCATAGTAAAAAATGACCCTTCTCAACATCCTGTAATAATCTGTCCAGTATTAGGATGGACAGGAGCAGGACTTCAGCCTTAGACCCCCTCATCCCCCTGTTTCTTTCTGTTTCTGCCCAGTGTCTTCTGCCAATCAACAGCTTTCCTTAGCTTGCAAGGAAGTGAAATGTTATGAGTTACTTGGTGCCAGACTCCCCTTTGCCATGAGTTTCTGGGTGCCAGGCACTGAACCCCTGGACACTGAACATCAGGGGAATTGATCTAAGCTGTACCCCAAGCGCTACATTTGATTGTTGGTTATTAAATACTGATTGAAACCATTTTATTTCATTCACAAAAAAATTTTTGACATGTGATTATGATAACAGTTTATATAATAAAGGTGACACGTTTATTGATCCTTTTTGTAAGTTATTATTTGTCTACTTTAATGTATTTTTTATATATATTAATCAGTAAGGGGGTGGGGTGGGAAGCAGTTTTGCATATGAAACTGGTGGATGGCTGTCATTAATCCAGATCAATTTCATAGAATCATAGAAACTTATAGCTGGAAGGGACACCAAGGGTCATCTAGTCCAACCCCCTGTGATGCAGCAATCTCAGCAAAAGCATCCATGGCAGACGGCCATCCAACCTCTGCTTAGTAACCTCCAAGGAAGGAGAGTCCACCACCTCTCATGGGAATCTGTTCCAATGCCAAACAGCCCTTGCTGTCAGAAAGTTTTTATGAATGTTTAGTTGGAATCTCCTTTCTTATAACTTGAATCCATGGGTTCGAGTCCTACCATCTAGAGCAGGAGAAAACAAGCTTGTTCCCTCTTCCATGTGACAGCCCTTAAGATATTTGAAGATGGCTGTCAGATCTCCTCTCAGTTTCCTCTTTTCCAGGCCAAACCTACCCAGCTCCTTCCAGTGTTTCTCTTCAATCTTAGTTTCCAGACCCTTGGTTGTCTTGGTTGCCCTCCTCTGCACACATTCCAGCTTGTCAACATCTTCTTGAATGATGCTGCCCAGAACTGGACACAGGACTCCAGGTGTGGCCTGACCAAGGTAGGAGAGAGTAGGACTTGGACTTCATTTCATCAGGACCCTGGACTTCCATAGATGCAATCTAGAACAGCGTTACCATTTTCTGCTGCTGCACATTCCTTGTGGCTGAGGCTCAGGGTAACGCCCCCGGGACCTTTCAGTTCATGGTGTCCATGGAGGCGCAGGTCAATTCTGTGTCCAGGGCAGCTGTTGACCAGCTACATCTAGTACGCAGGCTGAGACCCTATCTACCTGCGGATTGCCTCGCCAGAGGGGTGCATGCTCTGGTTTTCTCCCGCTTGGACTACTGCAATGCGCTCTACGTGGGGCTACCTTTGAAGGTGACCCGGAAACTACAATTAATCCAGAATGCGGCAGCTAGACTGGTGACTGGGAGTGGCCCCCAAGACCTACATTGGCTCTCAGTATGTTTCCGGGCACAATTCAAAGTGTTGGTGCTGACCTTTAAAGCCCTAAACGGCCTCAAAGGCCCAGTATACCTGAAGGAGCGCCTCCACCCCCATCATTCTGCCTGGACACTGAGGTCCAGCGCTGAGGGCCTTTTGGCGGTTCCCTCCCTACGAGAAGCCAAGTTACAGGGTAGTGGTGCCTGCCCTGTGGAACCCCCTCCCACCAGATGTCAAAGAGATCAACAGCTACCTGACATTTAGAAGACATCTGAAGGCAGCCCTGTTCTGGGAAGCTTTGAATGTTTGACAGACTGTTTTATTTTAATATTTTGTTGGAAGCTGCCCAGAGTGGCTGGGTATAAATAATAATAATAAATTATTATTATTATTATTATTATTATTATTATTATTATTATTATTATTATATGATGATGATGATGACTGTGAGGTGTTACAAGTCATTAACTTCAAGCCACACTGCCATGCCTTTGAAGACACAAACCATCCCAGCTTTTCAGAGCTGGCTATCATTTCTTCTTTAATCTTTGTGTATTGCTCCACCATGTGGCTGAATCATATAAAGCACTGACTTTTACATATCTCTTGACCTCTAATTGCAAGAAGATCTCGTTAACTTGGATTATAATCTTTATAAATTGGAGTTGTGGAGCAGGTCCTCGAGAGGGGGGGGGGGGCTCCCACCATTCCTCCTCAGTCCAGCCCCTGACAACCATGTGGGTTACGGCGTCGAGGGCTCATTTTGTGGGGCGATGTGAAACGTAGTGTTTTCACCCCCAAACCTTGCAGGGGGCATTCTCTGGGTGTTTGGCGCCGCTTTGGAGTGAATTGGACAACGTCTGACTTTTGGAGAAATTGGGATCCCGTGAGTTAGGGCAGTGTTTCCCAAACTTTTTTGGGCAACGGCACACCTGTTTACTGAAAAAAAATCTCACGGCACACCACCATTAAAGCCCCGCCCCGTGACGTCAGCGCGCAGCGTCACGCCGGGAGGGACGCACGAAAGTGAAAGTTTTTTCCCTCCCCCTTGCCGGGGAACCTCCAAGCTTTGGGGGTGGGAGGAGGCAGCAGAGCGAGGGACTGAGGGACGGCGGCAACTGAGGCGGCGGCGGCTGTTGTGGTGGTGGCGGCGATAGCGGGCGGAGGAGGGGGCGGCGGCGGGGCTTGAGGAGCCGTCGCCGGGAGTTGCTGCTGCTGTTGTTGCTGCTGCTGCCCGGACATGCCGGCCTCCTCCTCCTCCGCTGTCTCGCGCTCCTCCCTTTTGCACGCGCTGCCCCGCCGCTCGGCACCACCACCGCGGAGCCGCCCCCGGCTCGACGCGGATCCTCGCCACCGCCGCCTCTCACCGCCCGACTCGCCCGCCTCCCTCCCACGGCACACCAGCCAATGTCTGACGGCACAGTAGTGTGCCGCGGAACACCGGTTGGGAAACACTGAGTTAGGGCGCCAAAGGCTCATTTTTTGGGGTGCCATGAAATGTGGGGTTTTCACCGCCAAACATTTCAGGGGGTCTTTAGCAGGTGTTTGCCGTTGCTTTGTTGTGAATCCTAAGACATCGGGTTTTCAGCGAAATCGTGGCCACCATATCTATCCTGACAGATGATTTGGCCTGTCACCCTTGTGTGGAAGTAAAGGATGAGATTCCCCTACTACTCCGCCTGGGGTCTCCAATGTGGTGCACCCAGCCTCCACTCACACTATTCCTATGCTGGGGAATTTGGGGGTGGTTTGTGGGGATGTTATGTACTGAGTTGAAGAGGATCCAAAATGCTACAGTCTGATTGGTCCTAGAACAATAGGATCCAACATGCAGCAGTCTGATTGGTCCGCAGGAGCCACCCAATCCAGCTCCAGGTGGAAGTGAATCCACAACCTGATTGGGCTACAGGAGAATCCCAGAATTAGCCAATCACGTGCAGCCCATTGTGTAAATAATGTATATAAAGCAGATATTGTGGGGGAACTTTCATTCCTCGCTACTATGAGCTGAATATAGAGCATGAAATCCACTCTCGACTCCGAGTATATTTCAGGGGAAGAGCTGTTTGGGATATTTCCTGCTTGTGAATTATTATTTTTTTTTGTGTGTGTGTGTGTGTGTGTGTGTGTAAAACACATGCCTAAAGCTTTAAATCTGGGATGGGCATGGAGGTTCCGAGGTGGGCCACCAGGTGGCACTGCAGGCCATGCTCCAGCTGCTGCTGCTGCTACAGGTGCCAGTAAGTCTCGCATTTTCAACCTCTTCCTCCTCCATTGCACTAGCTAAATGATTCCTTGCTGGACTCCCATCGCTGAGGCCAAATGTACCTTTACCGAGCCAAATATCCTTTCAAATTATACACCCAGCACATGGAACCTGACAAAGGGGCAATACAAGTGGATTCTCTGTGCCCTTACCACAGTAAAAAGACTGATACTGGTGAGCTGGAAAAATAAAAATGCGTCTCCCTTCTATGATTGGATTGAAGACTTCTACAAACTCACCACATCTGAACAACCTGCAGATAAACGCAGACTTGCCATGGACAAATTCAATTCAATTCAATTCAAACCTTTATTGCATTAGCAAACAGCCATAGCAAAATAAGACAATACAAAAAAAAAAAAAGACAAACTAGAGACAAGCAACCACGCAAAATTGAGGCGATTTGGCTGGCGTAGTGACATTTAACTTACCCGAAGACAATAATGCAAAGATATAGTAGCCAGCGCCAAAAACTAATATGCGGATATATATAAAGTATTGCACTTGGGCAAAAAAAATGAGAGGCACAAATACAAGATGGGTGACACCTGGCTTGAGAGCAGTACATGTGAAAAGGATCTAGGAGTCTTGGTTGACCACAAACTTGACATGAGCCAACAGTGTGACGCGGCAGCTAAAAAAGCCAATGCAATTCTGGGCTGCATCAATAGGAGTATAGCATCTAGATCAAGGGAAGTAATAGTGCCACTGTATTCTGCTCTGGTCAGACCTTACCTGGAGTACTGTGTCCAGTTCTGGGCACCACAGTTCAAGAAGGACACTGACAAACTGGAATGTGTCCAGAGGAGGGCAACCAAAATGGTCAAAGGCCTGGAAACGATGCCTTATGAGGAACGGCTAAGGGAGCTGGGCATATTTAGCCTGGAGAAGAGGAGGTTAAGGGGTGATATGATAGCCATGTTCAAATATATAAAAGGATGTCACATAGAGGAGGGAGAAAGGCTGTTTTCTGCTGCTCCAGAGAAGCGGACACGGAGCAATGGATCCAAACTACAAGAAAGAAGATTCCACCTAAACATTAGGAAGAACTTCCTGACAGTAAGAGCTGTTGGACAGTGGAATTTGCTGCCAAGGAGTGTGGTGGAGTCTCCTTCTTTGGAGGTCTTTAAGCAGAGGCTTGACAACCATATGTCAGGAGTGCTCTGATGGTGTTTCCTGCTTGGCAGGGGGTTGGACTCGATGGCCCTTGTGGTCTCTTCCAACTCTATGATTCTATGATTCTATGATTCTATGATTCTAAAGCACAAAATGGCCCCAGAACAGACTCGGCATATTGAGTTAAAAGTAATAAAAGAATTAAAACAGGTCCAGGTCTAGGGCACGCTACCCTGTCAGAGTAGCCCTGAGTTTCAGAGCCTGCACTATGAAGATTGCCACCCCACGTGAAATTTGGGGATTTGCGTCCACAAGAAGCGATTTCAAACAGTCTTCCTTAGATGTAATGGTGGACGGGATCAAAAGGAGGAGCTTAGATCTTATTGGCTCATAAATAGGGCAGTAGAAAAAGAAATGTATGAAGTCCTCTACTTCATTCATTGTGCATGGACATAGACGCTGGGTAATAGGGGTCTTAGAGTAAATCCCCTGCAGGAAGGCCGTGGGTATAGAATGGAAGCGGGCCATAGTAAACGCTCTTCTCAAATTGGGCTCCGTCAGGTCTATCAAGTAGTTGGCAAGTGATCTTACCACTTTCACTTTAGGGAGCCACATGGAGAGGCGAGCTGAGGTGGACTGTGCCCGGTCCATGGCCTCGTCTCTTGTAAGAATCCAGGCCCGGATTTTATGTTTATGTTCTTATCTATTTACAGTTTGTAACTATTCATTAAACCATTTCCATTCTTTAATAAAAAGTTTGTTCTCTATGATGATGATGATGACTGTGAGGTGTTACAAGTCATTAACTTCAAGCCACACTGCCATGCCTTTGAAGACACAAACCATCCCAGCTTTTCAGAACTGGCTATCATGGCTTCTTTAATCTTTGTGTATTGCTCCACCATGTGGCTGAATCATATAAAGCACTGACTTTTACATATCTCTTGACCTCTAATTGCAAGAAGATCTCGTTAACTTGGATTATAATCTTTATAAATTGGAGTTGTGGAGCAGGTCCTCGAGAGGGGGGGGCTCCCACCATTCCTCCTCAGTCCAGCCCCTGACAACCATGTGGGTTACGGCGTCGATGCCTCATTTTGTGGGGCGATGTGAAACGTAGTGTTTTCACCCCCAAACCTTGCAGGGGGCATTCTCTGGGTGTTTGGCGCCGCTTTGGAGTGAATTGGACAACGTCTGACTTCTGGAGAAATTGGGATCCTGTGAGTTAGGGCACCAAAGGCTCATTTTTGGGGGTGCCATGAAATGTGGGGTTTTCGCTGCCAAACATTTCAGGGGGTCTTTAGCAGGTGTTTGCCGTTGCTTTGTTGTGAATCCTAAGACATCGGGTTTTCAGCGAAATCGTGGCCACCATATCTATCCTGACAGATGATTTGGCCTGTCACCCTTGTGTGGAAGTAAAGGATGAGATTCCTCTACTACTCCGCCTGGGGTCTCCAATGTGGTGCATCCAGCCTCCACTCACACTATTCCTATGCTGGGGAATTTGGGGGTGGTTTGTGGGGATGTTATGTACTGAGTTGAATAGGATCCAACATGCAGCAGTCTGATTGGTCCGCAGGAGCCACCCAATCCAGCTCCAGGTGGAAGTGAATCCACAACATGATTGGCCTACAGGAGAATCCCAGAATTAGCCAATCACGTGCAGCCCATTGTGTAAATAATGTATATAAAGCAGATATTGTGGGGGAACTTTCATTCCTCGCTACTGTGAGCTGAATACTGTTGTGTATTGAGTCAAAGGATTTTATATCTGTAGTATTATTGTCTGTATGTGCATTAGGGTAAAGTAACTGCCTTTTGGTTCCAGAGGGTACAGCTACTATTGGTTCATTTAAGCTGCTGTATTTGGATCCTCTGTCTTATTGGTTTCCTCCAAAAGGCAGGACTGTGATTGCCTGATATTGTTCCCTCCAAAATGTATCCTTTATAGCTAGTTCTCTGTCCCTATATATGTAGCTCTCCCCTCCTCAGGTCTTGTTTGCTGTAATAAAGAAGTGTTACTAGAGAACTGTCTCCAGCATATTATGTCAAGAGAGCTGAAATCACAAACCCCACGTCACAACAACTGGCGACGAAGGTGGGATCCGGAATGCTGAGGAGCGGTTAAACGCAGCCCTGCCTCAGAGTCCGGATTGTAGCTAAGAACAAGACTCACTGGCCAGCTGAGAAGACGACCCTGCCCACAGGACCATGGAGAGTCCAAGGGTATTGGAGCCCTTCCAGCCATCAGAGCCCTACACGTGGGAAGACTACGTCGAACGCTTCGAGTTCTTCGCAGTGGCTCAGGGGATCACCGATGCCAGCAAAAGAAGGGCCATGTTAAGTCGTGGGTTGACATAGCAGCCGGCACAGCGATCTCTTCAAGTAGCTCTTTATTATGGTAAGCTGGAATAGAACTGACAGTGAACAGCTCAGCCGGCCTGTATTTATAGGCAGCCGGCTGTCACATTGTAACCACAACAGCCCAGAGTTCCCGCCTAAAATAACTGCCGCGGACCTGAGTGAAAACTATCTACAGACCTGAGTGAAAACTATATACAGTATCCCCCTGTTGGCCCAGGGTGAAACTACACTACATAACACCCCTCCCCACCGAGATAAGGCGTTAGTTACAATCGTAATGGTTTCCTTATATACAGCACTACGCGTAATGGTTCAATTAGGCACAAAAGCATATCGGTTACATTTCCCCTACTTAGACCAACAGTGATACCTGTCCAACAACATAGTCCTTTAAATGAGTTGGGCGCTTGGAAACTCTGCCAGACCGCCGGGGACTGGTAGCCAAGTCCGGAGGGCCACACAGTTCTCGCTGAGGCTGTGGTGCGACCCTAGGTGGTGTTGGAACCAACTCCCCTGGATCCGCTGCTGTGAGTGGAGCCTCCGCAAGTGGAGTGGTCTGAGTCTGTTCTGAGACGGCTTGGTTCGGCTCCACGCTGGCAGTTTGCGAGGGAGGTGTAGGTGGGGCCTCGCCATCTGTACGTGTCTCTTCTGGAGCCGCAAGCGCAGTTGGGGGCACCTCGGTAGTGTCCAAGTCCCCAACCCTGCGCCTAAGTTGGTCTATGTGCCGTCGCCACAAGCGCCCGTCTTCGAGTGCCACCTGGTACGAGCGAGGTCCAGTGACTCCCACTACTGTGGCTGGCACCCAAGGGATGTCCCCCACATAGTTCCGGGCAAAGACCTGGTTTCCTGGGACAAATGACCGTGGTGCGTTGGCACAGCCTGGGGGTTCAGCCACGGCAAAGTCTGGGTGTAGCCGGTCGAGCGGTGACCTGAGGCGGCGGCCCATAAGCAGTTCCGCAGGACTCCTCCCTGTGGCCGCATGAGGGGTGATGTGTTGCGCGAACAAGTATTCGGCGACCCGCTCATGCCAGTCTCCCCGGTCCAGGCGCGCCAGTGCCTCTTTTGTCGAGCGCACCATTCTTTCCGCTTGCCCGTTGCTGGATGGATGAAAGGGTGCCGTTAGGGCATGGCGGATGCCCAGTCCCAAAAGATACCGCTCAAACGTGCCTGACGTGAACTGCGGTCCGTTGTCAGAGACAAGGACATCAGGACACCCATGCGTTGCAAACAGGCCTCGCAGCACCCGGATGACAGCTTCGGTAGTGGTGGAGGGCATCAGGGCGACCTCCAGCCATTTGGAATAGGCGTCCACCACTACCATAAAGGTCCGGCCGTGAAAGGGGCCAGCCAGATCGATGTGCACCCTCGCTCAGGGTGTCTTTGGCGTCTCCCAGGTGTATCCCTTAGCTGCCGGTGGTGCAGGCCTCGACTCCTGGCACGCTTGACAGGCGGACACCCAGGCAGTGATGGCATCGTCCATATTAGGCCACCAGACGTAACACCGAGCCAACGCCTTCATTTTGACAATTCCCGGGTGGCCAACGTGCAGAGCCTCCAGGACGCACTGACGGAGTCCCTGGGGAATCACGACGCGGTCTCCCCACAGCAGACAGCCACGATGAGCTGAGAGTTCATGTTGTCTGGTTGCGAAGGGCTGGAACTCCGATGCAAAGGGCCCTTGTGGCCACCCCCTCCACACCCACTTGAGCACCCGGCTGATGGTGCGATCCTGGGCAGATGCGGAGGCCACAGTGGCAGCCGACACAGGCGCTGCCGGAAGATCCTCAATCAGAAGGAGCGATGAAGCTGGAGCCGGGTCTTCCACAAATGCTGGAAGAGGGCAACGGCTGAGGGCGTCGGCATGGCCCATCGATTTCCCCGGGCAGTGGATGAGCCGGTAGTGGTAGGCAGCCAGGAAAACAGTCCATCGCAGCATGCGTGGTGAGAGGACCGGTGGAGTTGGACGATCACCGGCGAGGAGGCCCAGGAGTGGCTTGTGGTCAGTGATGAGGTCAAAAGTCCTGCCATAGAGGTATTCATGAAACCTCTTCACTCCAGCCACAAGTGCCAATGCCTCCTTGTCGAGCTGGCTGTAATTCCGTTCCGTCGGAGATAGTGTCCTGGAAAAGTAGGCGAGCGGTGCTTCTCTTCCATCTGGAAAACGGTGACTAAGGACAGCCCCGATGCCAAAAGGTGAGGCGTCACAGGCAAGGACCAGCGGCCTGGATTCACTGTACTGTACCAGCACACTGTCCGAAGAAAGGAGAGCCTTGACCGCGTTGAAGGCCGCCGTCTCCCGATGACCCCAGGCCCAAGGCGTCTTAGTGCTAAGGAGTCGGTGAAGAGGCTCAGCCACTGTGGCTTTGTGGGGCAGGAACATGTTATAAAAGTTCAGCAGCCCCAGGAACGCCTGCAACTCCGTTTTGTTCTTTGGAGTGGGGGCCTGCTGGATAGCGCGGATCTTGGATGTGGTTGGATGAAGACCGGAGGCATCGATAAGATAGCCCAGGAACTCTACCTGTGGAACGGCGATCTGGCACTTCTCCCTTTTTACCTTGAGCCCGGCCTCCTGGAACCTGGTCAGCACGGCACGGAGGCGCTCGAACAGCTGCTGGTGTGAGTCTGCAGACACCAAGACGTCATCAAAATATGGTACCACGCCCGGAAGCCCTTGCAGGAGACGCTCCATAAGGCTTTGGAAGATGCCAGGAGCCACACTCACCCCGAACTGCAACCGGCGGCAACGGAATGCCCCCCGGTGGGTGACGATCGTCTGGGCTTCAGCAGTGGCATCATCGACTGGCAGTTGTTGATAGGCTTGGGCAAGGTCCAGCTTAGCGAAGACCTTACCCTCACCCAGGGAATGCAGCAGGTGTTGGACAACAGGAACCGGATAAGCGTGCTGCTGAAGTGCCTTGTTGATCGTGCACTTGTAGTCAGCGCAGATTCTCACCGACCCATCTGGCTTGACAGGCGTGACGATGGGGGTTTCCCACTTTGCGTGGTCAACCGGCTCCAAAACTCCTTGGGCGATCAGTTTGTCCAGTTGTTCGTCCACCTTAGCCTTGAGAGCAAAGGGAACCCGGCGTGGCTTTAGCTTGATGGGGGCGACTTGTGGATCCAGGCTAAAGGAGATGGGCGTACCTGTATATTGGCCCAAGGTGCCGTCAAAAACCTCGGCAAAGTCTTTGACCAGACCCTCAGTCTCTGCGTTAGAGATGCAGTTGATGCCGGTGACTTCCAGGCCGAGGGCATCAAACCAGTCTAGCCCTAGGAGGCTTGGCCGCTGACCTTCGACCACCACCAACCGGAGCAGGCCCGAAAAATCCTTGAAGGCGATCCGGAACCGGCCAACGCCTACCACGGGAATGTCGTTTCCCTGGTAGTCTCTCAGGTGTACGCGGTGAGAGTCGAGTTGCCTTTTGGACACTCTGGGTACCAGTCTTTTGATGGTGCTCCATGACACGATGGACAGGGCAGACCCGGTGTCGATCTCCATGTCACATGGAGCTCCTTCAATGAGCACCGTGACGTTCAGCTTGCGTCGCGTAGGCGAGTCGGTTTGGCCAATCGTGGTTCCAGACGGGCAGCGGCAGTTGGTGAGAGCGAAACAACTTTCCTTGGCAGACTGGAGTGAAGACTTGGACTTGCGAGTCGATGAAGGGGGGGTGTCAGACGGAGCCGATCGGCAGACCTTAGCGATGTGGCCCCTTCTGGAACACCTCCTACAGATGGCGTCTCTGAATCGACACTTGGCACGGGAATGGTTGCCTCCGCAGCCAGCACATTCCGGTTGGCCCTTGGACTCCTGTTGGAACTTCCTGCGCTCCCGCTTTGTCTGGTGCACATCATCGTCTTCACTGGAGGATGCCTCCTCACTGCTGGCCTCTTCATGATGCACCGGAACGGGCTCCCTAGCAAGACGCAGGCTGCTGGACTTGCGGATCTCCTGAGCGGAGCGTTCAGCAGCTTCTGAGGCCACAGCCTCCTCAATGGCTTTCTGTAGCGTGAGGTCTGGCTTGGCTAGGAGACGCCGTTGCAGATGGATGTCCCGGACCCCGCAGACGATTCGATCCATCAGGGCATCGTCTAAATCTCGGAACTCACAGTGCATTGCAGCCTGTCGCAGGGCGGTGGTGTAGTTGTTGATTGACTCCCCCTCTGCCTGGTTCCTGTGGTAGAACGCATGGCGGGCAGCAATCTTGGACGGCTTTGGTGCGTAGTGGTTGCGGAGCTTCTCTTGGATCGTGTCCCATGGTGATGCCTGGACTGCTTCAGGCGCAACCAACGCTCGGGCCGTCGCAAACACCTCAGGCCCACAGAGGCTGAGGAATAGGCCCCGCTTCCGATCCTGTGATACTGCTGTCAGTTCGTTGGCTTGGAGGTAGCAGTCGAACCGAGCGAGGTAGGAGTCCCATGATTCAGAGGCTGGCGCAAACGGCGGTAGAGGCACAAGTGAAGCCATGATTCCGATGCCGGTGTGAAGGGCGATGGATGGAACACAGTGCTCTAGCCAGAACAGTCAGCTCTGAACTGGTTCTGCCCAGTGATTTCGCTCAGTGATTTCGCTCTGTGATTCAGCTCAGTGATTCAGCTCAGTTCAGAGGCTGGCCGCATCTGGCTGTGCTCTGATGTCCATCCATCCCATCCTCGTCGCCAGTGTTAAGTCGTGGGTTGACATAGCAGCCGGCACAGCGATCTCTTCAAGTAGCTCTTTATTATGGTAAGCTGGAATAGAACTGACAGTGAACAGCTCAGCCGGCCTGTATTTATAGGCAGCCGGCTGTCACATTGTAACCACAACAGCCCAGAGTTCCCGCCTAAAATAACTGCCGCGGACCTGAGTGAAAACTATCTACAGACCTGAGTGAAAACTATATACAGTATCCCCCTGTTGGCCCAGGGTGAAACTACACTACATAACAGGCCACATTCCTGAGCTACTGTGGGCCTGAGACCTTCAAGCTGGCCAAGGCATTGCTTGCTCCAGCGAAGCTAAGTGAGACATCTCTCAAAGATATTCTTGCCTGCCTAACAAGCCATTTGGCGCCTACTGAGACCAAGATGGCCCGGCGGATGGAGTTTCATAAGAGGCAGCGGGAGTCTGTATCTGCATTTCTAGCTGAACTGCGGAAGCTCGCTCAGCACTGCGACTTCCAAGATCTGGAAGAGACTCTCCTGGATCGGTTTATCGGTGGTCTGAGCAGCAAGAAAGCCAGAAGACGCATCGTGGCTAAAGAAGAGGTTACCCTTGCTTCAGCCTTGAAGGAGGCCACCGCCACGGAGAATTATGAAAGAGAGGAGCTTGATGCCAGTCGCAAGGCCCCTAAGCCACAGATAGAAGTTGCGCATGCCATGGACGAGCTAGAGGCTACTCCGAGCCAGAGCCCAGTCCGTGGGGTAGAGTCAGTGCGTCAGGCCTGCACAGTGCACAAAGATCACCGAGGCAGGTGCCCTGGTTGTGGCGGAAACCATGAGCGGAAGAGTTGTCGTTTCCGGGATGCTATGTGCTGGACGTGCGGGAAGACAGGTCACATCGCCAGGGTCTGTAGATCGGCGGCGTTGGGAGCGACAGGAGCACCTAGACTGGAGCATCGCAGACCGCCCACAGCAAACCATGTTCTAAAGGACTGCCACTACGTAACGGAGATCAACGGGAGGGTCGTGCAGTTTCCAGCGCAAGGCAAGGCACACATCAAGGTGAAGATTGAGGGTCAGCTGTGAGACATGGAGGTGGACTCCGGATCTGGATTCACTATCGTGTCGGACCAGACCGCGAGGACATTCTTCCCCAGGGGTAAGTTGCCCCCTCTGGAGCCCTTCCCGGCAACTTTGCAGTCATACTCAGCGGGCTGCATCCAGGTCATGGGAATGTGTGCCGTGAGAGTACAGTTCCGGGACAAACAGGCGGTACTCAAACTGGTGATTGCGAAGGGCAGTCGCCCCAGTCTCCTGGGCACTGACTGGTTCCCCGCCCTGGGACTGAGTATATCAGGGCTTAATTCAATCCAAACCTGCCCTGAGATGAGCGAGGCATCATGCAAAGAATTTGCTGGTCTCTTTAATGGAAAACTGGGTTGTTATAAAGGGCCCCCAGTTGACTTCGAATTGGACCCTGGGGTGGCCCCAATCCGACTCAAACCAAGGCGAGTGCCATTTGCACTGCAACCCAAGATCGAAGCAGAGCTGGATAAATTGGTCAAGCAGGGAGTTCTCTCACCCGTGGACTCTGCTAAGTGGGAGACTCCAATCGTCACGCCCCTTAAAGCAAATGGGGAAGTCAGGATCTGTGCAGATTACAAATGTACTATCAATAAGGCACTCAGGGGAAACTCATACCCCATTCCAGTCGTATCACATCTGTTGGCTAAACTGGCTGGGGGCAAGGTGTTCGCCAAAATTGACCTGGCACAAGCTTACCAACAGCTGCCAGTAACCCCACAATCAGCGGAAGCACAGACTATTGTCACACATAAAGGGGCGTTCAGAGTTAACAGATTACAATTTGGAGTTTGTGTGGCCCCAGGGATTTTTCAAGGGCTCATGGAACGCCTGTTAAGAGGTCTGCCGGGGGTCTTGCCATTTTTTGATGACGTTTTGATTGCTGGAAAAGACCCACAGGAACTGGTTGCGCGTGTCCGTGCAGTGTTGCTCAAGTTCAAGGAGGTGGGGTTGCAACTGAAAAAGGAAAAATGCAGTTTTGGGGTGCCAACTGTGGATTTCTTGGGGTTTAAAATTGATGCATCAGGCGTCCACCCCACAGATGCTAAGATTAAGGCCATCATCGAGGCACCACGACCACAGAACAAGACGGAGTTGCAGTCATTCCTGGGACTTATTAACTTTTATCATTCATTCTTACCCCAGAAAGCTTCAGTAGCTGAACCGTTACATAGACTGCTGCAGAAAAAGAATGTGTGGCGATGGGGGCAGGGGCAGCAGAAGGCTTTTGACTCCTTGTGAGGAATGCTGAGTAGCAGGAGCGTCCTTGCTCATTATGATGAGTCGAAGCCGCTGGTCCTGGCATGTGATGCCTCTCAATACAGCCTGGGGGCGGTGCTGAGTCATAGGGAACCGGATGGGTCGGGAAAGCCCATCTCTTTCTATTCCCGTACGTTGTCGCCCACGGAGCGCAACTATGCTCAAATTGACAAAGAGGCGCTTGCAATTGTGGCAGGAATCAAAAAGTTCCATGATTATGTGTACGGTCGCCATTTCTCCATTGAAACGGACCACAAACCACTATTAGGGTTGTTCAACCCGAACAAGCAAACGCCACAAATTCTCTCCCCCAGAATGTTGCGTTGGTCTATATTCCTGAACGGGTTCCAGTACACCTTGACCCATGTGCCGGGGAAACGGTTGTGCCACGCTGATGCGCTGAGTCGATTGCCACTTCCTGGCGGGAGCAATGAGGATCCTGCTCCAGCGGAGCACATAATGATGCTGGAAACACTTCCGGGGGCTCCTGTAACGGCTACTGATATAGCTGAGAAAATGAGGAAAGATGCTGTTCTCTCCCGTGTCCTCACTTGGGTGGGGAGGGGGTGGCCAGGTGGTCCGCATGAAGACAAATTCAGGCCTTATGCGACAAGGCAGCACGAGTTGTCCATGCATAAGGGTTGTCTCCTGTGGGGAGATAGGGTGATCATCCCAGCACCACTGAGAAACAGGGTTCTTGAGACGCTTCACATGGGACACCCGGGAATGGTCAGGATGAAGTTGCTAGCCCGATGTTATGTGTGGTGGCCTGGAATGGACCAGAACATAGAACAATGGGTACGAACATGCAAGGCATGCCAAGAGGTGCGGCCAGAAGTGGCCAGAGCACCAGTTCACTGGTGGGAGCAGTCCAGATCTCCCTGGAGCCGGCTGCACTTAGATTTTGCTGGGCCATTCCAGGGGAAGGTCTTTTTGGTTATCGTCGATGCATATTCCAAATGGTTAGAAGTGGCGATGGTCCCTAGCATGGCATCAGCTGCCGTAATCAAGGTGTTGAGGCAGCTGTTTGCAACCCACGGGTTACCTGAGACCATTGTATCAGATAATGGGGCAGCTTTTGTATCCCAAGAATTCAGGGCATTCTTGGCTGATAACTTCATAAGAGGGGTCACATCCGCGCCCTTTCACCCATCCTCCAATGGGCAGGCTGAGCGCATGGTAAGAACAGCCAAAGAATCCATTGTGCGCTTAATGGAGGGTAACTGGTCAGCTCGCATCGCACGAATGTTATTTTTGCAGCATGCGACGCCGTGCACTGCGACGGGCAAATCGCCAGCTGAGCTGCTCTTGGGTAGAAGACTGGTAACGGTGCTGGATTATGTCCACCCGGATAAAATGCCAAACCGTAATTCAAGAGCAACCCCCCAGGCTGAGACTGACACAACAAGGTATCTCGCCCCTGAAGACCTGGTCTGGGTGAGGAACTATTCACGAGGTTCGCGGTGGGTGGCTGGTGTGGTCACCCGGACTAGTGGACCTGTGTCCTATTATGTGACCTTGGAAAATGGGCAAGTTTGGAAGAGACATATAGATCAGCTGAGGCGCCGGGCGCTCAGCAGGGAGGAGTCAGATAATTCATCCCTGGCTAACGACGCAGAACTGCAAGACCAGAGTGAAAATGGCCCAGAGGCGCAGTCACCAGGGGCTTCAGCAAATGAACCAGGGTCTGCTAGTCCTCAGGATGACGAGGTACAGGTAGGGGACCCTGAGATGTCTGGGACTCCATCTGTTCCTGACGAAACCCCTATAGCGGCCCCCCTACCACAGGTAACACCCAATCCAGAACCGGCAACACCTGTTGTCAGGAGATCAAGTAGAAGTTGAAGGACCCCACAGTACCTGAGAGATTACGTCTGCTGTGCTCACTAGGGGGGGAGGGGTGTTGTGTATTGAGTCAAAGGATTTTATATCTGTATTATTATTGTCTGTATTTGCATTAGGGTAAAGTAACTGCCTTTTGGTCCCAGAGGGTACAGCTACTATTGGTTCATTTAAGCTGCTGTATTTGGATCCTCTGTCTTATTGGTTTCCTCCAAAAGGCAGGACTGTGATTGCCTGATATTGTTCCCTCCAAAATGTATCCTTTATAGCTAGTTCTCTGTCCCTATATATGTAGCTCTCCCCTCCTCAGGTCTTAGTCTTGTTTGCTGTAATAAAGAAGTGTTACTAGAGAACTGTCTCCAGCATATTATGTCAAGAGAGCTGAAATCACAAACCCCACGTCACAACAAATACAGAGCATGAAATCCACTCTCGACTCCGAGTATATTTCAGGGGAAGAGCTGTTTGGGATATTTCCTGCTTGTGAATTATTATTTTTGTCTGTGTGTGTGTGTGTGTCTGTGTGTGTGTAAAACACATGCCTAAAGCTTTAAATCTGGGATGGGCATGGAAGTTCCGAGGTGGGCCACCAGGTGGCACTGCAGGCCATGCTCCAGCTGCTGCTGCTGCTGCTGCTGCTACAGGTGCCAGTAAGTCTCGCATTTTCAACCTCTTCCTCCTCCATTGCACTAGCTAAATGATTCCTTGCTGGACTCCCATCGCTGAGGCCAAATGTACCTTTACCGAGCAAAATATCCTTTCAAATTATACACCCAGCACATGGAACCTGACAAAGGGGCAATACAAGTGGACTCTCTGTGCCCTTACCACAGTAAAAAGACTGATACTGGTGAGCTGGAAAAATAAAAATGCGTCTCCCTTCTATGATTGGATTGAAGACTTCTACAAACTCACCACATATGAACAACCTGCAGATAAACGCAGACTTGCCATGGACAAATTCAATGATACAGTGGTACCTCGGGTTAACATACACTTCAGGTTACAGACTCTGCTTGTAGCCTTTTTAGCCTCGGATGAGAAGAGCTTTGCGCCCGGGACAGGGAAATGGGAGTCAACAGACACTCAAGGAATAGTTTCAGAGAAAAGCTTTATTCTGCCATCCGGGGTGGCAGAAGGAGCAAGTGTGATAGATTCACAAAACAAGCATGAGTTCACAGCCATTTGCGCAGAGCATATATTCCCCTTCCAGTTCCCTCCCCTTTCTCCTCCTCCTCAAGAGTCCTGCCCCATTGTGATGAAATTCCAGTGCCTGTCTTCGGAGAACTTCCTGACATTAGTGACGAAGATGCCTCCACTGCTGAAGGACATGAAGAAGAAGTGGTTCTTGAAGATGATGCTCCACATCCATTTTCCCAAAAGGAGTTGAATGATCTAGTTCGCGACCTCAGCTTGTCAAAGGACTCTGCCGAACTGTTGGCAACCAGATTGAAGGGGGGAAAACTCCTCTCTGACATCAGCTTCTTCCACAACAGGCATCAAGAGTACCTCCGTTTTTTCTCAGAAGAGAAGGACTTGGTGTACTGTGCAGATATTGTGCAGCTTCTGCTCAAGCTTGGAGTGCCACAGTACGAAACCAAAGATTGGAGACTGTTCTTTGACAGCAGCAAGTGATCACTGAAATGTGTTCTGCTACACAACAGCAACCAGTTTGCCTCTATACCCCTGGCTCACTCGACTACACTGAAGGAGAACTATGAAGCAGTGAAGTATGTGCTGGAGAAAATTGGTTATGGTCAGCATAAGTGGTTTATTTGTGTTGACCTGAAGATGGTGAACTTTTTGTTGGGACAACAGTCTGGCTTCAACAAGTACCCATGTTTTCTGTGCATGTGGGATAGTAGGGACCGTGCTCAGCATTACACGAAGAAGGACTGGCCTGTGCGGGAGGAATTGGTGCCTTGCAAAGAAAGGAACGTCATCAACGACCCTCTGGTGGACAGGGACAGAATACTCTTCCCACCGCTGCACATCAAGCTCGGCTTAATCAAGCAGTTCACCAAAGGCTCTGGACAAGGATGGTGACTGCTTCACTTGTGCCAGGATTGACCATGGAGAAGTTGAAAGCTGGCATCTTTGACGGTCCTCAGATCCGTCAGCTCATCAGAGATCCAGAGTTCAGAAACTCAATGAACGAAATGGAACTGGAAGCGCGGAAGGCATTTGTTCTGGTAATGAAGAACTTTCTAAGCAACAATAAGGTCAGAAACTATGCAGTACTTGTCAACAACATGCTGACTGCTTTCAGAAACCTTGGCTGCAACATGAGCGTCAAGATGCACTACCTATTTTCACATATGGACCGGTTTCCTGAGAACCTGGGTTCAATGAGTGACGAGCAGGGGGAGAGATTCCATCAGGACATGAAAGAGATGGAGACCAGGTATCAGGGTCGCTGGGACGCAGTCATGATGGCTGACTACTGTTGGACTCTGAAGAGAGACCTCCCTGCCGCTGAGCATTCCAGGAGTTCCAAGAAACGGAAGTTCAAGCCCTGAAGTTTGAAAAATGGTGAAGCAACATGCAATTTATGTGTACTTAACTTTTTCAATGCCCACCATTCAGTTTACAGTAATCGATGTTTCTATCAGGTAATCATTATATGTTCTTGGAAAAACATTATTTTCTCTTAAAAACATATTTAGGATGATATGTGTTGACAAAAATCAGCTGATAATGCCACAAAATGTAATCGATTTTGTCACAAGATCTGATTTTTTACAAATCAACATAGCACTGTTGGTTGAAAAGCAGAGTCCCGTGCCCAGCGGAAGGATGAGGAGTACGTACTACATACTCTATATTGCTTTATTTACAGTTCAAAGCTGGTATATTACAGAAAGACATCTTGCCTCTGCCGGAGCAGATAATGCATCCTCTCTCCTCGACATCTCGGAGAGAATCACCCAGTGAAACTGCAAAGAACAGTGAAAAACAGGAAACCAGTGTACGTCACATCCAGTCTCCCTTTCCCGTGAGAAACTCCAACAGTACAGACTGTGGAATGTAAACACCTGTCTCGTGACAAGCCCTTTCGCTGCACAGTGAAGGAAAGCAGAAACCAACATCCTCCCCCTTTCTGTGAACATCACTGGGCAGCGTGTTCGTACAATATCAATACAAACCCAACTTCTGCACATAGGTACAGTGTTGATCCCTTGATACAATCTTGGACAATACATCAGCAGGAATTTCATTACCTGGCATATAGGACACCGTTACGAGTCCCTTCTGAATACATTCCCTAGCATGCTGCAACTTTAATTGCAAGTGCTTCGTGCTTTGCTTACAACCTTCAGACTTCAGCAAAGCCAAACATGCTTTGTTGTCCTGGTAAACCTGGATTGGACGTTTGACAGGAATTTTCATATCTTTGCACAATTGTACCAACCATTCACAATCCTTAAGTGAATAAGACAGTGCATTCAGTTCAGCTTCACAAGTACTTAAGCTAATTGTTGTTTGCTTCTTGCATGACCAATCAAACAGACCCTGATTGTACATGTAGCAAACTCCAGACGTATTTTTCCTGTCTGTAGTGTCACTTCCAAAACTTGCATCTGCAAATATCTTAAGACCACCAGACTTCTGATTGTTAAATCTCAGTCTGTAATGCATAGTGCCTTTCAAATACCGTGCTATGCGTTTCAGAGCTTTCCAATCCTTGACTCTAGGATTGTTGACTTGTCTGCTTAGCAAATTACAGCTAACAGCAATGTCTGGTCTTGAACATCTGGCAATGAAGTTTAGCTTGCCTAGCACACTTCTGTACAGTGTAGTGTCAGAAAATGCTTCTTCAGTGTCATCTACCTGATAACCTGTTGTCATCGGTGTGTCTACAGGGTTAGCATCCATCAGATTTAGTTTGCTTAACACATCAGCAATTTTCCGTGACTGGTGTACTAGAATGTTACCATCTTGATCTCTCTCTATTTCCAGAGATAGGTAGTTGTTTACCTCACCAAGATCTTTCATGTCAAAGTGCTCTTTCAGTTGAGCTAGGGCGTTATTGTACATTGTGACATCTTTCCAAAAGAATAATAAATCATCAACATAAAACAAACAGTACAGTTTCTTTTGCCCCTCCTCTTTGACAAATACACATGGATCAGCTTTCCCTTGCTGAAAACCTTGAGAAAACAATACTTCAGTGAGTTTTGTGTGCCAACACCGTGCACTTTGTTTGAGACCATAAAGGGATTTCTTCAGAGCACAAACAAATCCCTGTTTTACCTGTACGCCATCAGGTGGAAGCATATAAAGTGATTCATCTAGAGATCCGTACAGAAAAGCTGTATTAATATCATGGTGACTAATGTGTAGATTTTCCTCTGCAGCTAGCTTGAGCATAAGCCTAATGCTTTCATACCTCACTGTGGGTGAGTAGGTCTCGTGATAGTCTTCACCTGGTACCTGTGCAAAACCTCTGGCTACCAATCTGGCTTTGTGTCTGACTATCTTGCCATTTTGATCTGTCTTCGCTTTGAAGACCCATTTGCTTCCAAGCAGTTTCATTCCTGGAACTACCGGAACTAGCTCCCATGTTTTGTTCCTTTCTAAGGAATCAAGCTCAGCCTTCATGGCATTTAACCATGGCTCAGCTTCCTTTGAATCCAAACCCTGGATTTCTTGGAAACTTGAAGGTTCAAATACCTTCTTGGAGCTTTTAACAGCTGTTACTGCTATCGTAGCAAACTCATCAGCAAATCTCTTTGGAGGTCTGCCTTTTGTGGCTCTCTGTGACCTACGAATTAGCCTTAAGTCTTCAACACTCTCCTCTTCCTTCTTAGGAGAAAAACGACCTATTGTGAACAATGGTTCCTCCAATTCTTGATCAGAGCTTTCAGAGGGTCGCATAGAGGCTTTCGCACTCTTGAAATCCTCTGAATCACCCGATTCAGTTTCAGATTCAGACTCAGAACCTTCATCAGTGGGTGTGGGTTGTCGTGGTTGCTTTTGACTATCCTCAGTCTCATCACCGTCATCAGGATAACATTGGAAAATTCCCACATTCTCCCCCCACTTTGCATTGTACTCAACACTTCTCGTGAGCTTAATTGTCTTAGAGTCAGTCATCGTTATTCTGTAAGACCCTTTCTGATAACCTAGAAAGATACCATGCAATCCACGCTTGTCTAACTTGGAATTTTGTGGTGAGTGAACCCACATGTCAGAACCAAAAATTTTCATGTGTTTGATGTATGGCTTCTTGCCAAACATCTTCTCATAGGGGGTACAACCAATCGCTGAAGATAACCTGCGATTGTAACTGTAAACAAAACACGAGAGATATTCGGCCCAATAACTCTCTGGAAGATTAGCATCATGCAGCAAGGTTTTTAACCCTTGAAGCAATGTCTGATTTGCCCGTTCCGCAAGTCCATTCTGCCATGGCGAGCGAGGACTAGACAAATCGTGTTGAATTCCTTTCTCAGTCAGAAAAGCTTCAAACTGCTGAGAAGTGAATTCTCCCCCGCGATCACTGAAAAGAGTCTTTATCTTCTTACCATGCACATTTTCCAACCAAGCACAGAATTCCTTGAACCTAGGAAAAGCCTCTGATTTCTGCTTGAGATTGTACACAAAAATATACCTGGAAAATGCATCAACGAGAACCATGAAGTACCTATTTCCACCCAAAGAGGGCGCTAGTGGTCCAACCAAATCTGCATGAACAACCTGGTATGGTTCCGTAGCTTGCCTACTAGACAACTTACCTTTCGCAGCCATTTTCACCTTGTTTGCTGCGCATGCTTTGCACTTCATGTGGTACCTGCAGGGTTTAATAGTCATACCTTCAACCAAGGCAGGCATTTTAGATACTGCCTCAAAATGCAAATGACCAAATTTTCTATGAAAATCGTGAATACATTCTGCATGCAAACTTTTGTTAGAACCTGCAATGCAACAAGTGTCATCCTGCACAACATCATCATAATACAAAACAAACAAACGATCAACATATTCAGCATGCAATACATAATCATTTTTCTTTGTGATGATGCACTTCTTGTTCTTAAAGGAAACGTCAATGTTCCGCTCATTCAGCTGTCCTACGCTGAGCAAATTATGTTTGGCGTCTGGCACGTAAAGCACATTCTGTATCGATAAGTCCAAACTGTGAAGAACAACAGTTCCGTAGCCTTTACTGGGAATAGTGTGGTCATCCGCCTGGTGAATCGCACCTTCCTGCGGTGTAAAAGACACAAACAGTCTCTTATCGTTACACATGTGGTGGGTCGCCGCTGAATCAACAACGAAGAAAGATCTAGATGTCTTCTGGACCTCTGCAACCTTTGGAGTGAAGCGTGAAACCATAGCCTTGTGCTGCATTGTCCTAGACACCGGACCTTTGCCTTTGCCTCGGCCTTTTCACACGATGAGCTTTCGCTGCGCTGCTCTGTCTTGGCCCTGGGATATCTGCATTCCCTCTTCATATGGCCTAGACGTCCACACGAGTAGCATTTCACTGCCTTCAAAGCTTTGGCGCCATCTGGTGGTTCCACTGCACTATGGGACGACGTATGTGAAGACTCCCCCTTGCCCATGCAGCTAGCACCCCGGCGATCTGCTTCATTTAAAATCACGGCAGTAACATAGTCCACTGTCAGCTGAGCAGTTGGCTGCACAGCAGTCTGGGTTGCAACAGACTCCCAACCTGAACCCAAAGATTGTAGTATCATGAAAGAATACACAGCCTCTGGAAAGTTGAGTCCTCTCTGTTGCAGCTCATGTCTCAGATTTTGCATCTCCCTCAGATGTAAACGCACATCTCCACCTTCAGCAAGAGCCATATTATGCAGCTTGTTAAAGTAAAACATAGTAGATCCAGCTTCTGTCCTTAAGTGAGCCTCTCTCAAAGCGTCCCAAATTTCTCTGGCTGAGGTCTTATCACGCAATAGACAGAGCTCTTCTGGGGATACTATCAATGTAAGAGTTCCCCTTGCTTTGGAATCCTTAGCTTCCCATGCATCTGTAACTGGAGCTGGGGGGGTTTCTGTAATCACTTCAAACAAACCCTCTTTCCGCAGAATTGCCTCTGCATACAGAACCCAGTCCGCATAATTTTTCTTGTTGAGCTTAGGAATCCCACAAGCATCCTGAAGGGCCATCATGACTCTGGCATTAGCCTTCAGCGTCATTTATGCTGCTTTAAATCTTGCTGCGTCACTGCTGCAGCTGCCTTATTCCAAAAGCGCACTTAAAAGTTACTTTCGATTTCCCCAGCATAGTAACTTGTGCCTGGGAGCCTTTTGCCTATTCCCGGCAAAACGGCTTTAAAAGTTCAAAGTCCAGCCATAAAGCCATTAACTGGAAGCTGGCAGGCTGCCCGGAGCAGTAGCACATACCTCATCAATCACCTTTACGCGCAGAGCAGATTCCGATCCGATCTGTCCCTCTGCATTCCGATCCTTTGCCGGCACTCCGATTCGACTTCTGGAGCCCATAACCATGTGTGGGTTGAAAAGCAGAGTCCCGTGCCCAGCGGAAGGATGAGGAGTACTGTCAGGGTTGCTTCAAGATCCTAGCTCACAGAGGATCACGCTAGCCAACGGTCATTAAGTAAAAGTCTTTATTGAGTTACAGTTTCCATTCTCAAGCTGCTGCGTGCAACCCTACGTCTAGTAGCTAGATCGGCGAAGCTCCGTCTGAATCTCCGCCCCTCGTACACCAACTTAATATCCTAGCCCTGCTCCACCTTTTCCGCCTGACTGTTCTTCTCTGGGTCCCTCTGCCCCCCTGGGTCTCTTCCTTCCGGGATTCTTCGGACGCTGACCCCCCGGACTCTCCTGTCTCCTTGCGCCGGGCTTTAGGACCCGGCTCTCTTTCCGGGCTGCCTACTGCGCTTCCTTCCTGTGCATTTGAACTTGGCGCGCGCGCCCAACCTTCCACCTTCCGTCTAACCGTTTCTTCGCTCCCAGATGGAGGTGTGGCCACCCCTGACTCGTGCCCTCCCTCCTGCTGTGAGCTGCCAGCGCTTGCCCCCTGGCTCCTTTCCTCTTCCCTGTTCTCTGGCGGTGACGCTGGACCCGATCTCCAACTGCTCTCCTCTGATTCCCCTCTGGCTCTATCTCCCTGGGGTGCCCCCCTAAACTCCCCCCTTGCCTTGGCCACTGGTCTCCTTTCTGTGAATCCTCCGACTCACTGGAGAGACTCGGAGATCTCGGGTCGTCGTCATCGCTCATCCTTTCTTCTGCCTCCTCCCCTTCGCTCTCTGTTTCCTTCCTTGCCCTTGCCTCTGCTCCTGAACCCCTGACATCCATCCCCCCCTCGAAGCCCCCCACTCCCCCTTCCCCTCCTTCCGGTGCTGGAGCTGGGTGCTGCTGCGTCAAGGAAACGAATGTCGGGTACCGTTCGGTTCCCGTAGCGGGCCTCCCTCCGAAGTCTTCCGGTTCTTCCTCCCTTCTCTCGTCGACGACGGTCACCTCTGCTTCCATCTCTGTGCCGCCGTGCTCGAAACCTGGATCGTCCCCGAAAATGTCCATGTCCGTCTCTCCCTCGCTTCCTCCAGGCGGCGTTGCTCGGCCTGGACCTTCTTGCCACTTCCTGCGCCACTGTTCCTCTGGTTTGTCGTCCCACCAATACGAGGGTTCTGAGGCAGATCCCGAGGGCGACCCCTCCGGGGAACGGACGTCTCGTATCGGGTCCTCGTCCGAGTCGAACCCCCGGAACGTGCTGCCCGAAAGCGTGGGTGTGAAAAGCCAGTCGTCGAAAAAGTCTGCTGGCATCGGTCTATGTGGGAAGAGGGCATGAAACTCGTCTTTGAGCAGAGGTTCGTCCAAGGCGTAGTCCGGCACCCAACTGTTCGCACTGGCCGGGGTGCCCTCCCTGGCGAGAAAGTATTCTACCCCTTCTTCCCCCCATCTGGAGTCCAAAATCTCTGTGACTTCGTTGATGCGCTCCTTCTGTGCCACTCCTGCGTGCCCTGGTCTGTCTCTGGCCGGACTCTGCGCCGTTCCGGGTTCCTGAAACCTGTGCGGTGCCTTGTAGGGAGTGAGCACCGATCTGTGGAATACCGGATGCATTCTGGAACCCTCCGGAAGCGCCAGCCTGAAGGCCACCGGGTTGACCTGCTCTTCGATTTGATAGGGCCCCAGTTGCTTATGCCCTAGTTTCTTCTTGGCCAACGACCTGGCCGGCACTGCGTGGGCTGCTAACCAGACCCAGTCCCCCACGTGTAGCTCTTCGCCAACCCTTCTGCGTTTGTCCGCTTGTACCTTGTATGCGTGCTTGGCCAGTTCCAGGTGGCGTCTCAGCTGATCGTGGACTTCCTGCAGTTCCGACGCGAACGCATCTGCCGTCTGCGGCTCCCCTTCCCCCAGCCTTTCCAGTCCCGGGAAGGTTCTGGGGTGCCTCCCGTTGTTGGCGAAGAACGGTGTGACCCCCGTGGACACGTGCTTCGTGTTGTTGTAAGCGAACTCGGCGAGCGGCAGGTAATCCACCCATGTCGCAGGCTGTTGATTTGCATAACACCTCAAGTACTGCTGCATGATGGCATTGACCCGCTCTGCTTGCCCGTTGGTTTGCGGGTGTCTCGCCGACGCCAGGTTGATCTTGACGTTCAGGAAGCCCATCAGCCGCTGCCAGAAATTTGAGATGAACTGCCGCCCCCGGTCGGACAGAATAGACCGTGGCAGACCGTGAACCTTGAACACGTGGTCTATGAACAGTTTGGCGGTTTGTTCCGCCGTGGCCACCTTCGCACACGGAATGAAATGTGCCATCTTGGAGAACAAGTCCACCACCACCAGCACTGCCGTCTTGCCCCTCGAGCTGGGCAGATCCGTGACAAAGTCCAGGGCCACCCTCTCCCAAGGTTCGGCCGGAGTTTGCAGCGGTTCCAACAGTCCGGCCGGCGGTCTAAGCACTGGCTTCGCCCTCTGGCAGGTGTCACACCTCGCCACGTAGTCCGCGACCTCCCTTCTCATTCCAGGCCACCAGAAATCCCTGGCTACTAGTTCCACCGTCTTCTCCTTGCCGAAGTGCCCTGCAGTGGGCGCGTCGTGCATCTGCTGCAGCACCTTGGCGCGAAGTTCGTCTCCCGGCACGTAGATGGCCCCTTTACGGATGAGCAATCCATCTCTCAGCTGGAAACCGTCGGCCGCTGCTTTGCCCCTTTGCACCTCTGAGATCTTTGCTTGCGCGAAGGAGTCCCCCTGCAACGCTCGTCGCACCGCCTCCAGATCCACGGTTGCCGCGGCGCACGCCCACACTGTTGGTGCGAAGATGTGCATGGCGGCCGCTGGCGTTGCTTCCTCCAGATACTGTGGCTTGCGGGAGAGAGCGTCCGCCATGATGTTGGTGTCCCCCGGGACATACTCTATTCGGAAGTCGAAGTTCGCAAAGAACTCAGCCCAACGTATCTGCCTTTGGTTCAGGAACTGTGCCGTGCGCCAGTGCTCTAGGTTCTTGTGGTCCGTGCAAACCTGCACCGTGTGCTTGGCGCCGATCAGAAAGTGCCTCCACGCCTTGAACGCTGCATGAATGGCCAGCAACTCCCTGTCCCATATGGTGTAGTTCTGCTCGGACTTGCTGAGCTTCCTGGAGTAAAACGCTCCCGGTCGCCACACCCCCTGCGGGTCTTTCTGCAGCAGGACCGCCCCCACGGCTCTGTCCGAGGCGTCAGTCTCCACCCTCATCGGCTTGCTGGGGTTGACATGAAGCAGCTGCTCTTCCGACGCGAAGAGACGCTTGAGTGCCTGAAAGGACTGTTCCGCCTGCTCTGTCCAAATGAACTTCTTTTTCTTGGAGCTAAGCGTGTCAGTGATGGCCGCCGTCTGCATAGCGAAGCCCTTGATAAACTTGCGATAGAAGTTCGCAAAGCCGACAAACCGTTGGACCTCCTTCCGGTTGCGCGGGCTCTTCCAATCCAACACCGCTCGAACCTTGGCGCTGTCCATGGCGAGCCCCTTGTCAGACAGCTTGTAGCCCAGAAAATCCACCTCCGTCACGTCAAATTGGCACTTCTCCAGCTTGGCGTAGAGCCTATGGTGCTTCAGCCTGTTCAGTACTTCCTTGACGTGTTTGTCATGCTCCTGTTGCGACTCCGAAAAGATCAGGATGTCATCTAAGAAACAGACGCACGTCTTGTAGAGAAGTCCCGCCAACACGTGATGCATGAATGCTTGAAAAACGTGGGAGCCATTTTGCAATCCAAAAGGCATAACTCTATATTCGTAGGTCCCCAGTGGCGTGAACATGGCTGTTTTCCACTCGTCTCCCTCCCGCATGCGAATGAGGTTGTACGCACCTCACAGATCCAATTTGGTGAACACTCTGCCCTTCCGCACCTTTGCGAGGAGGTCGTCAATTCGGGGCATGGGGAAGTCCAACGGCTTAGTCACACTGTTCAAGGTCCTGTAATCCACTACGAGCCTCTTTTGGGGCGTATCCCGCTTCTTAACGAAGAACACCGGGCTGCCTCCCACCGCCTTGGACTCTCGGATGAAACCGCGCTCCAAATTATGATCTATGAACTCCTTGAGTTCTTGCAGCTCGTCCTCTGACATGGAATACAGTCTCCCCTTAGGCAGCGCCGCCCCTGGCAGCAGGTCAATCTTGCAGTCATATGGCCTGTGAGGGGGTAGCCTGTCTGCCTCCTTCTCGCAGAAAACTTCCAAAAATTCTGCGTACTTGTGGGGAATCGCTTGCAGTGTGCCTAGCAGTAGCTGTGACTCCTCTTCCTCTCCTTCCTGCCTGGGCACGATGCAGTGTTCAGCACAAAAGGAAGAGCCGAAGGTCAGCTGCCTCTGGTACCAAGCCAGCGTTGGGCTGTGTTTGTCCAGCCAACTCATGCCCAACACAATGGGCGTGTCCGACAATTGAGTGACGTTGAAGCTGATGACTTCTTGGTGATTCCCAAGTCGCATCACCATCGGTGGCGTCTGCTGCACCACTTGCCCTCCTAGCAGCTCCCTGCCATCCACCGTGACCACCTGCAGGGGCAGTGTGGCCGGCAGCAACTGTATAGCATGCTGGTTGACAAAGTCCTGCCCCATAAAGTCCGCATTGCTGCCTGAGTCAATGGTGATTGGCACGTCCATGGTGATGCCATTGGGCAGCTGGAGCGACGCGGTGAGCCTCACCACTGGTTTGGGCGGGAGGGGGTTCACGGGCTGTAAAATCTCTGGGGACTGCATCATTAATACGTCTGGCTGGGCCCCAGTGCCTCTTCCTCCAGCCAGACAGCGTCGTTTCCCTGCTGTGGTTCTCCTTGCTGCGTTGCTGCAGTCGCCATTGCTGAGGCTGCAGTGAGCTTGTGGAGCCTCTGGGGACACTCTTTCGCCATATGCCCTGGCTCCTCACAGACGTAACACTTCCTGTTCCCTCTAGGAGGCTTCGCTTTCACTGCTGCTGGTGCCAGGGCTCTGGTTGCTGACTGAGCCCTGGCACCTCCAACCTCCATCGGTTCAGCTCCTCCCCCTGGCGGAGGCGTGGATTGCGTACGTGCTGCTTCTCTGGGAAAGAAGGAGGAGCCCCTGGCTGGTTCGCGCCCTCCACGCCCTTCGTCCCTGCTCCACGGACGTCCTTCCAGCCGTACCCCCACTGCCAGCGCCCTCTGCACGACCTCCTGGGTGGTCCGGGGTCTCTCCCCCCTCGCAATCTCATCTTTTACAGAGCTGTTTAGTCCCTCCCAGAAAAGGTCTCTTACAGGAGTCGCATCTCTGTCCCATTCTAGGGCACTGGCCAAGGCGAAAAAGCGGGCATGGTACTGCCGTACGCTGGCCCTTCCCTGCTTCAGTCCATGAATCTGTTGCCGAGCAAGATCCACGTCAATGCTTGATAAAAAACACGCATCCATCGCTTTAATAAAGGCATTCGCATTTTGGAGCGCCGGATCGTTATCCCTCCATAAATTGCGCAGCCATGCTCTGGCATCCCCATGCAGATCAGACATGATGAACCCCACTTTCTCTTGCTCATCTCTAAAATCTTTACTCAGCAGTTGCAGTGCACACAGTACGTCTGCTTTAAAATTGGGATACTGTTGCAGGTTCCCATCGAAGTGAGAGACCAGACCGCCTGTGCGTCTCCCCAACCCAATCCCCTCTGGTTTGGGTGTCTGTTGCCCTTGCTTCGTAAGCACTTCCAACCTGACCTGGAGATCCCTGTAGGCGGCAGCTGCGTCCTCCTCTCTCTTCCTGGATGCGAGAGCCTCGGCATTCAGCTGTGACACTGCTTCTCTGAGTTCCGCTATCTGCTGTTCAGCCGTCATGTCGGCTGCCGTTCGTGAGCTCACTCGTAGGCACCTGCTTCTCTCCTCTCCTCGAGGCTGTAGATGCCCACAATACGTGAGACGGAGCTTACTGTCAGGGTTGCTTCAAGATCCTAGCTCACAGAGGATCACGCTAGCCAACGGTCATTAAGTAAAAGTCTTTATTGAGTTACAGTTTCCATTCTCAAGCTGCTGCGTGCAACCCTACGTCTAGTAGCTAGATCGGCGAAGCTCCGTCTGAATCTCCGCCCCTCGTACACCAACTTAATATCCTAGCCCTGCTCCACCTTTTCCGCCTGACTGTTCTTCTCTGGGTCCCTCTGCCCCCCTGGGTCTCTTCCTTCCGGGATTCTTCGGACGCTGACCCCCCGGACTCTCCTGTCTCCTTGCGCCGGGCTTTAGGACCCGGCTCTCTTTCCGGGCTGCCTACTGCGCTTCCTTCCTGTGCATTTGAACTTGGCGCGCGCGCCCAACCTTCCACCTTCCGTCTAACCGTTTCTTCGCTCCCAGATGGAGGTGTGGCCACCCCTGACTCGTGCCCTCCCTCCTGCTGTGAGCTGCCAGCGCTTGCCCCCTGGCTCCTTTCCTCTTCCCTGTTCTCTGGCGGTGACGCTGGACCCGATCTCCAACTGCTCTCCTCTGATTCCCCTCTGGCTCTATCTCCCTGGGGTGCCCCCCTAAACTCCCCCCTTGCCTTGGCCACTGGTGCTCCTTTCTGTGAATCCTCCGACTCACTGGAGAGACTCGGAGATCTCGGGTCGTCGTCATCGCTCATCCTTTCTTCTGCCTCCTCCCCTTCGCTCTCTGTTTCCTTCCTTGCCCTTGCCTCTGCTCCTGAACCCCTGACAAGTACGTACTACATACTCTATATTGCTTTATTTACAGTTCAAAGCTGGTATATTACAGAAAGACAACTTGCCTCTGCCGGAGCAGATAATGCATCCTCTCTCCTCGACAGCTCGGAGAGAATCACCCAGTGAAACTGCAAAGAACAGTGAAAAACAGGAAACCAGTGTACGTCACATCCAGTCTCCCTTTCCCGTGAGAAACTCCAACAGTACAGACTGTGGAATGTAAACACCTGTCTCGTGACAAGCCCTTTCGCTGCACAGTGAAGGAAAGCAGAAACCAACAAGCACAACAACCTGACCTGAAGGAGAGAAACGGATGCCATTTCCTGATTCAGCAGTGCAAAAAGACCCTAAATCAATTGTAGAAATCTAGACAACATTCAAAAGGTAAAAAATTGTTGCCCAGTTTATAATTTAACATCTTTTGGGGGCAATTCCAAACCTGTTATTCCAAGAAGAAAGGCCCCTGGTTTCTTTATAAATGTATATTTCAACATTTTTTTCAATTCATGATAAATCTTTTCCCAGAAGTCTTTGGCCTTGGGGCTGGTCCACCACATATGATAGAAAGTACCTTCGTTTTCTTTACATTTCCAGCAATGGTTATCACAGTTATGATAAATCTTTGCTTTGTTTTCCTTTAGTTAGTACAGTACATGCAGTGAACTTCACCCCTTTCTTCCACAATCTTTCCCAATCCTCAAACATGATGTTATGTCCTACATGTCTTGCCCAATCTATCATCACTGATTTAACTTGTTCATCCTTCGCATGCCACTCTAACAATGGGAAATGTAGTGTTTTCAAAGCCCCCCCCCCAATGTTGCAGGGGGCATTCTCTGGGTGTTTGGTGCTGCTTTGGAGTGAATCAGATGACATTGGACCTTTGGAGAAATCGTGACCCTGTGGGTTAGGGCACTGAAGCCTCATTTTTGGGGGGGTGCGCCATAAAACGTGAGGTTTTCACTGCCATAGATCACAAAACGGCTGCTGTTTTGTGCAAAGCTGGAAGACTGAGAAACTAGTATTTTATTGTTATTTTTAAAAAGATAAACTAAAGGTGTGTGCTTACAGGTAAACAGATACCAGTGTGCATGCCCATTATGACCTCAGGCAAGAATCAAGAAAATACAGGTGGTCCCTCTTAACTGACATTCTGAACTGAACAGAACTAAAGGGAGGGGCTGGTTCTGGAGCCAAGCTGTTTAGATTGGGTTTGGGTGGATGCGAAGAGGATGCCTCCAACTTCTTGGGCTTTGCTTCTCAACTTATTCTGCCTTCTGGGACCCCCCCAGCCCAAGACCAACCACCTTTTGGATAGGTGAGCATGCAGATATTTTGGAATGTGAGTGTGGGGCAGGATGACCGCGTATGAAAGCTCCTTTGAGCACAAGTGCTGGCCCCCCTTTTCTCTCCCATGGAGGCCCTGAACTGGCCAGCTCCTGGTTCAGGGCCTCCAAGGGAGAGAAAAGGGAACCTTAGTTACTCTTTGCCTTCTGAGGACAATGTATCACTCCCAGAGCCCCAAGACTTATGGCTGCTGCTCTGTCAGCCTCAGGCCATCCAAGGGATCATGAGCAAAGCACACAAGCCCTGCCCGCCAGATATGAAGCACTCTCCTGAGAGAATTTGGGTTTTTTAACTGGCTGAACAGAGTTTCAGCCCTTGGGGAATTTGATTTCTTAAACATACACCTTCCCCTTCCTTGTGTCCCTGGTGAGAAAAGCCAATCCTGCTTTCTTCCTTTGGTAATTTAATCAGAGGAAATAAACTCTTTCAATGGTCTAATAGATTTGCTGAATCATGAATTCTGTACATGCACAGAGGCTATACCTCTTGAAACCCCAAAGATGGGCAAGATGGGGCATTTCTCTCCACCTGGCTCCACCGGATATTGCTGATGGCCAATGAAAGCCCAAGTAGGGATTCCTAGTGGGGGATGTTGCTGTGGTATACTGGAGGAGCAGGGCCAGGAGGCTAACTTGGACACCTGAGAACACAAAAAAGCAACAGCAAAACAACTACATGTTTCCTTTTAAATGGGCCTTCCTGCTGAGTGTAAAGCATAGATCCTCATTTTTTAAGGGAAAAGGGAAAGAAGGCTTCTCCCAAAGTGTTAGAAGGCCACAAATAATGTAACAATAGAACAAAACAAATGTGCCGTTTCATGTGATACAGAATCCTATGTGCAAATCTGTTAGATTGAGAAATTTGTACTAAATAAGAAAAAAAAATTAAAGGTGTGTGCTTGCAGGTAAACAGATTGGAGATTTTCTGCAAGATCTTGTGAGATCTCATTGAAGTCTTGCAAGATGTCTAGGAGAGCAAAATATGTATTGAGATTTGGGAGAGATCTTGCATGCTCTTTCAGGGACCAAAGCCATCACTGCTGCAGCGCCAAAGGCAGGTGGCTAAGGGGTGGTGAGTGTCCCACGGGGCGAAATGGGATGTACCCCCCCCCTCAAGCTCAGGATTCCAGAACTAACAACTGTCAGTTGGGAGGGATGGAAGGCAAGGACCCACAGCCCAGGTGGGGCTCACTAGCTTGGGGAGGAGGTGTGTGATTCCTCAGCTGGAGTAGATGCAGGACAGTTGAGGCTCACATGCCTCATCACTGCAGAAGCTATAACTGGAAAGCTGTCCTGGCCAGGCCTGTGTCCTTTAGCTCCAGTTGGGAGTGAAACGGATGATGTCTGATTTTTGGCGAAATAATTTTTTTTAAAAAAATTATGATTTTCAAGTTTATACATTTCAATAATTTTGCAGTCATTTTAACATTTCAAAACTTGACTTCCTTCCCCCTCTGTCTGCAGTTCTTTAAATTGATTCTTCATATCTTATGCATATCCAAATTACCTCAATTTCTTCATTTATGCATCTGCTTTAAATATATAATCTTATTCAACTGCAGGTTATTCCAATAATCCTGCCAATGTTCTTATCTGTTTACAGTTTGTAACTATTCATTAAACCATTTCCATTCTTTAATAAAAAGTTTGTTCTCTTGCTCCTAGAAACGGTCAGCATGTGACAGAGGCCACATCCTGGGAACGGTTTGACTGGCCACCTAAACCAGGTGAGGGCAGCCAAGGAGTCTCAAATGCTCAGGAACTTCCCCTGTGTGCCAAGACAGGCTCCAGCAGATTGAGCGGACAAGACCAAGCGTGGGCCCAGTGGTCAAGAAGGTGGTTTCTGCAATGCTGTGGAGGGAAGTGAGGGGCAGATGGGGCTCATCCACCTATAAAGATAGCCCATCGAAGAGAAGGAAAACTCTGATCCTAATTTGCCTTGTGGGATATCTTTGGGAGCTGAAAAGGCTAAGGAGTAAAGCCTACACAAATCTGGAGTGGAGTCCCTCAGGCGGTTGGATGGCGCCGTTTACAACCCCTTCTGACATCTCCTGCAGCCCAACTGGTGCCTAACTCTGCTTTCCTTGGAAACACATCTGCAAAGCCAAGAGAGGGAGTCTTGTCATCTGGGAAGCCCGGGACCTCCAGACACACTGCCCAGTCTTGCTCCCTGGAGAGGTCACTTTGGGACTGCTGACACCGGTGCTTGACTTTTGACCTCACCCCCGGAGGCGCACTCCATTGCTTCTCAAGACAGACAAATGCCAACATTAAAAAACTATTTGAAAGAATTTTATTTCATTCACAAAAGACAATCTGGCATGTGATTAGGACAGTGGTTTTCAGACAACGGGTGACACGTTTATTCATCCAATTTGGAAGTCTCTGTCTTGTCTTCGCACATGCGCAGTTCCATCTAGGAGCAACAACAAGGGAAGGAGCCAAACTGTCGACTCCTGCAGCGAGACTCAGGATTTCCACTCATGCTCACAAACGTAGGAAAAAGCACCGCCTAGGATAAAAGGATGATCACAGAATAGCATGTTTGTAAAGGAACTTGATTAGAATAATAATGATGATGATGATTTTTATTTTATTTTTCTATTTGGGTTTGTGGGGAAGGGGTTACTGGGTCTTGGTGGGGAGGGAGATCTGTGCTGGAGTTGCTGGCCTCACTGCTGTCGCTGCCCGGAAGAGAGAAGAAGAGAAAATATTTTTAATCTTTCCATTTCTTATTATGTTGACAACCCATCTTTCCTTCAAGGATCTCCAGGTGGCTTACACTATTCTCCCTTTCTTTAATTATATTTACTTCCTCATTCCATTTCTCTTCCAATATCTCTTCCTCCTCCTCCTCGCAGACCAGGGGGTGGATTTTAGGGGCACAACAGCAGGAGGCCAGCAGCTCACACAGCCTGCCACACTGGCCATTCTCTCTTTCAACAGCCTTGGAGAACAACTGAGTAGGCATCTAGAGCGTCAACTGAACAGGCATGTGGATCAGCTAGTCACTGGACACAGTCTATTCTTTTGGAGGGGGCTTTCCCCAGTTTCCATTTATAAGAAGTTTGAAAGGTTGCCTCTTTATAAAGTCTGTTTCCTTGTGACGAGAGACCACACTGGATACTCAGTGTTTTTGAAATATATAAAGGTAAAGGGACCCCTGACCATTAGGTCCAGTCGTGGCCGACTCTGGGGTTGCAGCGCTCATCTTGCTTTATTGGCGGACCAGTCATGAACAGCTTCCGGGTCATGTGGCCAGCATGACTAAGCTGCTTCTGAACCAGAGCAGCGCACGGAAACGCCCTTTACCTTCCCGCCGGAGCATTACCTATTTATCTACTTGCCCTTTGACGTGCTTTCGAACTGCTAGGTTGGCAGGAGCAGGGACCGAGCAACAGGAGTTCACTCCGTCGTGGGGATTCGAACCGCCGACCTTCTGATAGGCAAGTCCTAGGCTCTGTGGTTTAACCCACAGCGCCACCGGCATCCCTATTATTTATTTATTTAGATACTTGGATTTTGGGCGAAGGGAGAACTGGGTCTTGGAGCGGGGTAGAGCTGTACTGGAGCTGCTGGCCTCACTGCTATCACTGCCTGAAGAGAAATGAAGAGAAAAGATTCTTAATTTTTTCATTAATTATTACATTGATGACCCATCTTTCCTGCAAGGATCTCCAGGTGGCTTGCGTTATTCTCCCTTCCTCCCTTCTTCATCCCATCCCTGAACTCTTCTTGAATCAGGGAGCTGCCTCCCCCCATCCCAGTGATCCAGATTCTCTCTGGCCTCCCTGTTCCTCCTGAACAAAGATCAACACTCACCATTGGTAGTAGCATCTGTGGTATCCATCCTCTGGTCCCTTGGCCTTACGTAGATCGTTCTCACCTTTACCCTTCTTTCCTTTCCATCCTTCATTACACTCACTGTGTCCTCCTCCTCACAGACCAGGGGATGGATTTTTGTGGCACGACAGCAGGAGACCAGCAGCTCACCCAGCCTTCTCAGACTGCAGAATCTAGGGAAGAAGAGGGAAAATAGACAGGAAATGGGTTCTAGATGCTTCATTGATACTCTTTATCTGGCAGATAAACCTACTTTCAGAAACCTCTCATGGCGATTGCAGCAAGCAGCTGAAACCAGAGAGGAGGGCATCTTGTCAAGAGACCCTCCAGAACTGGGAGATCCCTTTCTTGTGGTGATGCCCGCAAGGGAGAAGGCAAGCCATTTCCCTCAAAGGATCTAAGAGGGTCCTGAGGTCAATCTTTAAAAATTAATCTAACCGTGATATGGTTCCTTATATATCTGAATCTTGAGGGATAGCAAATGAAGCAAAATGCAGGAAGAATAAGAGATCCTACGTATACACGAGATGAATAAATTTTCATTTTTCAGAAAACACAATTCACACCAACAACCTATTTTCTTTGAACTATCCTCAAATAGTTGCTCTTCCCAAAGTTGTCAGCCAAGTCAGTCATCCGGAGAACGTGTCACAATGGAGGACATGACACCGTCACTTTAGCTACCTGGCTTTACAAGGGACATGGCTCCCTTTAATGTTCATTTTTAAAAATATATATTTTAGTGGGTTAAGCAGTTTTGTTTAGTTTATTTTAAAAAGTTCGATACCTCTTCCTTTTCATGTAGCACAGTGATTTAGGCATTCTACTTACGCTTTAGATGAAGAAAGTCAATTCGTTGCGCTAAAAAACATGTTTGCTTCCTCAAAATCTTCCTCCTCTCGTCTGAACTATCCTCAAATAGTTTCTCATCCCAAAGTCCTCATCACATCCCTGAATTCTTCTTGAATGAGGGAGCTGCCTCCCCGCTCCCCAGCGAGCGGGATTTTCTCTGGCCTCCCTGTTCCTGATGAACAAAGATCAACACTCACCATCTAAATTGGTATCAGTGGCATCCATCCCCTGGTCGCTTGGTCTTACATAAATTATTTTCACCTTCACTAAAGATTCCTTCTGATCTTCATAACCATCACTTCATCCTCCCATTTCTCTTCCAATATCTCTTCCTCCTCCTCCTCACAGACCAGGGGATGGATCTTTGGCACGTGACAGCAGGAGACCAGCAGCTCACGCAGCCAATCTTTATAAACTAATTTAACCATGACATGGTTCCCTACGTTTCTGAATCTTGAGGGATAGTAAAAGAAACAGAATGCAGAAGGAATTAGGAATCCTACTTATATGGTGTAATGAAGTCTCTTCATTACACCAGAAAACGTATTTCCTTTCTCACAAACCACCTCCTCCTTCTCCACGCTACGCCATCTTTGCCATCTTTATAGGTTAGGGTTTAATATAAGTTCAATATTAAAAGTGTTGCCTTCTCTTTTACCTTTGTTTCCCAGTAACTTCCACTCTTTTACCACAAACAGCGCTGACAATCCAAGTCTTTTAACTCAGTCTCTTTCGCTGGGCTCACGCCACTTCAAAGTAAAAAACAAGTTAAGTCCTTGAATTCCGCTTCTTTTAATGGGCTAGTACTGCTGCTGCAGAGTGAAATTTGAATCTGTCTTCCTTTTCTTACTGGTACTTGTTAGAGAAATCTTTGCCTATGGTTACGTATAATGAGAAATATTTCCAATATGTTTAAGATAAAATCTCCCGTTCTTTCCTCTTTATGTGCTAGTCTTTTGGGTCTGTTTCTGAGCAGTTCAGTTTGTATAAATAAGTCTCACAGACCCTCTTCTCCTCAAGCTCTCCTTATTAGCTGCCGTTCTTACCGTTTGGGACTTTGAGGCTTGCTGCTGAGGATTGCTCGTGTCCTTGCGTCTAGGTACTCTCTGTCGACTCACCTCCTGGTTAGGACGTGGGCTTCGAAGGGTTCCTTTTTTGACGCTGCCGGACAATGTCAGCCCTGGGCCACGCCCAGAGCCTTTTATGGGGGTTGTGTAGCCTCCGCGTTGCCCCCCAAAGTTCCCTCTAACAGCTGCTAGGCACGGAGAACCCGCGAAGCACATCCACAACGGAGGGCGGAAAAACCGGAAGCCCTTACATACCAGGTTTGGGAGGGGGATTTGGTCTGCGATAGGCTTTTTCCGTAGGGACATGGGTGGCCACAGAGCCTAGGGCTTGCTGATCAGAAGGTCGGCAGTTCGAATCCCAGCGACGGGGTGAGCTCCTGCGGCTCGGTCCCAGCTCCTGCCAACCTAGCAGTTCTAAAGTGGAAGTAGATAAATACCGTATTTTTCACTCTATAGGACGCACTTTTTCCCCTCCAAAAATTAAGGGGAAATGATCAAAGCAGCAGAAATAAGAGATGATTGGATCCCTTTCTGAGCTCGAAGCATGGGTACCCCCAACAAAAATTTAAAATTCGGTTTTGTAATTTGGAACTAATGTGATTTGATTGGTTTGCTAATAAAAATTATTTAAAAAAAAAAAAAACAAATTAAGGGAAAATTTGTGTGCGCCCTATGGAGTGAATGCTGGCTGCGCAGCTAAGCCCAAAGCCAGAACAGGGAGAAGGAGCACTGCGCAGCGCTCCGTCTCGCTGTTCTACCTTGGGGTTAGCTGCGCAACGCCTCCGCAGGGCAGCGGGGTGAAGGCCCCCTGCCGCCCTGCGGAGGCTTCAAGGGCCATCCCTGAAGCCAGAACAGCAAGGTGGAGCACTGGACAGCACTCCGTCTCGCTGTTCTAGCTTGGGGTTAGCTGCGCAAAGCCTCCGCAGGGGGCTTCAAAGGCTTCAAAGGCTGCGCTCTGGGGGCTTCAGGCAGCTATCCGCAAGCCTTCCAAGCGCAGCAGGAGTTCCCGCTGCACTCAGAAGGCTTGTGGATAGCCACCTGAAGCCTGGAGAGCGAGAGGGGTCGGTGCACACCGATCCCTCTCGCTCTCCAGGCTACGCTTCACTGGAGAGGCACTGCACAGTTTTCCCTCGCTGCGCAGCGCCCCTTCAGCGAAGCGGGAGGAGAAATGGAAGGGGCCCCGTTTCCCCTGCCGCTTCACTGAAGGGACACTGAGCAGAGAGGGAGAGAATTCCCCCCCTCCGTTCTCCCCCTCCTATGATCCGGTGCGTCTTATGGTCCGGTGCGTCCTATAGAGCGAAAAATACGGTAGGTGCCGTTCTGTCGGGAAGGTAAACAGCCTTTCCGTGCACTGCTCTGCTTTTGCCAGAAGCGGCTTCGTGATCCTGGCCACATGACCCGGAAGCTGTACGCCGGCTCCCTCAGCCTATAGAGCGAGATGAGCGCGCAACCCTAGAGTCGTCCGCGACTGGACCTAACGGTCAGGGGTACCTGTTCCTTTACCTAGGCTTTTTCCAGATCTGCCTTACTGCCCTATGTTTCTAAATCTTGAGGGAGAGCAAAAGAAGCAGAATGCAGAAAGAATTAGACATCCTACTTACACTCAAGAAGAAGAAATCTTTATTTTGCCGGAAAACATCATTACTTCTCACAAACCACCTCCTTTCTCCTGAACTATCCTCAAATAGTTGCTCTTCCCAAAGTCCTCAGCCAAGTCACTCAGCAGGGGGACGTGTCACAATGGAGGCCCTGACCCTGTTGCTTTAGCTACCTTGCTTAACAATGTGAATTGTTCCCCTTAACATTAATTTTTCAAATATATCTTCCAGTGGGTTTTTATTTTTTTTTATTTAGGAAGGATCTAGAGCTGGCTTCATCCAGCACGGTGCATTTCTGGACAGGACAGGAAACACCTTGCAAACACACTTTTCAACATGGCGGTGTCACCAAGGAAAAACACTCCTGGCCTAGACTATGGCTGCTGTTTCTCAATTAATAGTAAAAAATGACCCTTCTCAACATCCTGTAATAAACTGTCCAGTATTAGGATGGACAGGAGCAGGACTTCACCCTTAGACCCCCTCATCCCCCTGTTTCTTTCTGTTTCTGCCCAGTGTCTTCTGCCAATCAACAGCTTTCCTTAGCTTGCAAGGAAGTGAAATGTTATGAGCTACTTGGTGCCAGACTCCCCTTTGCCCTGAGTTTCTGGGTGCCAGGCACTGAACCCCTGGACACTGAACATCAGGGGAATTGATCTAAGCTGTACCCCAAGCACTACATTTGATTGTTGGTTATTAAAAACTGATTGAAACCATTTTATTTCATTCACAAAAGAAATTCTAACATGTGATTATGATAACAGTTTATATAATAAAGGTGACACGTTTATTGATCCTTTTTGTAAGTTATTATTTGTCTACTTTAATGTATTTTTTATATATATTAATCAGTAAGGGGGTGGGGTGGGAAGCAGTTTTGCATATGAAACTGGTGGATGGCTGTCATTAATCCAGATCAATTTCATAGAATCATAGAAACTTATAGCTGGAAGGGACACCAAGGGTCATCTAGTCCAACCCCCTGTGATGCAGCAATCTCAGCAAAAGAATCCATGGCAGACGGCCATCCAACCTCTGCTTAGTAACCTCCAAGGAAGGAGAGTCCACCACCTCTCATGGGAATCTGTTCCAATGCCAAACAGCCCTTACTGTCAGAAAGTTTTTATGAATGTTTAGTTGGAATCTCCTTTCTTATAACTTGAATCCATGGGTTCGAGTCCTACCATCTAGAGCAGGAGAAAACAAGCTTGTTCCCTCTTCCATGTGACAGCCCTTAAGATATTTGAAGATGGCTGTCAGATCTCCTCTCAGTTTCCTCTTTTCCAGGCCAAACCTACCCAGCTCCTTCAAGTGTTTCTCTTCAATCTTAGTTTCCAGACCCTTGGTTGTCTTGGTTGCCCTCCTCTGCACACATTCCAGCTTGTTAACATCTTCTTGAATGATGCTGCCCAGAACTGGACACAGGACTCCAGGTGTTGCCTGACCAAGGTAGGAGAGAGTAGGACTTGGACTTCATTTCATCAGGACCCTGGACTTCCATAGATGCAATCTAGAACAGCGTTACCATTTTCTGCTGCTGCACATTCCTTGTGGCTGAGGCTCAGGGTAACACCCCCGGGACCTTTCAGTTCATGGTGTCCATGGAGGCGCAGGTCAATTCTGTGTCCAGGGCAGCTGTTTACCAGCTACATCTAGTACGCAGGCTGAGACCCTATCTACCTGCGGATTGCCTCGCCAGAGGGGTGCATGCTCTGGTTTTCTCCCGCTTGGACTACTGCAATGCGCTCTACGTGGGGCTACGTTTGAAGGTGACCCGGAAACTACAACTAATCCAGAATGCGGCAGCTAGACTGGTGACTGGGAGTGGCCCCCAAGACCTACATTGGCTCTCAGTATGTTTCCGGGCACAATTCAAAGTATACCTGAAGGAGCGCCTCCACCCCCATCATTCTGCCTTGACACTGAGGTCCAGCGCTGAGGGACTTTTGGCGGTTCCCTCCCTATGAGAAGCCAATTTACAGGGTAGTGGTGCCTGCCCTGTGGAACCCCCTCCCACCAGATGTCAAAGAGATAAACAGCTACCTGACATTTAGAAGACATCTTAAGGCAGCCCTGTTCTGGGAAGCTTTGAATGTTTGACAGACTTATTTTATTTTAATATTTTGTTGGAAGCAGCCCAGAGTGGCTGGGTATAAATAATAATAATAAATTATTATTATTATTATTATTATTATTATTATTATTATTATTATTATTATTATTATATGATGATGATGATGACTGTGAGGTGTTACAAGTCATTAACTTCAAGCCACACTGCCATGCCTTTGAAGACACAAACCATCCCAGCTTTTCAGAGCTGGCTATCATGGCTTCTTTAATCTTTGTGTATTGCTCCACCATGTGGCTGAATCATATAAAGCACTGACTTTTACATATCTCTTGACCTCTAATTGCAAGAAGATCTCGTTAACTTGGATTATAATCTTTATAAATTGGAGTTGTGGAGCAGGTCCTCGAGAGGGGGGGGGCTCCCACCATTCCTCCTCAGTCCAGCCCCTGACAACCATGTGGGTTACGGCGTCGAGGGCTCATTTTGTGGGGCGATGTGAAACGTAGTGTTTTCACCCCCAAACCTTGCAGGGGGCATTCTCTGGGTGTTTGGCGCCGCTTTGGAGTGAATTGGACAACGTCTGACTTTTGGAGAAATTGGGATCCTGTGAGTTAGGGCGCCAAAGGCTCATTTTTGGGGGTGCCATGAAATGTGGGGTTTTCACTGCCAAACATTTCAGGGGGTCTTTAGCAGGTGTTTGCCGTTGCTTTGTTGTGAATCCTAAGACATCGGGTTTTCAGCGAAATCGTGGCCACCATATCTATCCTGACAGATGATTTGGCCTGTCACCCTTGTGTGGAAGTAAAGGATGAGATTCCCCTACTACTCCGCCTGGGGTCTCCAATGTGGTGCACCCAGCCTCCACTCACACTATTCCTATGCTGGGGAATTTGGGGGTGGTTTGTGGGGATGTTATGTACTGAGTTGAAGAGGATCAAAAATGCTACAGTCTGATTGGTCCTAGAACAATAGGATCCAACATGCAGCAGTCTGATTGGTCCTAGAACAATGCAGCAGTCTGATTGGTCCGCAGGAGCCACCCAATCCAGCTCCAGGTGGAAGTGAATCCACAACCTGATTGGCCTACAGGAGAATCCCAGAATTAGCCAATCACGTGCAGCCCATTGTGTAAATAATGTATATAAAGCAGATATTGTGGGGGAACTTTCATTCCTCGCTACTATGAGCTGAATATAGAGCATGAAATCCACTCTCGACTCCGAGTATATTTCAGGGGTAGAGCTGTTTGGGATATTTCCTGCTTGTGAATTATTATTTGTGTGTGTGTGTGTGTGTGTGTGTGTGTGTGTGTGTGTGTGTGTAAAACACATGCCTAAAGCGTTAAATCTGGGATGGGCATGGAAGTTCCGAGGTGGGCCACCAGGTGGCACTGCAGGCCATGCTCCAGCTGCTGCTGCTGCTACAGGTGCCAGTAAGTCTCGCATTTTCAACCTCTTCCTCCTCCATTGCACTAGCTAAATGATTCCTTGCTGGACTCCCATCGCTGAGGCCAAATGTACCTTTACCGAGCCAAATATCCTTTCGAATTATACACCCAGCACATGGAACCTGACAAAGGGGCAATACAAGTGGACTCTCTGTGCCCTTACCACAGTAAAAAGACTGATACTGGTGAGCTGGAAAAATAAAAATGCGTCTCCCTTCTATGATTGGATTGAAGACTTCTACAAACTCACCACATCTGAACAACCTGCAGATAAACGCAGACTTGCCATGGACAAATTCAATGATACAGTGGTACCTCGGGTTAACATACACTTCAGGTTACAGACTCTGCTTGTAGCCTTTTTAGCCTCGGGTGAGAAGAGCTTTGCGCCCGGGACAGGGAAATGGGAGTCAACAGACACTCAAGGAATAGTTTCAGAGAAAAGCTTTATTCTGCCATCCGGGGTGGCAGAAGGAGCAAGTGTGATAGATTCACAAAACAAGCATGAGTTCACAGCCATTTGCGCAGAGCATATATTCCCCTTCCAGTTCCCTCCCCTTTCTCCTCCTCCTCAAGAGTCCTGCCCCATTGTGATGAAATTCCAGTGCCTGTCTTCGGAGAACTTCCTGACATTAGTGACGAAGATGCCTCCAGTGCTGAAGGACATGAAGAAGAAGTGGTTCTTGAAGATGATGCTCCACATCCATTTTCCCAAAAGGAGTTGAATGATCTAGTTTGCGACCTCAGCTTGTCAAAGGACTCTGCCGAACTGTTGGCAACCAGATTGAAGGGGGGGAAACTCCTCTCTGACATCAGCTTCTTCCACAACAGGCATCAAGAGTACCTCCGTTTTTTCTCAGAAGAGAAGGACTTGGTGTACTGTGCAGATATTGCGCAGCTTCTGCTCAAGCTTGGAGTGCCACAGTACGAAACCAAAGATTGGAGACTGTTCTTTGACAGCAGCAAGCGATCACTGAAATGTGTTCTGCTACACAACAGCAACCAGTTTGCCTCTATACCCCTGGCTCACTCGACTACACTGAAGGAGAACTATGAAGCAGTGAAGTATGTGCTGGAGAAAATTGGTTATGGTCAGCATAAGTGGTTTATTTGTGTTGACCTGAAGATGGTGAACTTTTTGTTGGGACAACAGTCTGGCTTCAACAAGTACCCATGTTTTCTGTGCATGTGGGATAGTAGGGACCGTGCTCAGCATTACACGAAGAAGGACTGGCCTGTGCGGGAGGAATTGGTGCCTTGCAAAGAAAGGAACGTCATCAACGACCCTCTGGTGGACAGGGACAGAATACTCTTCCCACCGCTGCACATCAAGCTCGGCTTAATCAAGCAGTTCACCAAAGGCTCTGGACAAGGATGGTGACTGCTTCACTTGTGCCAGGATTGACCATGGAGAAGTTGAAAGCTGGCATCTTTGACGGTCCTCAGATCCGTCAGCTCATCAGAGATCCAGAGTTCAGAAACTCAATGAACGAAATGGAACTGGAAGCGTGGAAGGCATTTGTTCTGGTAGTGAAGAACTTTCTAAGCAACAATAAGGTCAGAAACTATGCAGAACTTGTCAACAACATGCTGACTGCTTTCAGAAACCTTGGCTGCAACATGAGCGTCAAGATGCACTACCTATTTTCACATATGAACCGGTTTCCTGAGAACCTGGGTTCAATGAGTGACGAGCAGGGGGAGAGATTCCATCAGGACATGAAAGAGATGGAGACCAGGTATCAGGGTCGCTGGGACGCAGTCATGATGGCTGACTACTGTTGGACTCTGAAGAGAGACCTCCCTGCCGCTGAGCATTCCAGGAATTCCAAGAAACGGAAGTTCAAGCCCTGAAGTTTGAAAAATGGTGAAGCAACATGCAATTTATGTGTACTTAACTTTTTCAATGCCCACCATTCAGTTTACAGTAATCGGTGTTTCTATCAGGTAATCATTATATGTTCTTGGAAAAGCATTATTTTCTCTTAAAAACATATTTAGGATGATATGTGTTGACAAAAATCAGCTGATAATGCCACAAAATGTAATCGATTTTGTCACAAGATCTGATTTTTTACAAATCAACATAGCACAACAACCTGACCTGAAGGAGAGAAACGGATGCCATTTCCTGATTCAGCAGTGCAAAAAGACCCTAAATCAATTGTAGAAATCTAGACAACATTCAAAAGGTAAAAAATTGTTGCCCAGTGTATAATTTAACATCTTTTGGGGGCAATTCCAAACCTGTTATTCCAAGAAGAAAGGCCTCTGGTTTCTTTATAAATGTATATTTCAACATTTTTTTCAATTCATGATAAATCTTTTCCCAGAAGTCTTTCACCTTGGGGCAGGTCTACCACATATGATAGAAAGTACCTTCGTTTTCTTTACATTTCCAGCAATGGTTATCACAGTTATGATAAATCTTTGCTAATTTAACAGGGGTCAGATACCATCTATACATCATTTTCATTATGTTTTCCTTTAGTTAGTACAGTACATGCAGTGAACTTCACCCCTTTCTTCCACAATCTTTCCCAATCCTCAAACATGATGTTATGTCCTACATGTCTTGCCCAATCTATCATCACTGATTTAACTTGTTCATCCTTCGTATGCCACTCTAACAATGGGAAATGTAGTGTTTTCAAAGCCCCCCCCCCCAATGTTGCAGGGGGCATTCTCTGGGTGTTTGTTGCTGCTTTGGAGTGAATCAGATGACATTGGACCTTTGGAGAAATCGTGACCCTGTGGGTTAGGGCACTGAAGCCTCATTTTGGGGGGTGTGTGCCATAAAACGTGAGGTTTTCACTGCCATGGATCACAAAACGGCTGCTGTTTTGTGCAAAGCTGGAAGACTGAGAAACTAGTATTTTATTGTTATTTTTAAAAAGATAAACTAAAGGTGTGTGCTTACAGGTAAACAGATACCAGTGTGCATGCCCATTATGACCTCAGGCAAGAATCAAGAAAATACAGGTGGTCCCTCTTAACTGACATTCTTAACTGAACAGAACTGAAGGGAGGGGCTGGTTCTGGAGCCAAGCTGTTTAGATTGGGTTTGGGTGGATGCGAAGAGGATGCCTCCAACTTCTTGGGCTTTGCTTCTCAACTTATTCTGCCTTCTGGGACCCCCCAGCCCAAGACCAACCACCTCTTGGATAGGTGAGCATGCAGATATTTTGGAATGTGAGTGTGGGGCAGGATGACCGCGTATGAAAGCTCCTTTGAGCACAAGTGCTGGCCCCCCTTTTCTCTCCCATGGAGGCCCTGAACTGGCCAGCTCCTTGTTCAGGGCCTCCAAGGGAGAGAAAAGGGAACCTCAGTTACTCTTTGCCTTCTGAGGACACGGTCTCACTCCCAGAGCCCCAAGACTTACGGCTGCTGCTCTAACAGCCTCAGGCCATCCAAGGGATCATGAGCAAAGCACACAAGCCCTGCCCGCCAGATATGAAGCACTCTCCTGAGAGAATTTGGGTTTTTTAACTGGCTGAACAGAGTTTCAGCCCTTGGGGAATTTGATTTCTTAAACATACACCTTCCCCTTCCTTGTGTCCCTGGTGAGAAAAGCCAATCCTGCTTTCTTCCTTTGGTAATTTAATCAGAGGAAATAACTATTTCAGTAGTCTAATAGATTTGCTGAATCATGAATTCTGTACATGCACAGAAGCTATACCTCTTGAAACCCCAAAGATGGGCAAGATGGGGCATTTCTCTCCACCTGGCTCCACCGGATATTGCTGATGGCCAATGAAAGCCCAAGTAGGGATTCCTAGTGGGGGATGTTGCTGTGGTATATTGGAGGAGCAGGGCCAGGAGGCTAACTTGGACACCTGAGAACACAAAAAAGCAGCAGCAAAACAACTACATGTTTCCTTTTAAATGGGCCTTCCTGCTGAGTGTAAAGCATAGATCCTCATTTTTTAAGGGAAAAGGGAAAGAAGGCTTCTTCCAAAGTGTTAGAAGGCCACAAATAATGTAACAATAGAACAAAACAAATGTGCCGTTTCATGTGATACAGAATCCTATGTGCAAATCTGTTAGATTGAGAAATTTGTACTAAATAAGAAAAAAAAATTAAAGGTGTGTGCTTGCAGGTAAACAGATTGGAGATTTTCTGCAAGATCTTGTGAGATCTCATTGAAGTCTTGCAAGATGTCTAGGAGAGCAAAATATGTATTGAGATTTGGGAGAGATCTTGCATGCTCTTTCAGGGACCAAAGCCATCACTGCTGCAGCGCCAAAGGCAGGTGCCTAAGGGGTGGTGAGTGTCCCACGGGGCGAAATGGGATATACCCCCCCTCAAGCTCAGGATTCCAGAACTAACAACTGTCAGTTGGGAGGGACGGAAGGCAAGGACCCACAGCCCAGGTGGGGCTCACTAGCTTGGGGAGGAGGTGTGTGATTCCTCAGCTGGAGTAGATGCAGGACAGTTGAGGCTCACATGCCTCATCACCGCAGAAGCTATAACTGGAAAGCTGTCCTGGCCAGGCCTGTGTCCTTTAGCTCCAGTTGGGCGTGAAACGGATGATGTCTGATTTTTGGCGAAATAATTTTTTTTAAAAAAATTATGATTTTCAAGTTTATACATTTCAATAATTTTGCAGTCATTTTAACATTTCAAAACTTGACTTCCTTCCCCCTCTTTCTGCAGTTCTTTAAATTGATTCTTCATATCTTATGCATATCCAAATTACCTCAATTTCTTCATTTATGCATCTGCTTTAAATATACAATCTTATTAAACTGCAGGTTATTCCAATAATCCTGCCAATGTTCTTATCTGTTTACAGTTTGTAACTATTCATTAAACCATTTCCATTCTTTAATAAAAAGTTTGTTCTCTTGCTCCTAGAAACGGTCAGCATGTGATAGAGGCCACATCCTGGGAACGGTTTGACTGGCCACCTAAACCAGGTGAGAGCAGCCAAGGAGTCTCAAATGCTCAGGAACTTCCCCTGTGTGCCAAGACAGGCTCCAGCAGATTGAGCGGACAAGACCAAGTGTGGGCCCAGTGGTCAAGAAGGTGGTTTCTGCAATGCTGTGGAGGGAAGTGAGGAGCAGATGGGGCTCATCCACCTATAAAGATAGCCCATCGAGGAGAAGGAAAACTCTGATCCTAATTTGCCTTGTGGGATATCTTTGGGAGCTGAAAAGGCAAAGGAGTAAAGCCTACACAAATCTGGAGTGGAGTCCCTCAGGCGGTTGGATGGCGCCGTTTACAACCCCTTCTGACATCTCCTGCAGCCCAACTGGTGCCTAACTCTGCTTTCCTTGGAGACACATCTGCAAGGCCAAGAGAGGGAGTCTTGTCATCTGGGAAGCCCAGGACCTCCAGACACACTGCCCAGTCTTGCTCCCTGGAGAGGTCACTTTGGGACTGCTGACACCCTTGCTTGACTTTTGACCTCACCCCCGGAGGCGCACTCCATTGCTTCTCAAGACAGACAAATGCCAACATTAAAAAACTATTTGAAAGAATTTTATTTCATTCAAAAAAGACAATCTGGCATGTGATTAGGACAGTGGTTTTCAGACAACGGGTGACACGTTTATTGATCCAGTTTGGAAGTCTCTGTCTTGTCTTCGCACATGCGCAGTTCCATCTAGGAGCAACAACAAGGGAAGGAGCCAAACTGTCAACTCCTGCAGCGAGACTCAGGATTTCCACTCATGCTCACAAACGTAGGAAAAAGCACCGCCTAGGATAAAAGGATGATCACAGAATAGCATGTTTGTAAAGGAACTTGATTAGAATAATAATGATGATTATTATTTTTATTTTATTTTTCTATTTGGGTTTGTGGGGAAGGGGGGGGACTGGGTCTTGGTGGGGAGGGAGATCTGTGCTGGAGTTGCTGGCCTCACTGCTGTCGCTGCCCGGAAGAGAGAAGAAGAGAAAATATTTTTAATCTTTCCATTTATTATTATGTTGACAACCCATCTTTCCTTCAAGGATCTCCAGGTGGCTTACGCTATTCTCCCTTTCTTTAATTATACTTACTTCCTCATTCCATTTCTCTTCCAATATCTCTTCCTCCTCCTCCTCGCAGACCAGGGGGTGGATTTTAGGGGCACGACAGCAGGAGGCCAGCAGCTCGCACAGCCTGCCACACTGGCCATTCTCTCTTTCAACAGCCTTGGAGAACAACTGAGTAGGCATCTAGAGTGTCAACTGAACAGGCATGTGGATCAGCTAGTCACTGGGCACAGTCTATTCTTTTGGAGGGGGCTTTCCCCAGTTTCCATTTATAAGAAGTTTGAAAGGTTGCCTCTTTATAAAGTCTGTTTCCTTGTGACGAGAGACCACACTGGAGACTCAGTGTTTTTGAAATATATCAAGGTAAAGGGACTCCTGACCATTAGGTCCAGTCGTGGCCGACTCTGGGGTTGCAGCGCTCATCTTGCTTTATTGGCGGACCGGTCATGAACAGCTTCCGGGTCATGTGGCCAGCATGACTAAATTGCTTCTGAACCAGAGCAGCGCACGGAAACGCCCTTTACCTTCCCACCGTAGCGGTACCTATTTATCTACTTGCACATTGACGTGCTTTCGAACTGCTAGGTTGGCAGGAGCAGGGACCGAGCAACGGGAGTTCACTCCGTCGTGGGGATTCGAACTGCCAGCCTTCTGATAGGCAAGTCCTAGGCTCTGTGGTTTAACCCACAGCGCCACCCGCATCCCTATTATTTATTTATTTAGATACTTGGGTTTTGGGCGAAGGGAGAACTGGGTCTTGGAGTGGGGTAGAGCTGTACTGGAGCTGCTGGCCTCACTGCTATCGCTGCCTGGAAGAGAAATGAAGAGAAATGAAGAGAAATGAAGAGAAATGAAGAGAAATGAAGAGAAATGAAGAGAAATGAAGAGAAATGAAGAGAAATGAAGAGAAAGAATTCTTAATTTTTTCATTGATTACTACATTGATGGCCCATCTTTCCTGCAAGGATCTCCAGGTGGCTTGCGTTATTCTCCCTTCCTCCCTTCCTCATCCCATCCCTGAACTCTTCTTGAATCAGGGAGCTGCCTCCCCCCATCCCATTGATCCAGATTCTCTCTGGCCTCCCTGTTCCTCAAGAACAAAGATCAACACTCCCCATCTATAGATCGGTGGCATCCATCCCCTGGTCGCTTGGTCTTACATAAATTGTTTTCACCTTCACTAAAGATTCCTTCTGACCTTCATAACCATCACTTCATCCTCCCATTTCTCTTCCAATATCGCTTCCTCCTCCTCCTCACAGACCAGGGGATTGATCTTTGGCACGTGACAGCAGGAGACCAGCAGCTCACGCAGCCAATCTTTATAAACTAATCTAACCATGACTTGGTTCCCTATGTTTCTGAATCTTGAGGGATAGTAAAAGAAACAGAATGCAGAAGGAATTAGGAATCCTGCTTATACTTTATATGAAGAAAGTCTCTTCATTACACCAGAAAACGCATTTCCTTTCTCACAAACTACCTCCTCAAACTAAAGATGCTCATCTTTAATTTTATAGTCCCTTTCCTCTTTTGTGCAGTTCTGCCCCTCCTTTCGCCACTTTTCTTCTCTTCCCGATTCTCCAATTTGTCCAGCCGTTTCTCCTAGACCACGCTATGCCATCTTTGCCATCTTTATAGGTTAGTGTTTAATATAAGTTCAATATTAAAAGTGTTGCCTTCTCTTTTACCTTTGTTTTCCAGTAACTTCCACTCTTTTACCACAAACAGCGCTGACAATCCAAGTCTTTTAACTCAGTCTCTTTCGCTGGGCTCACGCCACTTCAAAGTAAAAAACAAGTTAAGTCCTTGAATTCCGCTTCTTTTAATGGGCTACTACTGCTGCTGCAGAGTGAAATTTGAATCTGTCTTCCTTTTCTTACTGGCACTTGTTAGAGAAATCTTTGCTTATGCTTACGTATAATGAGAAAGATTTCCAATATGTTTAAGATAAAATCTCCCGTTCTTTACTCTTTATGTGCTAGTCTTTTGGGTCTGTTTCTGAGCAGTTCAGTTTGTATAAATAAGTCTCACAGACCCTCTTCTCCTCAAGCTCTCCTTGTTAGCTGCCGTTCTTACCCTTTGGGACTTTGAGGCTTGCTGCTGAGGATTGCTCGTGTCCTTGCGTCTAGGTACTCTCTGTCGACTCACCTCCTGGTTAGGACGTGGACTTCGAAGGGTTCCTTTTTTGACACTGCCGGACAATGTCAGCCCTGGGCCACGCCCAGAGCCTTTTTGGGGGTCGTGTAGCCTCCGCGTTGCCCCCCAAAGTTCCCTCTAACAGCTGCTAGGCGCGGAGAACCCGCGAAGCACATCCACAACGGAGGGCAGAAAAACCGGAAGCCTTTACATACCAGGTTTGGGAGGGGGATTTGGTCTGCGATAGGCTTTTTCCGTAGGGACACGGGTGGCCACAGAGCCTAGGGCTTGCTGATCAGAAGGTCGGCGGTTCGAATCCCCGCGACGGGGTGAGCTCCCGCTGCTCGGTCCCAGACCTGCCAACCTAGCAGTTCGAAAGCACAAAGTCGAAGTAGATAAATACCGTATTTTTCGCTCTATAGGACGCAATTTTCCCCCTCCAAAAATTAAGGGGAAATGATCAAAGCAGCAGAAATAAGAGATGATTGGATCCCTTTAAGAGCTCAAAGCATGGGTACCCCCAACAAAAATTTAAAATTCGGTTTTGTAATTTGGAACTAATGTGATTTGATTGGTTTGCTAATAAAAAATATATTATAAAAAAAACAAAAATTAAGGGAAAATTTGTGTGCACCCTATGGAGTGAATGCAGGCTGCGCAGCTAAGCCCAAAGCCAGAGCAGGCAGAAGGAGCGCTGCACAGCGCTCCGTCTCGCTGTTCTAGCTTGGGGTTAGCTGCGCAAAGCCTCCGCAGGGCAGCAGGGTGAAGGCCCCCTGCTGCCCTGCGAAGGCTTCAAAGGCCGTCCCCGAAGCCAGAACAGTGAGGCGGAGCGCTGCGCAGCGCTCCGTCTCACTGTTCTAGCTTGGGGATGGCTGCGCAAAGCCTCCGCAGGACAGCGGGGTGCTATCACCCCGCTGCTCTGCAGAGGCTTCAAAGGCTGCACCCGTTGGCTTCAGGCAGCTATCCGCAAGCTTTTGGAGCGCAGCAGGAGTTCCCGCTGTACTTCGAAGGCTTGCGGATAGCCACCTGAAGTCACCTAGCAGTTCGAAAGTGGAAGTAGATAAATACCGTATTTTTCACTCTATAGGACGCACTTTTCCCCCTCCAAAAATTAAGGGGAAATGATCAAAGCAGCAGAAATAAGAGATGATTGGATCCCTTTCTGAGCTCGAAGCATGGGTACCCCCAACCAAAATTTAAAATTCGGTTTTGTAATTTGGAACTATTGTGATTTGATTGGTTTGCTAATAAAAAATATATTATAAAAAAAACAAAAATTAAGGGAAAATTTGTGTGCGCCCTATGGAGTGAATGCAGGCTGCGCAGCTAAGCCCAAAGCCAGAGCAGGCAGAAGGAGCGCTGCGCGGTGCTCCGGCTCACCGTTCTAGCTTGGGGATGGCTGCACAAAGCCTCCGCAGGGCAGCGGGGTGCCTTCACCCCGCTACTCTGTGGAGGCTTCAAAGGCTGCACTCTGGGGGCTTCAGGCAGCTATCCGCAAGCCTTCCAAGCGCAGCAGGAGTTCCCGCTGCACTCAGAAGGCTTGCGGATAGCCGTCTGAAGCCTGGAGAGCGAGAGGGGTCGGTGCACAGTTTTCCCTCTCTGCGCAGCGCCCCTTCAGCGAAGCGGGAGGAGAAATGGAAGGGGCTCCATTTCTCCTGCCGCTTCGCTGAAGGGACACTGAGCAGAGAGGGAGAGAATCCCCCCCCCTGTTCTCCCCCTCCTATAATCCGGTGCGTCTTATGGTCCGGTGCGTCCTATAGAGCCAAAAATACGGTAGGTGCCGTTCTGTCGGGAAGGTAAACAGCCTTTCCGTGCACTGCTCTGCTTTTGCCAGAAGCAGCTTCGTCATCCTGGCCACATGACCCGGAAGCTGTACGCCGGCTCCCTCAGCCTATAGGGCGAGATGAGCGCGCAACCCTAGAGTCGTCCGCGACTGGACCTAACGGTCAGGGGTCCCTGTACCTTTACCTAGGCTTTTTCCAGATCTGCCTTACTGCCCTATGTTTCTAAATCTTGAGGGAGAGCAAAAGAAGCAGAATGCAGAAAGAATTAGAAATCCTACTTACACTCAAGAAGAAGAAATCTTTATTTTGCCGGAAAACATCATTACTTCTCACAAACCACCTCCTTTCTCCTGAACTATCCTCAGATAGTTGCTCTTCCCAAATTCCTCAGCCAAGTCACTCAGCAGGGGGACGTGTCACAATGGAGGCCCTGACCCTGTTGCTTTAGCTACCTTGCTTAACAATGTGAATTGTTCCCCTTAACATTAATTTTTCAAATATATCTTCCAGTGGGTTTTTATTTTTTTTATTTAGGAAGGATCTAGAGCTGGCTTCATCCAGCACAGTGCATTTCTGGACAGGACAGGAAACACCTTGCAAACACACACTTTTCAACATGGCGGTGTCACCAAGGAAAAACACTCCTGGCCTAGACTATGGCTGCTGTTTCTCAATTCATAGTAAAAAATGACCCTTCTCAACATCCTGTAATCAACTGTCCAGTATTAGGATGGACAGGAGCAGGACTTCACCCTTAGACCCCCTCATCCCCCTGTTTCTTTCTGTTTCTGCCCAGTGTCTTCTGCCAATCAACAGCTTTCCTTAGCTTGCAAGGAAGTGAAATGTTATGAGTTACTTGGTGCCAGACTCCCCTTTGCCCTGAGTTTCTGGGTGCCAGGCACTGAACCCCTGGACACTGAACATCTGGGGAATTGATCTAAGCTGTACCCCAAGCACTACATTTGATTGTTGGTTATTAAAAACTGATTGAAACCATTTTATTTCATTCACAAAAGAAATTTTGACATGTGATTATGATAACAGTTTATATAATAAAGGTGACACGTTTATTGATCCTTTTTGTAAGTTATTATTTGTCTACTTTAATGTATTTTTTATATATATTAATCAGTAAGGGGGTGGGGTGGGAAGCAGTTTTGCATATGAAACTGGTGGATGGCTGTCATTAATCCAGATCAATTTCATAGAATCATAGAAACTTATAGCTGGAAGGGACACCAAGGGTCATCTAGTCCAACCCCCTGTGATGCAGCAATCTCAGCAAAAGCATCCATGGCAGACGGCCATCCAACATCTGCTTAGTAACCTCCAAGGAAGGAGAGTCCACCACCTCTCATGGGAATCTGTTCCAATGCCAAACTGCCCTTACTGTCAGAAAGTTTTTATGAATGTTTAGTTGGAATCTCCTTTCTTATAACTTGAATCCATGGGTTCGAGTCCTACCATCTAGAGCAGGAGAAAAGAAGCTTGTTCCCTCTTCCATGTGACAGCCCTTAAGATATTGGAAGATGGCTGTCAGATCTCCTCTCAGTTTCCTCTTTTCCAGGCCAAACCTCCCCAGCTCCTTCAAGTGTTTCTCTTCAATCTTAGTTTCCAGACCCTTGGTTGTCTTGGTTGCCCTCGTCTGCACACATTCCAGCTTGTCAACATCCTTCTTAAATGATGGTGCCCAGAACTGGACACAGGACTCCAGGTGTGGCCTGACCAAGGTAGGAGAGAGTAGGACTTGGACTTCCTTTCATCAGGACCCTGGACTTCCATAGATGCAATCTAGAACAGCGTTACCATTTTCTGCTGCTGCACATTCCTTGTGGCTGAGGCTCAGGGTAACGCCCCCGGGACCTTTCAGTTCATGGTGTCCATGGAGGCGCAGGTCAATTCTGTGTCCAGGGCAGCTGTTGACCAGCTACATCTAGTACGCAGGCTGAGACCCTATCTGCCTGCGTATTGCCTCGCCAGAGTGGTGCATGCTCTGGTTATCTCCCGCTTGGACTACTGCAATGCGCTCTACGTGGGGCTACCTTTGAAGGTGACCCGGAAACTACAACTAATCCAGAATGCGGCAGCTAGACTGGTGACTGGGAGTGGCCCCCAAGACCTACATTGGCTCTCAGTATGTTTCCGGGCACAATTCAAAGTGTTGGTGCTGACCTTTAAAGCCCTAAACGGCCTCAAAGGCCCAGTATACCTGAAGGAGCGCCTCCACCCCCATCGTTCTGCCTGGACACTGAGGTCCAGCGCTGAGGGACTTTTGGCGTTTCCCTCCCTACGAGAAGCCAAGTTACAGGGTAGTGGTGCCTGCCCTGTGGAACCCCCTCCCACCAGATGTCAAAGAGATAAACAGCTACCTGACATTTAGAAGACATCTGAAGGCAGCCCTGTTCTGGGAAGCTTTGAATGTTTGACAGACTGTTTTATTTTAATATTTTGTTGGAAGCCGCCCAGAGTGGCTGGGTATAAATAATAAATTATTATTATTATTATTATTATTATTATTATTATTATTATTATTATTATTATTATTATATGATGATGATGATGACTGTGAGGTGTTACAAGTCATTAACTTCAAGCCACACTGCCATGCCTTTGAAGACACAAACCATCCCAGCTTTTCAGAGCTGGCTATCATGGCTTCTTTAATCTTTGTGTATTGCTCCACCATGTGGCTGAATCATATAAAGCACTGACTTTTACATATCTCTTGACCTCTAATTGCAAGAAGATCTCGTTAACTTGGATTATAATCTTTATAAATTGGAGTTGTGGAGCAGGTCCTCGAGGGGGGGGGGCTCTCACCATTCCTCCTCAGTCCAGCCCCTGACAACCATGTGGGTTACGGCATCGAGGGCACATTTTGTTTGGCGATGTGAAACGTAGTGTTTTCACCCCCAAACCTTGCAGGGGGCATTCTCTGGGTGATTGGCGCCGCTTTGGAGTGAATTGGACAACGTCTGACTTTTGGAGAAATTGGGATCCGGTGAGTTAGGGCGTCAAAGGCTCATTTTTGGGGGTGCCATGAAATGTGGGGTTTTCACTGCCAAACATTTCAGGGGGTCTTTAGCAGGTGTTTGCCGTTGCTTTGTTGTGAATCCTAAGACATCGGGTTTTCAGCGAAATCGTGGCCACCATATTTATCGTGACAGAAGATTTGGCCTGTCACCCTTGTGTGGAAGTAAAGGATGAGATTCCTCTACTACTCCGCCTGGGGTCTCCAATGTGGTGCACCCAGCCTCCACTCACACTATTCCTATGCTGGGGAATTTGGGCGTGGTTTGTGGGGATGTTATGTACTGAGTTGAATAGGATCCAAAATGCTACAGTCTGAGTGGTCCTAGAACAATAGGATCCAACATGCAGCAGTCTGATTGGTCCTAGAACAATGCAGCAGTCTGATTGGTCCGCAGGAGCCACCCAATCCAGCTCCAGGTGGAAGTGAATCCACAATCTGATTGGCCTACAGGAGAATCCCAGAATTAGCCGATCACGTGCAGCCCATTGTGTAAATAATGTATATAAAGCAGATATTGTGGGGGAACTTTCATTCCTCGCTACTATGAGCTGAATATAGAGCATGAAATCCACTCTCGACTCCGAGTATATTTCAGGGGAAGAGCTGTTTGGGATATTTCCTGCTTGTGAATTATTGTGTGTTTGTGTGTGTGTGTGTGTGTGTGTGTGTAAAACACATGCCTAAAGCTTTAAATCTGGGATGGGCATGGAAGTTCCGAGGTGGGCCACCAGGTGGCACTGCAGGCCATGCTCCAGCTGCTGCTGCTGCTACAGGTGCCAGTAAGTCTTGCATTTTCAACCTCTTCCTCCTCCATTGCACTAGCTAAATGATTCCTTGCTGGACTCCCATCGCTGAGGCCAAATGTACCTTTACCGAGCCAAATATCCTTTTGAATTATACACCCAGCACATGGAACCTGACAAAGGGGCAATACAAGTGGACTCTCTGTGCCCTTACCACAGTAAAAAGACTGATACTGGTGAGCTGGAAAAATAAAAATGCGTCTCCCTTCTATGATTGGATTGAAGACTTCTACAAACTCACCACATCTGAACAACCTGCAGATAAACGCAGACTTGCCATGGACAAATTCAATGATACAGTGGTACCTCGGGTTAACATACACTTCAGGTTACAGACTCTGCTTGTAGCCTTTTTAGCCTCGGGTGAGAAGAGCTTTGCGCCCGGGACAGGGAAATGGGAGTCAACAGACACTCAAGGAATAGTTTCAGAGAAAAGCTTTATTCTGCCATCCAGGGTGGCAGAAGGAGCAAGTGTGATAGATTCACAAAACAAGCATGAGTTCACAGCCATTTGCGCAGAGCATATATTCCCCTTCCAGTTCCCTCCCCTTTCTCCTCCTCCTCAAGAGTCCTGCCCCATTGTGATGAAATTCCAGTGCCTGTCTTCGGAGAACTTCCTGACATTAGTGACGAAGATGCCTCCACTGCTGAAGGACATGAAGAAGAAGTGGTTCTTGAAGATGATGCTCCACATCCATTTTCCCAAAAGGAGTTGAATGATCTAGTTCGCGACCTCAGCTTGTCAAAGGACTCTGCCGAACTGTTGGCAACCAGATTGAAGGGGGAAAAACTCCTCTCTGACATCAGCTTCTTCCACAACAGGCATCAAGAGTACCTCCATTTTTTCTCAGAAGAGAAGGACTTGGTGTACTGTGCAGATATTGCGCAGCTTCTGCTCAAGCTTGGAGTGCCATAGTACGAAACCAAAGATTGGAGACTGTTCTTTGACAGCAGCAAGCGATCACTGAAATGTGTTCTGCTACACAACAGCAACCAGTTTGCCTCTATACCCCTGGCTCACTCGACTACACTGAAGGAGAACTGTGAAGCAGTGAAGTATGTGCTGGAGAAAATTGGTTATGGTCAGCATAAGTGGTTTATTTGTGTTGACCTGAAGATGGTGAACTTTTTGTTGGGACAACAGTCTGGCTTCAACAAGTACCCATGTTTTCTGTGCATGTGGGATAGTAGGGACCGTGCTCAGCATTACACGAAGAAGGACTGGCCTGTGCGGGAGGAATTGGTGCCTTGCAAAGAAAGGAACGTCATCAACGACCCTCTGGTGGACAGAGACAGAATACTCTTCCCACCGCTGCACATCAAGCTCGGCTTAATCAAGCAGTTCACCAAAGGCTCAGGACAAGGATGGTGACTGCTTCACTTGTGGCAGGATTGACCATGGAGAAGTTGAAAGCTGGCATCTTTGACGGTCCTCAGATCCGTCAGCTCATCAGAGATCCAGAGTTCAGAAACTCAATGAACGAAATGGAACTGGAAGCGTGGAAGGCATTTGTTCTGGTAGTGAAGAACTTTCTAAGCAACAATAAGGTCAGAAACTATGCAGAACTTGTCAACAACATGCTGACTGCTTTCAGAAACCTGGGCTGCAACATGAGCGTCAAGATGCACTACCTATTTTCACATATGAACCGGTTTCCTGAGAACCTGGGTTCAATGAGTGACGAGCAGGGGGAGAGATTCCATCAGGACATGAAAGAGATGGAGACCAGGTATCAGGGTCGCTGGGACGCAGTCATGATGGCTGACTACTGTTGGACTCTGAAGAGAGACCTCCCTGCCGCTGAGCATTCCAGGAATTCCAAGAAACGGAAGTTCAAGCCCTGAAGTTTGAAAAATGGTGAAGCAACATGCAATTTATGTGTACTTAACTTTTTCAATGCCCACCATTCAGTTTACAGTAATCGGTGTTTCTATCAGGTAATCATTATATGTTCTTGGAAAAGCATTATTTTCTCTTAAAAACATATTTAGGATGATATGTGTTGACAAAAATCAGCTGATAATGCCACAAAATGTAATCGATTTTGTCACAAGATCTGATTTTTTACAAATCAACATAGCACAACAACCTGACCTGAAGGAGAGAAACGGATGCCATTTCCTGATTCAGCAGTGCAAAAAGACCCTAAATCAATTGTAGAAATCTAGACAACATTCAAAAGGTAAAAAATTGTTGCCCAGTGTATAATTTAACATCTTTTGGGGGCAATTCCAAACCTGTTATTCCAAGAAGAAAGGGCTCTGGTTTCTTTATAAATGTATATTTCAACATTTTTTTCAATTCATGATAAATCTTTTCCCAGAAGTCTTTCACCTTGGGGCAGGTCTACCACATATGATAGAAAGTACCTTCGTTTTCTTTACATTTCCAGCAATGGCTATCACAGTTATGATAAATCTTTGCTAATTTAACAGGGGTCAGATACCATCTATACATCATTTTCATTATGTTTTCCTTTAGTACAGTACATGCAGTGAACTTCACCCCTTTCTTCCACAATCTTTCCCAATCCTCAAACATTATGTTATGCCCTATATGTCTTGCCCAATCTATCATCACTGATTTAACTTGTTCATCCTTCGTATGCCACTCTAACAATGGGAAATGTAGTGTTTTCAAAGCCCCCCCCCCCAATGTTGCAGGGGGCATTCTCTGGGTGTTTGGTGCTGCTTTGGAGTGAATCAGATTGTGGCATCTGAATATAGACTGTATTTTTAATCAAGGTTTATATTGACTTATATTTTGATCAGGTTCATAAAGTCTAAAATGGGCTTAAATTCACAAATGTTTCATGCCAGGCAGAGAAAACCTTGGCCATTCTCCTAAGACAAGGGGCCCCCCTTGATTTATAGCAGAAAACAATTCTTAAAGTCGTAAAAGCTGGGATTACAGGTTAAGAGCAAGGTTACATAGACCAAACATAATTAAGAGTTGGTAAACAGTAAAATAAAACCGTTAAACTTGAGCCACAGGACAAAAGGCCAAGAGCAAAGGAAGAGAAAACAACTGGCTGAAGGGGGGGTGTAGACTGGAGAGGCTTCTTTTAAAAAACTGTTTTTTTTACTGAGTTCCTTCCTTTCTACTTTGAGAAGCTTTATTCTTTTAAAAGGTTACCTATGATAATGTATGAAATATATTAGCTTAAATATATTGGCTTAAATGTAATTATGCAAAGGATTTAAGAAATGCTAGATTCTCATTTCATATAGTTGTAAGAGTTGTATTTATCCTGAAATTAAGTCAGCCACCAGCCTAGCCCCCCTGCTAGACAAGGAGACGCCATCCAAGCAGTCCTGATATATGGTGGCCAGGCATTTGTTTAGAAACCTTCAAATGAAGGAGATATTTCATTGATGATGCATGAGAATATGAACCCAAGATCCTTGACATATGTTTAAGATAAAAATTTAAGATTAACCATTTGTTTTAGAAGGCAATAGGGCAAGGAGGGCAAGAGGTGAGCTGGTAATTAAGATTCCATGTAAGATATATTATTACTTATTTGTCATTTATATATAGCTCTTTGTCTCCCTTATAAGGATAGAAGGATATGGGTGTATCTTTTAGGATTGGTTATAGCAATCAGCCAATAGGAAATCCAACCAGGCTGACTGGACAGAGGCAGCCACAGGAGGAGCAAAGGGGGCTGGATTAAGGAAATATAAGTGCTGGCCATAATGGCAGGAGGGCAGGCCAGAGCTTGGTAACCATATACCACTGTGCCTCTCATTTATTTGTCTGACAAATAAATTATTATTTTAATTTCTCTGTTGCTGCGTTGAATATTTCATTCCAGCTAAGCGTTAACCACAAGCAGGGTGCTACATTTTATGGTGCCCTGTGACTCGGATAAGTGGTCTGCTGGAACGCAGCCCCTTCGCCCTATTGGACAGGGTACAAGAGAGAGGATCTCTAAACTGCTTCCCAGCGCGCACTGGTAAATTTTTCCAGGGGGAATGCAGAAGTCTCGTCTGTCTGATACCCTGCCCACTGACGGCGACGGACCGGGGGGGACCAGAGAAATAAACAGGCAACCAGCTAAGGGTAAGTGCACTAAGGGGTTTTGGCCCTCCAATTAATTGGGAGGAAGAGAAGTCCTGATCAAACTTCTGCGTCTCAGTAAAGGGGAACTGAGTACGCTAGGTGGCTGGGTACATCAGATGGTGATCTGGTGTAGGGAAAAGGGAAGATTGGGAGGTAGAGTGTGGTTGAAGTATCTAGCGCATTGCATGTGTGAGAAAGTACAATGTGTAGCTGACCTAAGTGTGGAGTGAGTACTACTTCGTTTCCCAGTAAGGTGTGTGTGTGAGTGACTGAGTGGATACTTCACAGGGCCATACAATGGGAGTTGGGGGTTCAAAGGGGGGAAATACACCTCTTGAATGTATGTTAAATAATTTTAAGAAAGCCTTCTCAGGGGCATATGGAGTCAAAATGACGCCAGAGCGCTTGAGAACGTTATGTGAATTAGAATAGCCAAAAGAAACTGGATGGCCATCTCAGGGAACCTTTGATATAAATTTAGTAAGCAAACTTTGGTCTAACATCACCAAAGAAACTGGAGGGTGCCCAGAACAATTTTCATATATAGATTCCTGGCTGAGCACATTAAATAAAAATCCTCCATGGATAAGGGAATGCAAAGTCCAATGATGCAAATTATTGGCTGTAAAAGCCGAAGCTAGGAAAGGAATCTTGCCAAATAAACTCAAACCCATTTTTGAGGGACCAGAGGAAGAGGTGCTTCCACCTCCACCCTATGCTCCACATCGAAGGGAGCCTAATTCAAACCCTCCACCAGTTGTAACCCCAAGGCAAGAAAGTGGAACAAATAATGGGGGTAGAGACACAGAACTTGATTCCTTGATAGATTATGATAAATATCTTCAGGAGGCATTGGAGTCCTATAATGAAGCCCAAGCAGAAGTGGTTATTCCACCTGTGAGTCCCAGTAGAACTCCATCTACAGTCTCTTTTAGTGGAACAACTGATTGCCTACCCCAAACCCCTGTACATCCAAGTCCTAGAGAATTATTACAGAAGTTACAGGGAGACCTTAATCGGTCAGCAAGCAATACAGCCAGGCGTATTAAGCTGCTAAAAGAACGCCTTGGGACAAATACCATCCCCTATGATTTGAGGCCCCTAGAGCAAAGTGAAGAGAAAGGTCACGTAGTAGCCCCTCTCAGAAGAGTATTTGATGCACTTGAGGAGCCTGTGCTGGTTAATGGGCAACCCGGACCAAGGCCACCTCGAACTTCGATCCTCCAGTACATTCCATTCACGACTACAGTCTGATGAATTGGAAAACGCCCCATCTTTCGCAGAAAAACCTCAGGCTATGATGGACTTGGTGACCTCAATAGTAAATACTCCTAGTCCTACTTGGACAGATTGTCGCCAGCTCCTGAATACTCTCTTCACCACTGAGGAAAGGAGAGACATAATTGAAAAGGCACAGATATATTTGCGTGAGCAGGCCAGAGTGGGAAATATTTATAATATTGACCGTCATCTCCAGGACAACTTTCCCTTGGAAGATCCTAATTGGGATCCAAACAATGCAATTCACCTGGCCAGGCTTACCACCTACCGCCAGACGCTTGTGCAAGGTATCTGCAGGGCATGCCAGAAGCCCACTAATATGTCTAAAGTCTCAGGAGGGTAGACGTGTTACCCATAACACTGTTTCGTGTTCGGTGCGCACCCACAAAAAGACTTAAGTTGTCACCTTTTGAGCTCCTGTATGGGAGGCCGCCCTCCTTTGTTCAGGATATTCCAACTGACCTCAAACAAATAGGAGACCATGTGACACAGGGACAAGTGCAATCTCTCTCCCGTGTTTTTGTCTCTCTCCCGTGTTTGTTTTTTTTTTTTTTTTATCTTAACAGGTGGGCCCTCAAGCACACGCCGTGCAGCATTGCCGTGCCGATTCATCAGCTCCAGGCTGGCATAGCATATGGGTGAAAGAGTGGAAACGTGATCCACTTGCACCTAAGTGGCGTGGACCTTACACCGTCTTGCTCTCTACTCCAACAGCGGTGAAGGTAGCTGAGGTGACCCCCTGGATTCATCACTCTCGTTTGAAGAAGTCTGAAGGCAGTTGGACGTGCAAAGGTGACCCCTCTAATCCTTTAAAACTAACTCTCTCCAAAAACCCCTGTATCTAGCCCTACGGGGAACGGGCTAGGTCACGGGCAACATTAGACGACCGGCCTGCTGCAGCCACAACCTGGAAGCTGGCTGACCTGCGCATGCCTGAAGCTTGAGGAGCATCTGAACCAGCGATTGTGAAAGGGAAGATTCTCTTATACAATTGATTGACTGCCCCCTTGTGGAACAATTATCAGAGATATTACTCATTGGGGATCCTCGGGATATATGTTTTGGTCTTGGTGGTTCCCCATTTCTGTCACTGGGGGAATTATATTGGGACTAATAGTTTTATGCTATCACAATAAGGTAATCTTTTGTGGAAGGAATGCATATGCTAGACATCAACATGATTTTATTATTAATCCTGATCCCTTGGGAAGGGGAGGGTCCTTGAATCTGACCAAATTTGCTAAATATGGATTCCGCTATGACCACAATATGTGGGTAGGTTTAGCTGAAATGGTAGCCAATGTTGCAAATAGGACCAATTGCCTTGTTTGCTCTCTTGGGCCAGATGATTCAGAGGGAGGTATGCCCTTATTACCGATACCATTAGATGCCATTGGTATGGTAAGCGAAATGCCACACCAAACAGAAATACAGAATTTCCCCGGATGGAACTCAACCAAACCATTACGAGTTATACCTGTACAAGGGGAATTCTGTGTACATAAATCATCAGATGCAGCTGATTCTACCATGATAGGCTCTTCTCATTGTCACTATACTTGGGATTATATTAAGAATAGTCATACCTGGGCACACGGTACTACCTATCGAACTCGGAATACCTTGCCCTGTGCACCTCCTTTTATTCATGCATGGAAAGTGGTATGGAACATAACTGTGACAGAAAAAGGCAATCTAACATACTGCACTGTGAACTCTCTACCTCTTTTGATATTTCGCCTTCTGTACTCCACGTACCAAAAACCTCAGACCCGATGGTTGTGGTGGATATGTGGAGAATGGGCATACAAGAAACTCCCTTCCAAATGGAGTGGGACTTGTTTCCTGGGATGGGTATTACCACCAATGTGGATATGCCCACTAGTTCAGCTAAGCGAACACGAAGGAATGCTGATATTTCTCATATAGCAGGAGGAAGTACCCAAAGTTGGAGCGGTACTGATGATTGGCCGCCAGAGCGCATTATAGCCTATTATGATCCTGCCTCCTGGAATCCTGGTGAGCTCATACAAGGGGCACGGGATCCTATTTATAAACAGAATAATTCGATTGCAAGCAATAGTGGAACTTGTAACCAATGCAACGGCCCAGAGTTTGAGACTTATTGCACAACAGTTGGATGAAAGTAGAGCCGCCATTTTGCAGCTGAAAATGGGAATGGATTATGTACTTGCCAGGCAGGAAGGCCTATGTGGAGTCTTGAACTTGACAGGGAATGCCTGTTGCTTTAACATTTCTGATAATGGTGAGGCAATCCGTGTGTTGGCTACAAAGATGGAGAATATAGCACATGTCCCAGTACAAACATGGGAAGGATGGGATATGGGATGGCTCACCAATTGGTTACCTAATGCTGCGGGACTCAAAGGGATACTATTGTCTTGCTTGTTTTTCTTGACAGTAGTGGTAATGGTTTTATGTATGGTGCCATGTATCATCTCATGTTTTAGAAGTACAATTAGCAAGATGGTTTCAAATGAAACTCTACCTCATATCATGGCCCTATACAGAGCTTTACCTCAGGAATATGATGAAGATCAAGCTATCAAGGACGCTTGGTAAGCAAGGTCCTTGAGCTTGAAAGGGGGGAATGTGGCATCTGAATATAGACTGTATTTTTAATCAAGGTTTATATTGACTTATATTTTGATCAGGTTCATAAAGTCTAAAATGGGCTTAAATTCACAAATGTTTCATGCCAGGCAGAGAAAACCTTGGCCATTCTCCTAAGACAAGGGGCCCCCCTTGATTTATAGCAGAAAACAATTCTTAAAGTCGTAAAAGCTGGGATTACAGGTTAAGAGCAAGGTTACATAGACCAAACATAATTAAGAGTTGGTAAACAGTAAAATAAAACCGTTAAACTTGAGCCACAGGACAAAAGGCCAAGAGCAAAGGAAGAGAAAACAACTGGCTGAAGGGGGGGTGTAGACTGGAGAGGCTTCTTTTAAAAAACTGTTTTTTTTACTGAGTTCCTTCCTTTCTACTTTGAGAAGCTTTATTCTTTTAAAAGGTTACCTATGATAATGTATGAAATATATTAGCTTAAATATATTGGCTTAAATGTAATTATGCAAAGGATTTAAGAAATGCTAGATTCTCATTTCATATAGTTGTAAGAGTTGTATTTATCCTGAAATTAAGTCAGCCACCAGCCTAGCCCCCCTGCTAGACAAGGAGACGCCATCCAAGCAGTCCTGATATATGGTGGCCAGGCATTTGTTTAGAAACCTTCAAATGAAGGAGATATTTCATTGATGATGCATGAGAATATGAACCCAAGATCCTTGACATATGTTTAAGATAAAAATTTAAGATTAACCATTTGTTTTAGAAGGCAATAGGGCAAGGAGGGCAAGAGGTGAGCTGGTAATTAAGATTCCATGTAAGATATATTATTACTTATTTGTCATTTATATATAGCTCTTTGTCTCCCTTATAAGGATAGAAGGATATGGGTGTATCTTTTAGGATTGGTTATAGCAATCAGCCAATAGGAAATCCAACCAGGCTGACTGGACAGAGGCAGCCACAGGAGGAGCAAAGGGGGCTGGATTAAGGAAATATAAGTGCTGGCCATAATGGCAGGAGGGCAGGCCAGAGCTTGGTAACCATATACCACTGTGCCTCTCATTTATTTGTCTGACAAATAAATTATTATTTTAATTTCTCTGTTGCTGCGTTGAATATTTCATTCCAGCTAAGCGTTAACCACAAGCAGGGTGCTACAAGATGACATTGGACCTTTGGAGAAATCGTGACCCTGTGGGTTAGGGCACTGAAGCCTCATTTTTTTGTGGGGGGCGCCATAAAACGTGGGGTTTTCACTGCCATGGATCACAAAACGGCTGCTGTTTTGTGCAAAGCTGGTAGATTGAGAAACTTGTATTTTATTTTTATTTTTAAAAAGATAAACTAAAGGTGTGTGCTTACAGGTAAACAGATACCAGTGTGCATGCCCATTATGACCTCAGGCAAGAATCAAGAAAATACAGGTGGTCCCTCTTAACTGACATTCTGAACTGAACAGAACTGAAGGGAGGGGCTGGTTCTGGAGCAAAGCTGTTTAGATTGGGTTTGGGTGGATGCGAAGAGGATGCCTCAAACTTCTTGGGCTTTGCTTCTCAACTTATTCTGCCTTCTGGGACCTCCCAGCCCAAGACCAACCACCTCTTGGATAGGTGAGCATGCAGATATTTTGGAATGTGAGTGTGGGGCAGGATGACCGCGTATGAAAGCTCATTTGAGCACAAGTGCTGGCCCCCCTTTTCTCTCCCATGGAGGCCCTGAACTGGCCAGCTCCTGGTTCAGGGCCTCCAAGGGAGAGAAAAGGGAACCTCAGTTACTCTTTGCCTTCTGAGGACAATGTCTCACTCCCAGAGCCCCAATACTTACGGCTGCTGCTCTAACAGCCTCAGGACATCCAAGGGATCATGAGCAAAGCACACAAGCCCTGCCCGCCAGATGTGAAGCACTGTACGGAGAGAATTTGGGTTTTTTAACTGGCTGAACAGAGTTTCAGCCCTTGGGGAATTTGATTTCTTAAACATACACCTTCCCCTTCCTTGTGTCCCTGGGGAGAAAAGCCAATCCTGCTTTCTTCCTTTGGTAATTCAATCAGAGGAAATAAACTCTTTCAGTGGTCTAATAGATTTGCTGAATCATGAATTCTGTACATGCACAGAGGCTATACCTCTTGAAACCCCAAAGATGGGCAAGATGGGGCATTTCTCTCCACCTGGCTCCACCGGATATTGCTGATGGCCAATGAAAGCCCAAGTAGGGATTCCTAGTGGGGGATGTTGCTGTGGTATAGTGGAGGAGCAGGGCCAGGAGGCTAACTTGGACACCTGAGAACACAAAAAAGCAGCAGCAAAACAACTACATGTTTCCTTTTAAATGGGCCTCCCTGCTGAGTGTAAAGCATAGATCCTTATTTTTTAAGGGAAAAGGGAGAGAAGGCTTCTCCCAAAGTCATAGAGTCATAGAATCATAGAATCATAGAGTTGGAAGAGACCACAAGGGCCATCGAGTCCAACCCCCTGCCAAGCAGGAAACACCATCAGAGCACTCCTGACATATGGTTGTCAAGCCTCTGCTTAAAGACCTCCAAAGAAGGAGACTCCACCACACTCCTTGGCAGCAAATTCCACTGTCGAACAGCTCTTACTGTCAGGAAGTTCTTCCTAATGTTTAGGTGGAATCTTCTTTCTTGTAGTTTGGATCCATTGCTCCGTGTCCGCTTCTCTGGAGCAGCAGAAAACAGCCTTTCTCCCTCCTCTATGTGACATCCTTTTATATATTTGAACATGGCTATCATATCACCCCTTAACCTCCTCTTCTCCAGGCTAAACATGCCCAGCTCCCTTAGCCGTTCCTCATAAGGCATCATTTCCAGGCCTTTGACCATTTTGGTTGCCCTCCTCTGGACACGTTCCAGTTTGTCAGTGTCCTTCTTGAACTGTGGTGCCCAGAACTGGACACAGTACTCCAGGTGAGGTCTGACCAGAGCAGAATACAGTGGCACTATTACTTCCCTTGATCTAGATGCTATACTCCTATTGATGAGGCCCAGAATTGCATTGGCTTTTTTAGCTGCCGCGTCACACTGTTGGCTCATGTCAAGTTTGTGTTAGAAGGCCACAAATAATGTAACAATAGAACAAAACAAATGTGCCGTTTCATGTGATACAGAATCCTATGTGCAAATCTGTTAGATTGAGAAATTTGTACTAAATAAGAAAAAAAAATTAAAGGTGTGTGCTTGCAGGTAAACAGATTGGAGCTTTTCTGCAAGATCTTGTGAGATCTCATTGAAGTCTTGCAAGATGTCTAGGAGAGCAAAATATGTATTGAGATTTGGGAGAGATCTTGCATGCTCTTTCAGGGACCAAAGCCATCACTGCTGCAGCGCCAAAGGCAGGTGGCTAAGGGGTGGTGAGTGTCCCACGGGGCGAAATGGGATGTACCCCCCCTCAAGCTCAGGATTCCAGAACTAACAACTGTCAGTTGGGAGGGACGGAAGGCAAGGACCCACAGCCCAGGTAGGGCTCGCTAGCTTGGGGAGGAGGTGTGTGATTCCTCAGCTGGAGTAGATGCAGGACAGTTGAGGCTTACATACCTCATCACCGCAAAAGCTATAACTGGAAAGCTGTCCTGGCCAGGCCTGTGTCCTTTGGCTCCAGTTGGGAGTGAGACGGATGACGTCTGGTTTTTGGCGAAATTTTTTTTTTAAAAAAAATTATGATTTTCAAGTTTATACATTTCAATAATTTTGCAGTCATTTTAACATTTCAAAACTTGACTTCCTTCCCCCTCTTTCTGCAGTTCTTTAAATTGATTCTTCATATCTTATGCATATCCAAATTACCTCAATTTCTTCATTTATGCATCTGCTTTAAATATATAATCTTATTAAACTGCAGGTTATTCCAATAATCCTGCCAATGTTCTTATCTGTTTACAGTTTGTAACTATTCATTAAACCATTTCCATTCTTTAATAAAAAGTTTGTTCTCTTGCTCCTAGAAACGGTCAGCATGTGACAGAGGCCACATCCTGGGAACGGTTTGACTGGCCACCTAAACCAGGTGAGAGCAGCCAAAGAGTCTCAAATGCTCAGGAACTTCCCCTGTGTGCCAAGACAGGCTCCAGAAGATTGAGCGGACAAGACCAAGCGTGGGCCCAGTGGTCAAGAAGGTGGTTTCTGCAATGCTGTGGAGGGAAGTGAGGGGCAGATGGGGCTCATCCACCTATAAAGATAGCCCATCGAGGAGAAGGAAAACTCTGATCCTAATTTGCCTTGTGGGATATCTTTGGGAGCTGAAAAGGCTAAGGAGTAAAGCCTACACAAATCTGGATTGGAGTCCCTCAGGCGGTTGGATGGCGCCGTTTACAACCCCTTCTGACATCTCCTGCAGCCCAACTGGTGCCTAACTCTGCTTTCCTTGGAGACACATCTGCAAAGCCAAGAGAGGGAGTCTTGTCATCTGGGAAGCCCTGGACCTCCAGACACACTGCCCAGTCTTGCTCCCTGGAGAGGTCACTTTGGGACTGCTGACACCGTTGCTTGACTTTTGACCTCACCCCTGGAGGCGCACTCCATTGCTTCTCAAGACAGACAAATGCCAACATTAAAAAACTATTTGAAAGAATTTTATTTCATTCACAAAAGACAATCTGGCATGTGATTAGGACAATGGTTTTCAGACAACGGGTGACACGTTTATTGATCCAGTTTGGAAGTCTCTGTCTTGTCTTCGCACATGCGCAGTTCCATCTAGGAGCAACAACAAGGGAAGGAGCCAAACTGTCGACTCCTGCAGCGAGACTCAGGATTTCCACTCATGCTCACAAACGTAGGAAAAAGCACCACCTAGGATAAAAGGATGATCACAGAATAGCATGTTTGTAAAGGAACTTGATTAGAATAATGATGATGATGATGATTTTTATTTTATTTTTCTATTTGGGTTTGTGGGGAAGGGGGGGACTGGGTCTTGGTGGGGAGGGAGATCTGTGCTGGAGTTGCTGGCCTCACTGCTGTCGCTGCCCGGAAGAGAGAAGAAGAGAAAATATTTTTAATCTTTCCATTTATTATTATGTTGACAACCCATCTTTCCTTCAAGGATCTCCAGGTGGCTTACGCTATTCTCCCTTTCTTTAATTACATTTACTTCCTCATTCCATTTCTCTTCCAATATCTCTTCCTCCTCCTCCTCGCAGACCAGGGGGTGGATTTTAGGGGCACGACAGCAGGAGGCCAGCAGCTCGCACAGCCTGCCACACTGGCCATTCTCTCTTTCAACAGCCTTGGAGAACAACTGAGTAGGCATCTAGAGCGTCAACTGAACAGGCATGTGGATCAGCTAGTCACTGGGCACAGTCTATTCTTTTGGAGGGGGCTTTCCCCAGTTTCCATTTATAAGAAGTTTGAAAGGTTGCCTCTTTATAAAGTGTGGTCTCCTTGTGACGAGAGACCACACTGGAGACTCATAGTGTTTTTGAAATATATAAAGGTAAAGGGACCCCTGACCATTAGGTCCAGTTGTGGCCGACTCTGGGGTTGCGGCGCTCATCTCGCTTTATTGGTGGACCGGTCATGTACAGCTTCCGGGTCATGTGGCCAGCATGACTAAGCTGCTTCTGAACCAGAGCAGCGCACGGAAACGCCCTTTACCTTCCCGCCGTAGCGGTACCTATTGATCTACTTGCACTTTGACGTGCTTTCGAACTGCTAGGTTGGCAGGAGCAGGGACCGAGCAACGGGAGTTCACTCCGTTGTGGGGATTCGAACCGCCAGCCTTCTGATAGGCAAGTCCTAGGCTCTGTGGTTTAACCCACAGCGCCACCCGCATCCCTATTATTTATTTATTTAGATACTTGGGTTTGGAGCGAAGGGAGAACTGGGTCTTGGAGAGGCGTAGAGCTGTACTGGAGTTGCTGGCCTCACTGCTATCGCTGCCTGGAAGAGAAATGAAGAGAAATGAAGAGAAATGAAGAGAAATGAAGAGAAATGAAGAGAAATGAAGAGAAATGAAGAGAAATGAAGAGAAATGAAGAGAAATGAAGAGAAATGAAGAGAAAGAATTCTTAATTTTTTCATTGATTACTACATTGATGGCCCATCTTTCCTGCAAGGATCTCCAGGTGGCTTGCGTTATTCTCCCTTCCTCCCTTCCTCATCCCATCCCTGAACTCTTCTTGAATCAGGGAGCTGCCTCCCCCCATCCCAGTGATCCAGATTCTCTCTGGCCTCCCTGTTCCTCAAGAACAAAGATCAACACTCCCCATCTATATATCGGTGGCATCCATCCCCTGGTCGCTTGGTCTTACATAAATTGTTTTCACCTTCACTAAAGATTCCTTCTGATCTTCATAACCATCACTTCATCCTCCCATTTCTCTTCCAATATCTCTTCCTCCTCCTCCTCACAGACCAGGGGATGGATCTTTGGCACGTGACAGCAGGAGACCAGCAGCTCACGCAGCCAATCTTTATAAACTAATCTAACCATGACTTGGTTCCCTATGTTTCTGAATCTTGAGGGATAGTAAAAGAAACAGAATGCAGAAGGAATTAGGAATCCTACTTATACTTTATATGAAGAAAGTCTCTTCATTACACCAGAAAACGTATTTCCTTTCTCACAAACTACCTCCTCAAACTAAAGATGTTGTTGTTTAGTCGTTTAGTCGTGTCCGACTCTTCGTGACCCCATGGACCAGAGCATGCCAGGCACCTCTGTCCTCCACTACCTCCCGCAGTTTGGTCAAACTCATGCTGGTAACCTCGAAAACACTATCCAACCATCTCGTCCTCTGTCGCCCCCTTCTCCTTGTGCCCTCCATCTTTCCCAACATCAGTGTCTTCTCCAGGGAGTCTTCTCTTCTCATGAGGTGGCCAAAGTACTGGAGCCTCAGCTTCACGATCTGTCCTTCCAGTGAGCACTCAGGGCTGATTTCCTTAAGAATGGATGCGTTTGATCTTCTTGCAGTCCATGGGACTCTCAAGAGTCTTCTCCAGCACCATAATTCAAAAGCATCAATTCTTCGGCGATCAGCCTTCTTTATGGTCCAGCTCTCACTTCCATACATCACTACTGGGAAAACCATGGCTTTAACTATACGGACCTTTGTTGGCAAGGTGACGTCGCTACTTCTCAAGATGCTGTCTAGGCCTGTCATTGCCCTTCTCCCAAGAAGCAGGCGTCTTTTAATTTCGTGGCTGCTGTCACCATCTGCAGTGATCATGGAGCCCAAGAAAGTAAAATCTCTCACTGCCTCCATTTCTTCCCCTTCTATTTGCCAGGAGGTGATGGGACCAGTGGCCATGATCTTCGTTTTTTTGATGTTGAGCTTCAGACCATATTTTGCGCTCTCCTCTTTCACCCTCATTAAAAGGTTCTTTAATTCCTCCTCACTTTCTGCCATCAAGGTTGTGTCATCTGCATATCTGAGGTTGTTGATATTTCTTCCGGCAATCTTAATTCCAGCTTGGGATTCATCCAGCCCAGCCTTTCGCATGATGTATTCTGCATATAAATTAAATAAGCAGGGAGACAAAATACAGCCTTGTCGTACTCCTTTCCCAATTTTGAACCAATCAGTTGTTCCATATCCAGTTCTAACTGTAGCTTCTTGTCCCACATAGAGATTTCTCAGGAGACAGATGAGGTGATCAGGCACTCCCATTTCTTTAAGAACTTGCCATAGTTTGCTGTGGTCGACACAGTCAAAGGCTTTTGCATAGTCAATGAAGCAGAAGTAGATGTCTTTCTGGAACTCTCTAGCTTTCTCCATAATCCAGCGCATGTTTGCAATTTGGTCTCTGGTTCCTCTGCCTCTTCTAAATCCAGCTTGCACTTCTGGGAGTTCTCGATCCACATACTGCTTGAGCCTTCCTTGTAGAATTTTAAGCATAACCTTGCTAGCGTGTGAAATGAGTGCAATTGTGCGGTAGTTGGAGCATTCTTTGGCACTGCCCTTCTTTGGGATTGGGATGTAGACTGATCTTCTCCAATCTTCTGGCCACTGCTGAGTTTTCCAAATTTGCTGGCATATTGAGTGTAGCACCTTAACAGCATCATCTTTTAAAATTTTAAATAGTTCAACTGGAATACCATCACTTCCACTGGCCTTGTTATTTGCAGTGCTTTCTAAGGCCCATTTGACTTCACTTTCCAGGATGTCTGGCTCAAGGTCAACCACACTACCTGGGGTGTACGAGACATCCATATCTTTATGGTATAATTCCTCTGTGTATTCTTGCCACCTCTTCTTGATGTCTTCTGCTTCTGTTAGGTCCTTACCACTTTGGTCCTTTATTATGGTAATCTTTGTACGAAACAAACTAAAGATGCTCATCTTTAATTTTATAGTCCCTTTCCTCTTTTGTGCAGTTCTGCCCCTCCTTTCGCCACTTTTCTTCTCTTCCCGATTCTCCAATTAGTCCAGCCGTTTCTCCTAGACCATGCTATGCCATCTTTGCCATCTTTATAGGTTAGTGTTTAATATAAGTTCAATATTAAAAGTGTTGCCTTCTCTTTTACCTTTGTTTTCCAGTAACTTCCACTCTTTTACCACAAACAGCGCTGACAATCCAAGTCTTTTAACTCAGTCTCTTTTGCTGGGCTCACGCCACTTCAAAGTAAAAAACAAGTTAAGTCCTTGAATTCCGCTTCTTTTAATGGGCTACTACTGCAGCTGCAGAGTGAAATTTGAATCTGTCTTCCTTTTCTTACTGGTACTTGTTAGAGAAATCTTTGCTTATGGTTACGTATAATGAGAAAGATTTCCAATATGTTTAAGATAAAATCTCCCGTTCTTTACTCTTTATGTGCTAGTCTTTCGGGTCTGTTTCTGAGCAGTTCAGTTTGTATAAATAAGTCTCACAGACCCTCTTCTCCTCAAGCTCTCCTTGTTAGCTGCCGTTCTTACCCTTTGGGACTTTGAGGCTTGCTGCTGAGGATTGCTCGTGTCCTTGCGTCTAGGTACTCTCTGTCGACTCACCTCCTGGTTAGGACGTGGGCTTCGAAGGGTTCCTTTTTTGACACTGCCGGACAATGTCAACCCTGGGCCACGCCCAGAGCCTTTTTGGGGGTCGTGTAGCCTCCGCGTTGCCCCCCAAAGTTCCCTCTAACAGCTGCTAGGCGCGGAGAACCCGCGAAGCACATCCACAACGGAGGGCGGAAAAAGCGGAAGCCCTTACATACCAGGTTTGGAAGGGGGATTTGGTCTGCGATAGGCTTTTTCTGTAGGGACACGGGTGGCCACAGAGCCTAGGGCTGGCTGATCAGAAGGTCGGCAGTTCAAATCCCCGCGACGGGGTGAGCTCCCGCTGCTCGGTCCCAGCACCTGCCAACCTAGCAGTTCGAAAGCACAAAGTGGAAGTAGATAAATACCGTATTTTTCGCTCTATAGGACGCAATTTCCCCCCTCCAAAAATTAAGGGGAAATGATCAAAGCAGCAGAAATAAGAGATGATTGGATCCCTTTAAGAGCTCAAAGCATGGGTAACCCCAACAAAAATTTAAAATTCGGTTTTGTAATTTGGAACTAATGTGATTTGATTGGTTTGCTAATAAAAAATATATTATAAAAAAAACAAAAATTAAGGGAAAATATGTGTGCGCCCTATGGAGTGAATGCAGGCTGCGCAGCTAAGCCCAAAGCCAGAGCAGGCAGAAGGAGCGCTGCGCAGCGCTCCGTCTCGCTGTTCTAGCTTGGGGTTAGCTGCGCAAAGCCTCCGCAGGGCAGCAGGGTGAAGCCCCCCTGCTGCCCTGCGAAGGCTTCAAAGGCCGTCCCCGAAGCCAGAACAGTGAGGCGGAGCGCTGCGCAGCGCTCCGTCTCACTGTTCTAGCTTGGGGATGGCTGCGCAAAGCCTCCGCAGGACAGTGGGGTGCCTTCACCCCGCTGCTCTGCAGAGGCTTCAAAGGCTGCACCCGTTGGCTTCAGGCAGCTATCCGCAAGCTTTCGAAGCGCAGCAGGAGTTCCCGCTGTACTTCGAAGGCTTGCGGATAGCCATCTGAAGTCACCTAGCAGTTCGAAAGTGGAAGTAGATAAATACCGTATTTTTCACTCTATAGGACGCACTTTTCCCCCTCCAAAAATTAAGGGGAAATGATCAAAGCAGCAGAAATAAGAGATGATTGGATCCCTTTCTGAGCTCGAAGCATGGGTACCCCCAACCAAAATTTAAAATTCGGTTTTGTAATTTGGAACTAATGTGATTTGATTGGTTTGCTAATAAAAAATATAGTATAAAAAAAACAAAAATTAAGGGAAAATTTGTGTGCGCCCTATGGAGTGAATGCAGGCTGCGCAGCTAAGCCCAAAGCCAGAGCAGGCAGAAGGATCGCTGCGCAGCGCTCCGTCTCGCTGTTCTAGCTTGGGGTTAGCTGCGCAAAGCCTCCGCAGGGCAGCGGGGTGAAGGCACCCTGCCGCCCTGCGGAGGCTTCAAAGGCCGTCCCCGAAGCCAGAACAGTGAGGCGGAGCTCATTGCGCGGTGCTCCGTCTCACTGTTCTAGCTTGGGGATGGCTGCACAAAGTCTCCGCAGGGCAGCGGGGTGCCTTCAGCCCGCTGCTCTGCGGAGGCTTCAAAGGCTGTGCTCTGGGGGCTTCAGGCAGCTATCCGTAAGCCTTCCAAGCGCAGCAGGAGTTCCCGCTGCACTCAGAAGGCTTGCTGATAGCCGCCTGAAGCCTGGAGAGCGAGAGGGGTCGGTGCACAGTTTTCCCTCTCTGCGCAGCGCCCCTTCAGTGAAGCGGGAGGAGAAATCGAAGGGGCTCCGTTTCTCCTGCCACTTCGCTGAAGGGACACTGAGCAGAGAGGGAGAGAATCCCCCCCCTGTTCTCCCCCTCCTATAATCCGGTGCGTCTTATGGTCCGGTGCGTCCTATAGAGCGGAAAATACGGTAGGTGCCGTTCTGTCGGGAAGGTAAACAGCCTTTCCGTGCACTGCTCTGCTTTTGCCAGAAGCGGCTTCGTCATCCTGGCCACATGACCCGGAAGCTGTACGCCGGCTCCCTCAGCCTATAGAGCGAGATGAGCGCGCAACCCTAGAGTCGTCCGCGACTGGACCTAACGGTCAGGGGTACCTGTACCTTTACCTAGGCTTTTTCCAGATCTGCCTTACTGCCCTATGTTTCTAAATCTTGAGGGAGAGCAAAAGAAGCAGAATGCAGAAAGAATTAGACATCCTACTTACACTCAAGAAGAAGAAATCTTTATTTTGCCGGAAAACATCATTACTTCTCACAAACCACCTCCTTTCTCCTGAACTATCCTCAAATAGTTGCTCTTCCCAAAGTCCTCAGCCAAGTCACTCAGCAGGGGGACGTGTCACAATGGAGGCCCTGACCCTGTTGCTTTAGCTACCTTGCTTAACAATGTGAATTGTTCCCCTTAACATTAATTTTTCAAATATATCTTCCAGTGGGTTTTTATTTTTTTTATTTAGGAAGGATCTAGAGCTGGCTTCATCCAGCACAGTGCATTTCTGGACAGGACAGGAAACACCTTGCAAACACACACTTTTCAACATGGCGGTGTCACCAAGGAAAAACACTCCTGGCCTAGACTATGGCTGCTGTTTCTCAATTCATAGTAAAAAATGACCCTTCTCAACATCCTGTAATCAACTGTCCAGTATTAGGATGGACAGGAGCAGGACTTCACCCTTAGACCCCCTCATCCCCCTGTTTCTTTCTGTTTCTGCCCAGTGTCTTCTGCCAATCAACAGCTTTCCTTAGCTTGCAAGGAAGTGAAATGTTATGAGTTACTTGGTGCCAGACTCCCCTTTGCCATGAGTTTCTGGGTGCCAGGCACTGAACCCCTGGACACTGAACATCTGGGGAATTGATCTAAGCTGTACCCCAAGCACTACATTTGATTGTTGGTTATTAAAAACTGATTGAAACCATTTTATTTCATTCACAAAAGAAATTCTAACATGTGATTATGATAACAGTTTATATAATAAAGGTGACACGTTTATTGATCCTTTTTGTAAGTTATTATTTGTCTACTTTAATGTATTTTTTATATATATTAATCAGTAAGGGGGTGGGGTGGGAAGCAGTTTTGCATATGAAACTGGTGGATGGCTGTCATTAATCCAGATCAATTTCATAGAATCATAGAAACTTATAGCTGGAAGGGACACCAAGGGTCATCTAGTCCAACCCCCTGTGATGCAGCAATCTCAGCAAAAGCATCCATGGCAGACGGCCATCCAACCTCTGCTTAGTAACCTCCAAGGAAGGAGAGTCCACCACCTCTCATGGGAATCTGTTCCAATGCCAAACTGCCCTTACTGTCAGAAAGTTTTTATGAATGTTTAGTTGGAATCTCCTTCCTTATAACTTGAATCCATGGGTTCGAGTCCTACCGTCTAGAGCAGGAGAAAAGAAGCTTGTTCCCTCTTCCATGTGACAGCCCTTAAGATATTGGAAGATGGCTGTCAGATCTCCTCTCAGTTTCCTCTTTTCCAGGCCAAACCTCCCCAGCTCCTTCCAGTGTTTCTCTTCAATCTTAGTTTCCAGACCCTTGGTTGTCTTGGTTGCCCTCCTCTGCACACATTCCAGCTTGTCAACATCCTTCTTAAAGGATGGTGCCCAGAACTGGACACAGGACTCCAGGGGTGGCCTGACCAAGGTAGGAGAGAGTAGGACTTGGACTTTGTTTCATCAGGACCCTGGACTTCCATAGATGCAATCTAGAACAGCATTACCATTTTCTGCTGCTGCACATTCCTTGTGACTGAGGCTCAGGGTAACACCCCCGGGACCTTTCAGTTCATGGTGTCCATGGAGGCGCAGGTCAATTCTGTGTCCAGGGCAGCTGTTGACCAGCTTCATCTAGTACGCAGGCTGAGACCCTATCTGCCTGCGGATTGCCTCGCCAGAGGGGTGCATGCTCTGGTTATCTCCTGCTTGGACTACTGCAATGCGCTCTACGTGGGGCTACCTTTGAAGGTGACCCGGAAACTACAACTAATCCAGAATGTGGCAGCTAGACTGGTGACTGGGAGTGGCCCCCAAGACCTACATTGGCTCTCAGTATGTTTCCGGGCACAATTCAAAGTGTTGGTGCTGACCTTTAAAGCCCTAAACGGCCTCGGCCCAGTATACCTGAAGGAGCGCCTCAACCCCCATCATTCTGCCTGGACACTGAGGTCCAGCGCTGAGGGCCTTTTGGCGGTTCCCTCCCTACGAGAAGCCAAGTTACAGGGTAGTGGTGCCTGCCCTGTGGAACCCCCTCCCACCAGATGTCAGAGAGATAAACAGCTACCTGACATTTAGAAGACATCTGAAGGCAGCCCTGTTCTGGGAAGCTTTGAATGTTTGACAAACTATTTTATTTTAATATTTTGTTGGAAGCCGCCCAGAGTGGCTGGGTATAAATAATAATAATAAATTATTATTATTATTATTATTATTATTATTATTATTATTATTATTATTATATGATGATGATGACTGTGAGGTGTTACAAGTCATTAACTTCAAGCCACACTGCCATGCCTTTGAAGACACAAACCATCCCAGCTTTTCAGAACTGGCTATCATGGCTTCTTTAATCTTTGTGTATTGCTCCACCATGTGGCTGAATCATATAAAGCACTGACTTTTACATATCTCTTGACCTCTAATTGCAAGAAGATCTCGTTAACTTGGATTATAATCTTTATAAATTGGAGTTGTGGAGCAGGTCCTCGAGAGGGGGGGGCTCCCACCATTCCTCCTCAGTCCAGCCCCTGACAACCATGTGGGTTACGGCGTCGATGGCTCATTTTGTGGGGCGATGTGAAATGTAGTGTTTTCACCCCCAAACCTTGCAGGGGGCATTCTCTGGGTGTTTGGCGCCGCTTTGGAGTGAATTGGACAACGTCTGACTTCTGGAGAAATTGGGATCCTGTGAGTTAGGGCACCAAAGGCTCATTTTTGGGGGTGCCATGAAATGTGGGGTTTTCGCTGCCAAACATTTCAGGGGGTCTTTAGCAGGTGTTTGCCGTTGCTTTGTTGTGAATCCTAAGACATCGGGTTTTCAGCGAAATCGTGGCCACCATATCTATCCTGACAGATGATTTGGCCTGTCACCCTTGTGTGGAAGTAAAGGATGAGATTCCTCTACTACTCCGCCTGGGGTCTCCAATGTGGTGCACCCAGCCTCCACTCACACTATTCCTATGCTGGGGAATTTGGGGGTGGTTTGTGGGGATGTTATGTACTGAGTTGAATAGGATCCAACATGCAGCAGTCTGATTGGTCCGCAGGAGCCACCCAATCCAGCTCCAGGTGGAAGTGAATCCACAACATGATTGGCCTACAGGAGAATCCCAGAATTAGCCAATCACGTGCAGCCCATTGTGTAAATAATGTATATAAAGCAGATATTGTGGGGGAACTTTCATTCCTCGCTACTGTGAGCTGAATACTGTTGTGTATTGAGTCAAAGGATTTTATATCTGTAGTATTATTGTCTGTATGTGCATTAGGGTAAAGTAACTGCCTTTTGGTTCCAGAGGGTACAGCTACTATTGGTTCATTTAAGCTGCTGTATTTGGATCCTCTGTCTTAATGGTTTCCTCCAAAAGGCAGGACTGTGATTGCCTGATATTGTTCCCTCCTAAATGTATCCTTTCTAGCTAGTTCTCTGTCCCTATATATGTAGCTCTCCCCTCCTCAGGTCTTAGTCTTGTTTGCTGTAATAAAGAAGTGTTACTAGAGAACTGTCTCCAGCATATTATGTCAAGAGAGCTGAAATCACAAACCCCACGTCACAACAACTGGCGACGAAGGTGGGATCCGGAATGCTGAGGAGCGGTTAAACGCAGCCCTGCCTCAGAGTCCGGATTGTAGCTAAGAACAAGACTCACTGGCCAGCTGAGAAGACGACCCTGCCCACAGGACCATGGAGAGTCCAAGGGTATTGGAGCCCTTCCAGCCATCAGAGCCCTACACGTGGGAAGACTACGTCGAACGCTTCGAGTTCTTCGCAGTGGCTCAAGGGATCACCGATGCCAGCAAAAGAAGGGCCACATTCCTGAGCTACTGTGGGCCTGAGACCTTCAAGCTGGCCAAGGCATTGCTTGCTCCAGCGAAGCTAAGTGAGACATCTCTCAAAGATATTCTTGCCTGCCTAACAAGCCATTTGGCGCCTACTGAGACCAAGATGGCCCGGCGGATGGAGTTTCATAAGAGGCAGCAGCGTGCTGGGGAGTCTGTATCTGCATTTCTAGCTGAACTGCGGAAGCTCGCTCAGCACTGCGACTTCCAAGATCTGGAAGAGACTCTCCTGGATCGGTTTATCGGTGGTCTGAGCAGCAAGAAAGCCAGAAGACGCATCGTGGCTAAAGAAGAGGTTACCCTTGCTTCAGCCTTGAAGGAGGCCACCGCCACGGAGAATTATGAAAGAGAGGAGCTTGATGCCAGTCGCAAGGCCCCTAAGCCACAGATAGAAGTTGCGCATGCCATGGACGAGCTAGAGGCTACTCCGAGCCAGAGCCCAGTCCGTGGGGTAGAGTCAGTGCGTCAGGCCTGCACAGTGCACAAAGATCACCGAGGCAGGTGCCCTGGTTGTGGCGGAAACCATGAGCGGAAGAGTTGTCGTTTCCGGGATGCTATGTGCCGGACGTGCGGGAAGACAGGTCACATCGCCAGGGTCTGTAGATTGGCGGCGTTGGGAGCGACAGGAGCACCTAGACTGGAGCATCGCAGACCGCCCACAGCAAACCATGTTCTAAAGGACTGCCACTACGTAACGGAGATCAACGGGAGGGTCGTGCAGCTTCCAGCGCAAGGCAAGGCACACGTCAAGGTGAAGATTGAGGGTCAGCTGTGAGACATGGAGGTGGACTCCGGATCTGGATTCACTATCGTGTCGGACCAGACCGCGAGGACATTCTTCCCCAGGGGTAAGTTGCCCCCTCTGGAGCCCTTCCCGGCAACTTTGCAGTCATACTCAGCGGGCCGCATCCAGGTCATGGGAATGTGTGCCGTGAGAGTACAGTTCCGGGACAAACAGGCGGTACTCAAACTGGTGATTGCGAAGGGCAGTCGCCCCAGTCTCCTGGGCACTGACTGGTTCCCCGCCCTGGGACTGAGTATATCAGGGCTTAATTCAATCCAAACCTGCCCTGAGATGAGCGAGGCATTATGCAAAGAATTTGCTGGTCTCTTTAATGGAAAACTGGGTTGTTATAAAGGGCCCCCAGTTGACTTCGAATTGGACCCTGGGGTGGCCCCAATCCGACTCAAACCAAGGCGAGTGCCATTTGCACTGCAACCCAAGATCGAAGCAGAGCTGGATAAATTGGTCAAGCAGGGAGTTCTCTCACCCGTGGACTCTGCTAAGTGGGAGACTCCAATCGTCACGCCCCTTAAAGCAAACGGGGAAGTCAGGATCTGTGCAGATTACAAATGTACTATCAATAAGGCACTCAGGGGAAACTCATACCCCATTCCAGTCGTATCACATCTGTTGGCTAAACTGGCTGGGGGCAAGGTGTTCGCCAAAATTGACCTGGCACAAGCTTACCAACAGCTGCCAGTAACCCCACAATCAGCGGAAGCACAGACTATTGTCACACATAAAGGGGCGTTCAGAGTTAACAGATTACAATTTGGAGTTTGTGTGGCCCCAGGGATTTTTCAAGGGCTCATGGAACGCCTGTTAAGAGGTCTGCCGGGGGTCTTGCCATTTTTTGATGACGTTTTGATTGCTGGAAAAGACCCACAGGAACTGGTTGCGCGTGTCCGTGCAGTGTTGCTCAAGTTCAAGGAGGTGGGGTTGCAACTGAAAAAGGAAAAATGCAGTTTTGGGGTGCCAACTGTGGATTTCTTGGGGTTTAAAATTGATGCATCAGGCGTCCACCCCACTAAGATTAAGGCCATCATGATGGCTAAGATTAAGGTCATCATGATGGCTAAGATTAAGGCCATCATCGAGGCACCACGACCACAGAACAAGACGGAGTTGCAGTCATTCCTGGGACTTATTAACTTTTATCATTCATTCTTACCCCAGAAAGCTTCAGTAGCTGAACCATTACATAGACTGCTGCAGAAAAAGAATGTGTGGCGATGGGGGCAGGGGCAGCAGAAGGCTTTTGACTCCTTGCGAGGAATGCTGAGTAGCAGGAGCGTCCTTGCTCATTATGATGAGTCGAAGCCGCTGGTCCTGGCATGTGATGCCTCTCAATACGGCCTGGGGGCGGTGCTGAGTCATAGGGAACCGGATGGGTCGGAAAAGCCCATCTCTTTCTATTCCCGTACGTTGTCGCCCACGGAGCGCAACTATGCTCAAATTGACAAAGAGGCGCTTGCAATTGTGGCAGGAATCAAAAAGTTCCATGATTATGTGTACGGTCGCCATTTCTCCATTGAAACGGACCACAAACCACTGTTAGGGTTGTTCAACCCGAACAAGCAAACGCCACAAATTCTCTCCCCCAGAATGTTGCGTTGGTCTATATTCCTGAACGGGTTCCAGTACACCTTGACCCATGTGCCGGGGAAACGGTTGTGCCACGCTGATGCGCTGAGTCGATTGCCACTTCCTGGCGGGAGCAATGAGGATCCTGCTCCAGCGGAGCACATAATGATGCTGGAAACACTTCCGGGGGCTCCTGTAACGGCTACTGATATAGCTGAGAAAATGAGGAAAGATGCTGTTCTCTCCCGTGTCCTCACTTGGGTGGGGAGGGGGTGGCCAGGTGGTCCGCATGAAGACAAATTCAGGCCTTATGCGACAAGGCAGCACGAGTTGTCCATGCATAAGGGTTGTCTCCTGTGGGGAGATAGGGTGATCATCCCAGCACCACTGAGAAACAGGGTTCTTGAGACGCTTCACATGGGACACCCGGGAATGGTCAGGATGAAGTTGCTAGCCCGATGTTATGTGTGGTGGCCTGGAATGGACCAGAACATAGAACAATGGGTACGAACATGCAAGGCATGCCAAGAGGTGCGGCCAGAAGTGGCCAGAGCACCAGTTCACTGGTGGGAGCAGTCCAGATCTCCCTGGAGCCGGCTGCACTTAGATTTTGCTGGGCCATTCCAGGGGAAGGTCTTTTTGGTTATCGTCGATGCATATTCCAAATGGTTAGAAGTGGCGATGGTCCCTAGCATGGCATCAGCTGCCGTAATCAAGGTGTTGAGGCAGCTGTTTGCAACCCACGGGTTACCTGAGACCATTGTATCAGATAATGGGGCAGCTTTTGTATCCCAAGAATTCAGGGCATTCTTGGCTGATAACTTCATAAGAGGGGTCACATCCGCGCCCTTTCACCCATCCTCCAATGGGCAGGCTGAGCGCATGGTAAGAACAGCCAAAGAATCCATTGTGCGCTTAATGGAGGGTAACTGGTCAGCTCGCATCGCACAAATGTTATTTTTGCAGCATGCGACGCCGTGCACTGCGACGGGCAAATCGCCAGCTGAGCTGCTCTTGGGTAGAAGACTGGTAACGGTGCTGGATTATGTCCACCCGGATAAAATGCCAAACCGTAATTCAAGAGCAACCCCCCAGGCTGAGACTGACACAACAAGGTATCTCGCCCCTGAAGACCTGGTCTGGGTGAGGAACTATTCACAAGGTTCGCGGTGGGTGGCTGGTGTGGTCACCCGGACTAGTGGACCTGTGTCCTATTATGTGACCTTGGAAAATGGGCAAGTTTGGAAGAGACATATAGATCAGCTGAGGCGCCGGGCGCTCAGCAGGGAGGGGTCAGATAATTCATCCCTGGCTAACGACGCAGAACTGCAAGACCAGAGTGAAAATGGCCCAGAGGCGCAGTCACCAGGGGCTTCAGCAAATGAACCAGGGTCTGCTAGTCCTCAGGATGACGAGGTACAGGTAGGGGACCCTGAGATGTCTGGGACTCCATCTGTTCCTGACGAAACCCCTATAGCGGCCCCCCTACCACAGGTAACACCCAATCCAGAACCGGCAACACCTGTTGTCAGGAGATCAAGTAGAAGTTGTAGGACCCCACAGTACCTGAGAGATTACGTCTGCTGTGCTCACTAGGGGGGGAGGGGTGTTGTGTATTGAGTCAAAGGATTTTATATCTGTAGTATTATTGTCTGTATGTGCATTAGGGTAAAGTAACTGCCTTTTGGTTCCAGAGGGTACAGCTACTATTGGTTCATTTAAGCTGCTGTATTTGGATCCTCTGTCTTATTGGTTTCCTCCAAAAGGCAGGACTGTGATTGCCTGATATTGTTCCCTCCAAAATGTATCCTTTATAGCTAGTTCTCTGTCCCTATATATGTAGCTATCCCCTCCTCAGGTCTTAGTCTTGTTTGCTGTAATAAAGAAGTGTTACTAGAGAACTGTCTCCAGCATATTATGTCAAGAGAGCTGAAATCACAAACCCCACGTCACAACAAATACAGAGCATGAAATCCACTCTCGACTCCGAGTATATTTCAGGGGAAGAGCTGTTTGGGATATTTCCTGCTTGTGAATTATTATTTTTGTCTGTGTGTGTGTGTGTGTGTGTGTGTGTGTGTGTGTGAAACACATGCCTAAAGCTTTAAATCTGGGATGGGCATGGAAGTTCCGAGGTGGGCCACCAGGTGGCACTGCAGGCCATGCTCCAGCTGCTGCTGCTGCTACAGGTGCCAGTAAGTCTCGCATTTTCAACCTCTTCCTCCTCCATTGCACTAGCTAAATGATTCCTTGCTGGACTCCCATCGCTGAGGCCAAATGTACCTTTACCGAGCAAAATATCCTTTCGAATTATACACCCAGCACATGGAACCTGACAAAGGGGCAATACAAGTGGACTCTCTGTGCCCTTACCACAGTAAAAAGACTGATACTGGTGAGCTGGAAAAATAAAAATGCGTCTCCCTTCTATGATTGGATTGAAGACTTCTACAAACTCACCACATATGAACAACCTGCAGATAAACGCAGACTTGCCATGGACAAATTCAATGATACAGTGGTACCTCGGGTTAACATACACTTCAGGTTACAGACTCTGCTTGTAGCCTTTTTAGCCTCGGATGAGAAGAGCTTTGCGCCCGGGACAGGGAAATGGGAGTCAACAGACACTCAAGGAATAGTTTCAGAGAAAAGCTTTATTCTGCCATCCGGGGTGGCAGAAGGAGCAAGTGTGATAGATTCACAAAACAAGCATGAGTTCACAGCCATTTGCGCAGAGCATATATTCCCCTTCCAGTTCCCTCCCCTTTCTCCTCCTCCTCAAGAGTCCTGCCCCATTGTGATGAAATTCCAGTGCCTGTCTTCGGAGAACTTCCTGACATTAGTGAGGAAGATGCCTCCACTGCTGAAGGACATGAAGAAGAAGTGGTTCTTGAAGATGATGCTCCACATCCATTTTCCCAAAAGGAGTTGAATTATCTACTTCGCGACCTCAGCTTGTCAAAGGACTCTGCCGAACTGTTGGCAACCAGATTGAAGGGGGAAAAACTCCTCTCTGACATCAGCTTCTTCCACAACAGGCATCAAGAGTACCTCCGTTTTTTCTCAGAAGAGAAGGACTTGGTGTACTGTGCAGATATTGCGCAGCTTCTGCTCAAGCTTGGAGTGCCACAGTACGAAACCAAAGATTGGAGACTGTTCTGTGACAGCAGCAAGCGATCACTGAAATGTGTTCTGCTACACAACAGCAACCAGTTTGCCTCTATACCCCTGGCTCACTCGACTACACTGAAGGAGAACTATGAAGCAGTGAAGTATGTGCTGGAGAAAATTGGTTATGGTCAGCATAAGTGGTTTATTTGTGTTGACCTGAAGATGGTGAACTTTTTGTTGGGACAACAGTCTGGCTTCAACAAGTACCCATGTTTTCTGTGCATGTGGGATAGTAGGGACCGTGCTCAGCATTACACGAAGAAGGACTGGCCTGTGCGGGAGGAATTGGTGCCTTGCAAAGAAAGGAACGTCATCAACGACCCCCTGGTGGACAGAGACAGAATACTCTTCCCACCGCTGCACATCAAGCTCGGCTTAATCAAGCAGTTCACCAAAGGCTCTGGACAAGGATGGTGACTGCTTCACTTGTGCCAGGATTGACCATGGAGAAGTTGAAAGCTGGCATCTTTGACGGTCCTCAGATCCGTCAGCTCATCAGAGATCCAGAGTTCAGAAACTCAATGAACGAAATGGAACTGGAAGCGTGGAAGGCATTTGTTCTGGTAGTGAAGAACTTTCTAAGCAACAATAAGGTCAGAAACTATGCAGAACTTGTCAACAACATGCTGACTGCTTTCAGAAACCTGGGCTGCAACATGAGCGTCAAGATGCACTAACTATTTTCACATATGGACCGGTTTCCTGAGAACCTGGGTTCAATGAGTGACGAGCAGGGGGAGAGATTCCATCAGGACATGAAAGAGATGGAGACCAGGTATCAGGGTCGCTGGGACGCAGTCAGGATGGCTGACTACTGTTGGACTCTGAAGAGAGACCTCCCTGCTGCTGAGCATTCCAGGAGTTCCAAGAAATGGAAGTTCAAGCCCTGAAGTTTGAAAAATGGTGAAGCAACATGCAATTTATGTGTACTTAACTTTTTCAATGCCCACCATTCAGTTTACAGTAATCGATGTTTCTATCAGGTAATCATTATATGTTCTTGGAAAAACATTATTTTCTCTTAAAAATATATTTAGGATGATATGTGTTGACAAAAATCAGCTGATAATGCCACAAAATGTAATCGATTTTGTCACAAGATCTGATTTTTTACAAATCAACATAGCACAACAACCTGACCTGAAGGAGAGAAACGGATGCCATTTCCTGATTCAGCAGTGCAAAAAGACCCTAAATCAATTGTAGAAATCTAGACAACATTCAAAAGGTAAAAAATTGTTGCCCAGTGTATAATTTAACATCTTTTGGGGGCAATTCCAAACCTGTTATTCCAAGAAGAAAGGCCTCTGGTTTCTTTATAAATGTATATTTCAACATTTTTTTCAATTCATGATAAATCTTTTCCCAGAAGTCTTTCACCTTGGGGCAGGTCTACCACATATGATAGAAAGAAAGTACCTTCGTTTTCTTTACATTTCCAGCAATGGTTATCACAGTTATGATAAATCTTTGCTAATTTAACAGGGGTCAGATACCATCTATACATCATTTTCATTATGTTTTCCTTTAGTTAGTACAGTACATGCAGTGAACTTCACCCCTTTCTTCCACAATCTTTCCCAATCCTCAAACATGATGTTATGTCCTACATGTCTTGCCCAATCTATCATCACTGATTTAAGTTGTTCATCCTTCGTATGCCACTCTAACAATGGGAAATGTAGTGCTTTCAAAGCCCCCCCCCCCCAATGTTGCAGGGGGCATTCTCTGGGTGTTTGGTGCTGCTTTGGAGTGAATCAGATGACATTGGACCTTTGGAGAAATCGTGACCCTGTGGGTTAGGGCACTGAAGCCTCATTTTTGGGGGGGTGCGCCATAAAACGTGAGGTTTTCACTGCCATGGATCACAAAACGGCTGCTGTTTTGTGCAAAGCTGGAAGACTGAGAAACTAGTATTTTATTGTTATTTTTAAAAAGATAAACTAAAGGTGTGTGCTTACAGGTAAACAGATACCAGTGTGCATGCCCATTATGACCTCAGGCAAGAATCAAGAAAATACAAGTGGTTCCTCTTAACTGACATTCTGAACTGAACAGAACTGAAGGCAGGGGCTGGTTCTGGAGCACAGCTGTTTAGATTGGGTTTGGGTGGATGAGAAGAGGATGCCTCAAACTTCTTGGGCTTTGCTTCTCAACTTATTCTGCCTTCTGGGACCCCCCAGCCCAACACCAACCACCTCTTGGATAGGTGAGCATGCAGATATTTTGGAATGTGAGTGTGGGGCAGGATGACCGCGTATGAAAGCTCCTTTGAGCACAAGTGCTGGCCCCCCTTTTCTCTCCCATGGAGGCCCTGAACTGGCCAGCTCCTGGTTCAGGGCCTCCAAGGGAGAGAAAAGGGAACCTTAGTTACTCTTTGCCTTCTGAGGACAATGTCTCACTCCCAGAGCCCCAAGACTTACGGCTGCTGCTCTATCAGCCTCAGGACATCCAAGGGATCATGAGCAAAGCACACAAGCCCTGCCCGCCAGATGTGAAGCACTCTCCTGAGAGAATTTGGGTTTTTTAACTGGCTGAACAGAGTTTCAGCCCTTGGGGAATTTGATTTCTTAAACATACACTTTCCCCTTCCTTGTGTCCCTGGGGAGAAAAGCCAATCCTGCTTTCTTCCTTTGGTAATTTAATCAGAGGAAATAACTCTTTCAATGGTCTAATAGATTTGCTGAATCATGAATTCTGTACATGCACAGAGGATATACCTCTTGAAACCCCAAAGATGGGCAAGATGGGGCATTTCTCTCCACCTGCCTCCACCGGATATTGCTGATGGCCAATGAAAGCCCAAGTAGGGATTCCTAGTGGGGGATGTTGCTGTGGTATAGTGGAGGAGCAGGGCCAGGAGGCTAACTTGGACACCTGAGAACACAAAAAAGCAGCAGCAAAACAACTACATGTTTCCTTTTAAATGGGCCTTCCTGCTGAGTGTAAAGCATAGATCCTCATTTTTTAAGGGAAAAGGGAGAGAAGGCTTCTCCCAAAGTGTTAGAAGGCCACAAATAATGTAACAATAGAACAAAACAAATGTGCCGTTTCATGTGATACAGAATCCTATGTGCAAATCTGTTAGATTGAGAAATTTGTACTAAATAAGAAAAAAAAAATTAAAGGTGTGTGCTTGCAGGTAAAGAGATTGGAGATTTTCTGCAAGATCTTGTGAGATCTCATTGAAGTCTTGCAAGATGTCTAGGAGAGCAAAATATGTATTGAGATTTGGGAGAGATCTTGCATGCTCTTTCAGGGACCAAAGCCATCACTGCTGCAGCGCCAAAGGCAGGTGGCTAAGGGGTGGTGAGTGTCCCACGGGGCGAAATGGGATGTACCCCCCCCTCAAGCTCAGGATTCCAGAACTAACAACTGTCAGTTGGGAGGGACAGAAGGCAAGGACCCACAGCCCAGGTGGGGCTCGCTAGCTTGGGGAGGAGGTGTGTGATTCCTCAGCTGGAGTAGATGCAGGACAGTTGAGGCTCACATGCCTCATCACCGCAGAAGCTATAACTGGAAAGCTGTCCTGGCCAGGCCTGTGTCCTTTGGCTCCAGTTGGGAGTGAGACGGATGACGTCTGATTTTTGGCGAAATATTTTTTTTAAAAAAAATTATGATTTTCAAGTTTATACATTTCAATAATTTTGCAGTCATTTTAACATTTCAAAACTTGACTTCCTTCCCCCTCTTTCTGCAGTTCTTTAAATTGATTCTTCATATCTTATGCATATCCAAATTACCTCAATTTCTTCATTTATGCATCTGCTTTAAATATACAATGTTATTCAACTGCAGGTTATTCCAATAATCCTGCCAATGTTCTTATCTGTTTACAGTTTGTAACTATTCATTAAACCATTTCCATTCTTTAATAAAAAGTTTGTTCTCTTGCTCCTAGAAACGGTCAGCATGTGATAGAGGCCACATCCTGGGAACGGTTTGACTGGCCACCTAAACCAGGCCACCTAAACCAGCCAAGGAGTCTCAAATGCTCAGGAACTTCCCCTGTGTGCCAAGACAGGCTCCAGCAGATTGCGCGGACAAGACCAAGCGTGGGCCCAGTGGTCAAGAAGGTGGTTTCTGCAATGCTGTGGAGGGAAGTGAGGAGCAGATGGGGCTCATCCACCTATAAAGATAGCCCATCGAGGAGAAGGAAAACTCTGATCCTAATTTGCCTGTGGGATATCTTTGGGAGCTGAAAAGGCTAAGGAGTAAAGCCTACACAAATCTGGATTGGAGTCCCTCAGGCGGTTGGATGGCGCCGTTTACAACCCCTTCTGACATCTCCTGCAGCCCAACTGGTGCCTAACTCTGCTTTCCTTGGAGACACATCTGCAAGGCCAAGAGAGGGAGTCTTGTCATCTGGGAAGCCCAGGACCTCCAGACACACTGCCCAGTCTTGCTCCCTGGAGAGGTCACTTTGGGACTGCTGACACCCTTGCTTGACTTTTGACCTCACCCCCGTAGGCGCACTCCATTGCTTCTCAAGACAGACAAATGCCAACATTAAAAAACTATTTGAAAGAATTTTATTTCATTCAAAAAAGACAATCTGGCATGTGATTAGGACAGTGGTTTTCAGACAACGGGTGACACGTTTATTGATCCAGTTTGGAAGTCTCTGTCTTGTCTTCGCACATGCGCAGTTCCATCTAGGAGCAACAACAAGGGAAGGAGCCAAACTGTCAACTCCTGCAGCGAGACTCAGGATTTCCACTCATGCTCACAAACGTAGGAAAAAGCACCGCCTAGGATAAAAGGATGATCACAGAATAGCATGTTTGTAAAGGAACTTGATTAGAATAATAATGATGATTATTATTTTTATTTTATTTTTCTATTTGGGTTTGTGGGGAAGGGGGGGGGACTGGGTCTTGGTGGGGAGGGAGATCTGTGCTGGAGTTGCTGGCCTCACTGCTGTCGCTGCCCGGAAGAGAGAAGAAGAGAAAATATTTTTAATCTTTCCATTTCTTATTATGTTGACAACCCATCTTTCCTTCAAGGATCTCCAGGTGGCTTACGCTATTCTCCCTTTCTTTAATTATACTTACTTCCTCATTCCATTTCTCTTCCAATATCTCTTCCTCCTCCTCCTCGCAGACCAGGGGGTGGATTTTAGGGGCACGACAGCAGGAGGCCAGCAGCTCGCACAGCCTGCCACACTGGCCATTCTCTCTTTCAACAGCCTTGGAGAACAACTGAGTAGGCATCTAGAGTGTCAACTGAACAGGCATGTGGATCAGCTAGTCACTGGGCACAGTCTATTCTTTTGGAGGGGGCTTTCCCCAGTTTCCATTTATAAGAAGTTTGAAAGGTTGCCTCTTTATAAAGTCTGTTTCCTTGTGACGAGAGACCACACTGGAGACTCAGTGTTTTTGAAATATATCAAGGTAAAGGGACTCCTGACCATTAGGTCCAGTCGTGGTCGACTCTGGGGTTGCAGCGCTCATCTTGCTTTATTGGCGGACCGGTCATGAACAGCTTCCGGGTCATGTGGCCAGCATGACTAAGCTGCTTCTGAACCAGAGCAGCGCACGGAAACGCCCTTTACCTTCCCACCGTAGCGGTACCTATTTATCTACTTGCACATTGACGTGCTTTCGAACTGCTAGGTTGGCAGGAGCAGGGACCGAGCAACGGGAGTTCACTCCGTCGTGGGGATTCGAACTGCCAGCCTTCTGATAGGCAAGTCCTAGGCTCTGTGGTTTAACCCACAGCGCCACCCGCATCCCTATTATTTATTTATTTAGATACTTGGGTTTTGGGCGAAGGGAGAACTGGGTCTTGGAGTGGGGTAGAGCTGTACTGGAGCTGCTGGCCTCACTGCTATCGCTGCCTGGAAGAGAAATGAAGAGAAATGAAGAGAAATGAAGAGAAATGAAGAGAAATGAAGAGAAATGAAGAGAAAGAATTCTTAATTTTTTCATTGATTACTACATTGATGACCCATCTTTCCTGCAAGGATCTCCAGGTGGCTTGCGTTATTCTCCCTTCCTCCCTTCCTCATCCCATCCCTGAACTCTTCTTGAATCAGGGAGCTGCCTCCCCCCATCCCAGTGATCCAGATTCTCTCTGGCCTCCCTGTTCCTCAAGAACAAAGATCAACACTCCCCATCTATAGATCGGTGGCATCCATCCCCTGGTCGCTTGGTCTTACATAAATTGTTTTCACCTTCACTAAAGATTCCTTCTGATCTTCATAACCATCACTTCATCCTCCCATTTCTCTTCCAATATCGCTTCCTCCTCCTCCTCACAGACCAGGGGATGGATCTTTGGCACGTGACAGCAGGAGACCAGCAGCTCACGCAGCCAATCTTTATAAACTAATCTAACCATGACTTGGTTCCCTATGTTTCTGAATCTTGAGGGATAGTAAAAGAAACAGAATGCAGAAGGAATTAGGAATCCTACTTATACTTTATATGAAGAAAGTCTCTTCATTACACCAGAAAACGCATTTCCTTTCTCACAAACTACCTCCTCAAACTAAAGATGCTCATCTTTAATTTTATAGTCCCTTTCCTCTTTTGTGCAGTTCTGCCCCTCCTTTCGCCACTTTTCTTCTCTTCCCGATTCTCCAATTAGTCCAGCCGTTTCTCCTAGACCACGCTATGCCATCTTTGCCATCTTTATAGGTTAGTGTTTAATATAAGTTCAATATTAAAAGTGTTGCCTTCTCTTTTACCTTTGTTTTCCAGTAACTTCCACTCTTTTACCACAAACAGCGCTGACAATCCAAGTCTTTTAACTCAGTCTCTTTCGCTGGGCTCACGCCACTTCAAAGTAAAAAACAAGTTAAGTCCTTGAATTCCGCTTCTTTTAATGGGCTACTACTGCTGCTGCAGAGTGAAATTTGAATCTGTCTTCCTTTTCTTACTGGCACTTGTTAGAGAAATCTTTGCTTATGCTTACGTATAATGAGAAAGATTTCCAATATGTTTAAGATAAAATCTCCCGTTCTTTACTCTTTATGTGCTAGGGTTTTGGGTCTGTTTCTGAGCAGTTCAGTTTGTATAAATAAGTCTCACATACCCTCTTCTCCTCAAGCTCTCCTTGTTAGCTGCCGTTCTTACCCTTTGGGACTTTGAGGCTTGCTGCTGAGGATTGCTCGTGTCCTTGCGTCTAGGTACTCTCTGTCGACTCACCTCCTGGTTAGGACGTGGACTTCGAGGGGTTCCTTTTTTGACACTGCCGGACAATGTCAGCCCTGGGCCACGCCCAGAGCCTTTTTGGGGGTCGTGTAGCCTCCGCGTTGCCCCCCAAAGTTCCCTCTAACAGCTGCTAGGCGCGGAGAACCCGCGAAGCACATCCACAACGGAGGGCAGAAAAACCGGAAGCCCTTACATACCAGGTTTGGGAGGGGGATTTGGTCTGCGATAGGCTTTTTCCGTAGGGACACGGGTGGCCACAGAGCCTAGGGCTTGCTGATCAGAAGGTCGGCAGTTCGAATCCCCGCGACGGGGTGAGCTCCCGCTGCTCGGTCCCAGACCTGCCAACCTAGCAGTTCGAAAGCACAAAGTCGAAGTAGATAAATACCGTATTTTTCGCTCTATAGGACGCAATTTCCCCCCTCCAAAAATTAAGGGGAAATGATCAAAGCAGCAGAAATAAGACATGATTGGATCCCTTTAAGAGCTCAAAGCATGGGTACCCCCAACAAAAATTTAAAATTCGGTTTTGTAATTTGGAACTAATGTGATTTGATTGGTTTGCTAATAAAAAATATATTATAAAAAAAACAAAAATTAAGGGAAAATTTGTGTGCGCCCTATGGAGTGAATGCAGGCTGCGCAGCTAAGCCCAAAGCCAGAGCAGGCAGAAGTCTCGCTGTTCTAGCTTGGGGTTAGCTGCGCAAAGCCTCCGCAGGGCAGCAGGGTGAAGGCCCCCTGCTGCCCTGCGAAGGCTTCAAAGGCCGTCCCCGAAGCCAGAACAGTGAGGCGGAGCGCTGCGCAGCGCTCCGTCTCACTGTTCTAGCTTGGGGATGGCTGCGCAAAGCCTCCGCAGGACAGCGGGGTGCCTTCACCCCGCTGCTCTGCAGAGGCTTCAAAGGCTGCACCCGTTGGCTTCAGGCAGCTATCCGCAAGCTTTCGGAGCGCAGCAGGAGTTCCCGCTGTACTTCGAAGGCTTGCGGATAGCCACCTGAAGTCACCTAGCAGTTCGAAAGTGGAAGTAGATAAATACCGTATTTTTCACTCTATAGGACGCACTTTTCCCCCTCCAAAAATTAAGGGGAAATGATCAAAGCAGCAGAAATAAGAGATGATTGGATCCCTTTCTGAGCTCGAAGCATGGGTACCCCCAACCAAAATTTAAAATTCGGTTTTGTAATTTGGAACTATTGTGATTTGATTGGTTTGCTAATAAAAAATATATTATAAAAAAAACAAAAATTAAGGGAAAATTTGTGTGCGCCCTATGGAGTGAATGCAGGCTGCGCAGCTAAGCCCAAAGCCAGAGCAGGCAGAAGGAGCGCTGCGCGGTGCTCCGGCTCACTGTTCTAGCTTGGGGATGGCTGCACAAAGCCTCCGCAGGGCAGCGGGGTGCCTTCAGAGCTGGCTTCATCCAGCACAGTGCATTTCTGGAAAGGACAGGGAACACCTTGCAAACACACACTTTTCAACATGGCGGTGTCACCAAGGAAAAACACTCCTGGCCTAGACTATGGCTGCTGTTTCTCAATTAATAGTAAAAAATGACCCTTCTCAACATCCTGTAATAAACTGTCCAGTATTAGGATGGACAGGAGCAGGACTTCACCCTTAGACCCCCTCATCCCCCTGTTTCTTTCTGTTTCTGCCCAGTGTCTTCTGCCAATCAACAGCTTTCCTTAGCTTGCAAGGAAGTGAAATGTTATGAGTTACTTGGTGCCAGACTCCCCTTTGCCATGAGTTTCTGGGTGCCAGGCACTGAACCCCTGGACACTGAACATCTGGGGAATTGATCTAAGCTGTACCCCAAGCACTACATTTGATTGTTGGTTATTAAAAACTGATTGAAACCATTTTATTTCATTCACAAAAGAAATTCTAACATGTGATTATGATAACAGTTTATATAATAAAGGTGACACGTTTATTGATCCTTTTTGTAAGTTATTATTTGTCTACTTTAATGTATTTTTTATATATATTAATCAGTAAGGGGGTGGGGTGGGAAGCAGTTTTGCATATGAAACTGGTGGATGGCTGTCATTAATCCAGATCAATTTCATAGAATCATAGAAACTTATAGCTGGAAGGGACACCAAGGGTCATCTAGTCCAACCCCCTGTGATGCAGCAATCTCAGCAAAAGCATCCATGGCAGACGGCCATCCAACCTCTGCTTAGTAACCTCCAAGGAAGGAGAGTCCACCACCTCTCATGGGAATCTGTTCCAATGCCAAACAGCCCTTACTGCCAGAAAGTTTTTATCAATGTTTAGTTGGAATCTCCTTTCTTATAACTTGAATCCATGGGTTCGAGTCCTACCGTCCAGAGCAGGAGAAAACAAGCTTGTTCCCTCTTCCATGTGACAGCCCTTAAGATATTGGAAGATGGCTGTCAGATCTCCTCTCAGTTTCCTCTTTTCCAGGCCAAACCTCCCCAGCTCCTTCAAGTGTTTCTCTTCAATCTTAGTTTCCAGACCCTTGGTTGTCTTGGTTGCCCTCCTCTGCACACATTCCAGCTTGTCAACATCCTTCTTAAATGATGGTGCCCAGAACTGGACACAGGACTCCAGGTGTGGCCTGACCAAGGTAGGAGAGAGTAGGACTTGGACTTCCTTTCATCAGGACCCTGGACTTCCATAGATGCAATCTAGAACAGCGTTACCATTTTCTGCTGCTGCACATTCCTTGTGGCTGAGGCTCAGGGTAACGCCCCCGGGACCTTTCAGTTCATGGTGTCCATGGAGGCGCAGGTCAATTCTGTGTCCAGTGCAGCTGTTGACCAGCTTCATCTAGTACGCAGGCTGAGACCCTATCTGCCTGCGGATTGCCTCGCCAGAGTGGTGCATGCTCTGGTTATCTCCCGCTTGGACTACTGCAATGCGCTCTACGTGGGGCTACCTTTGAAGGTGACCCGGAAACTACAACTAATCCAGAATGCGGCAGCTAGACTGGTGACTGGGAGTGGCCCCCAAGACCTACATTGGCTCTCAGTATGTTTCCGGGCACAATTCAAAGTGTTGGTGCTCACCTTTAAAGCCCTAAACGGCCTCAAAGGCCCAGTATACCTGAAGGAGCGCCTCCATCCCCATCGTTCTGCCTGGACACTGAGGTCCAGCGCTGAGGGCCTTTTGGCGGTTCCCTCCCTACGAGAAGCCAAGTTACAGGGTAGTGGTGCCTGCCCTGTGGAACCCCCTCCCACCAGATGTCAAAGAGATAAACAGCTACCTGACATTTAGAAGACATCTGAAGGCAGACCTGTTCTGGGAAGCTTTGAATGTTTGACAGACTTTTTTATTTTAATATTTTGTTGGAAGACGCCCAGAGTGGCTGGGTATAAATAATAAATTATTATTATTATATTATGATGATGACTGTGAGGTGTTACAAGTCATTAACTTCAAGCCACACTGCCATGCCTTTGAAGACACAAACCACCCCAGCTTTTCAGAGCTGGCTATCATGGCTTCTTTAATCTTTGTGTATTGCTCCACCATGTGGCTGAATCATATAAAGCACTGACTTTTACATATCTCTTGACCTCTAATTGCAAGAAGATCTCGTTAACTTGGATTATAATCTTTATAAATTGGAGTTGTGGAGCAGGTCCTCGAGAGGGGGGGGGGGGTTCCCACCATTCCTCCTCAGTCCAGCCCCTGACAACCATGTGGGTTACGGCGTCGAGGGCTCATTTTGTGGGACGATGTGAAACGTAGTGTTTTCACCCCCAAACCTTGCAGGGGGCATTCTCTGGGTGTTTGGCGCCACTTTGGAGTGAATCGGACAACGTCTGACTTTTGGAGAAATTGGGATCTCATGAGTTAGGGCGCCAAAGGCTCATTTTTGGGGGTGCCATGAAATGTGGGGTTTTCACCGCCAAACATTTCAGGGGGTCTTTAGCAGGTGTTTGCCGTTGCTTTGTTGTGAATCCTAAGACATCGGGTTTTCAGCAAAATCGTGGCCACCATATCTATCCTGACAGATGATTTGGCCTGTCACCCTTGTGTGGAAGTAAAGGATGAGATTCCCCTACTACTCCGCCTGGGGTCTCCAATGTGGTGCACCCAGCCTCCACTCACACTATTCCTATGCTGGGGGATTTGGGGGTGGTTTGTGGGGATGTTATGTACTGAGTTGAATAGGATCCAAAATGCTACAGTCTGATTGGTCCTAGAACAATAGGATCCAACATGCAGCAGTCTGATTGGTCCTAGAACAATGCAGCAGTCTGATTGGTCCGCAGGAGCCACCCAATCCAGCTCCAGGTGGAAGTGAATCCACAACCTGATTGGCCTACAGGAGAATCCCAGAATTAGCCGATCACGTGCAGCCCATTGTGTAAATAATGTATATAAAGCAGATATTGTGGGGGAACTTTCATTCCTCGCTACTATGAGCTGAATATAGAGCATGAAATCCACTCTCGACTCCGAGTATATTTCAGGGGAAGAGCTGTTTGGGATATTTCCTGCTTGTGAATTATTATTTGTGTGTGTGTGTGTGTGTGTGTGTGTGTGTGTGTAAAACACATGCCTAAAGCTTTAAATCTGGGATGGGCATGGACGTTCCGAGGTGGGCCACCAGGTGGCACTGCAGGCCATGCTCCAGCTGCTGCTGCTGCTGCTACAGGTGCCAGTAAGTCTCGCATCTTCAACCTCTTCCTCCTCCATTGCACTGGCTAAATGATTCCTTGCTGGACTCCCATCGCTGAGGCCAAATGTACCTTTACCGAGCAAAATATCCTTTCGAATTATACACCCAGCACATGGAACCTGACAAAGGGGCAATACAAGTGGACTCTCTGTGCCCTTACCACAGTAAAAAGACTGATACTGGTGAGCTGGAAAAATAAAAATGTGTCTCCCTTCTATGATTGGATTGAAGACTTCTACAAACTCACCACATATGAATAGATTTTTTTTATTAGGAATTTTTATAACAACAAAGACAAAACAAAACAATACCATAAACACAACAAACATATAACAAGTACAATTTCAAAATCTTATTTTCTTATACCTTACTTCCCCGACTTCCTCATACCTCCCCTTTCTGTATTCCAATTTCTAATCAGCTATTCAGCAAGTCCTTCCCTTATTTTGACTTAAATTTTGATTTTACTCTCTTTAACTTATCCAATACCGCTGATAACCACTTATTTTCAAATCCAACGTCATTTTAACATTCATTAATTTTACAAAATCTCTTTAAATAGTCCTTAAATTTCTTCCAATCTTCTTCCGCCGTTTCTCTTCCCTGGTTTCGGATTCTGCTCGTCATCTCTGCCAGACCCATGTAGTCAATCACCTTCATCTGCCATTCTTCCAAGGTGGGTAGATCTTGTGTCTTCCAGTACTTTGCGATGAGTATTCTTGCTGCTGTTGTAGCATACATAAAGAAAGTCATATCCTTCTTTAACACCCCCTGGCCGACAATACCCAAGAGAAAGGCCTCTGGTTTCTTCGGGAAGGTATATTTAAACACCTTTTTCAACTCATTATATATCATTTCCCAGAAAGCCTTAATCTTAGGGCATGTCCACCAAAGGTGAAAGAATGCACCTTCATTTTCTTTACATTTCCAACACTTGTTATCAGGCAAATGGTAGATTTTTGCAAGCTTGACTGGGGTCATGTACCACCTATAAATCATTTTCATAACATTTTCTCTTAAGGCATTACATGCCGTAAATTTCATCCCGGTGGTCCACAACTTTTCCCAGTCAGCAAACATAATGTTATGACCAATGTCCTGAGCCCACTTAATCATTGCCGATTTAACCGTTTCATCCTGAGTATTCCATTTCAGCAGCAAGTTATACATTTTTGATAAATTTTTAGTACTGGATTCTAACAACTCAAACTCCAATTTTGATTTTTCCACCTGAAAGCCAATTTTCCTGTCCATCTTAAAGACCTCTATTATTTGGTAATAGTGAAGCCAATCTCTCACTTTCCCTTTTAGTTTCTCAAAACTCTGCAATTTTGATCTGTCCCCTTCGTGTTCTAAAATTTCACAGTATCTCGGCCATCTAGATTCCATATTAAGCTTCTTAACAGCCTTAGCTTCCATTGGTGACAACCATCTTGGGGTTCTATTTTCCAACAAATCTTTGTATCTAGTCCAAACATTGAATAGTGCTTTCCTGACAATATGATTTTTAAAACCTTTATGAGCTTTAACCTTGTCATACCACAGATATGCACGCCACCCAAAAATGTTATTAAAACCTTCCAAATCCAAAATGTCTGTATTCTCAAGAAGTAGCCAGTCCTTCAGCCAGCAGAATGCTGCCGCTTCATAGTAAAGTTTGAAGTCTGGCAGGGCAAACCCACCCCCCCTTTCCTTAGCATCAGTTAAAATCTTAAACTTAATTCTGGGCTTCTTGCCCTGCCAGACAAACCTAGATATATCTTTCTGCCACTTCTTGAAACAGTCCATCTTGTCAATAATCTGCAATGTTTGGGAAAAAAACAACATTCTTGGCAATACATTCATCTTTATAACCGCAATTCGACCCAACAAGGAAAGCTTCAAGTTCGACCAGATTTCTAGATCTTTTTTCGCTTCTGTCCAAACTTTCTCATAGTTATCTTTAAATAAATTCACATTCTTAGCTGTCATGTTTATGCCCAAATACTTCACTTTCTTAACCACATTTAACCCTGTCTCATTCTGAAACCTTTCTTTTTCAAAAGGTGTTAAATTTTTCTCCAATACCTTAGTTTTTAATTTGTTCAATTTAAATCCTGCGACATGGCCAAATTCTTGTATTAATTCCAATACCCTTTTCGTACTAGCGTCCGGTTCTTGTAATGTAAGTACCAGGTCATCTGCAAACGCTCTCAATTTGTATTGTTTAGCTCCGACCTGAATCCCTTTTACCAACTGGTCCCTTCTAATCATGTTAAGCAAAACCTCCAGGACTGATATAAAAAGTAATGGAGAGATTCGGCACCCCTGACGTGTTCCTTTTTCTATCTTGAACTCTTCTGTAAGCACATTATTTACAATTAATTTTGCTTTCTGTTCAGAGTATATTGCACCTATACCATTTTCAAACCCTTGGCCTACCCCCATCCCCCGGAGATTCTTCATCATAAAACTCCAAGAAATGTTGTCAAAGGCTTTCTCGGCATCCACAAATATCAAAACTGCCTTAGTGTTAATGTCCACTTCCAACTTTTCCAAAATGTCAATTATATTCCTTACATTGCCCGACAAGTGTCTTTTCGGGAGAAAGCCCGCTTGCTCTCCATGAATCTCCTCCATCAAAACTCTTTTCAATCTCTTTGCTAAAATGTCAGCAAAAATTTTATAATCCACATTTAATAACGAGATGGGTCGGTATAAACTCACCACATATGAACAACCTGCAGATAAACGCAGACTTGCCATGGACAAATTCAGTGATACAGTGGTACCTCGGGTTAACATACACTTCAGGTTACAGACTCTGCTTGTAGCCTTTTTAGCCTCGGGTGAGAAGAGCTTTGCGCACAGGACGGGGAAATGGGAGTCAACAGACACTCAAGGAATAGTTTCAGAGAAAAGCTTTATTCTGCCATCCGGGGTGGCAGAAGGAGCAAGTGTAATAGATTCACAAAACAAGCATGAGTTCACAGCCATTTGCGCAGAGCATATATTCCCCTTCCAGTTCCCTCCCCTTTCTCCTCCTCCTCAAGAGTCCTGCCCCATTGTGATGAAATTCCAGTGCCTGTCTTCGGAGAACTTCCAGACATTAGTGACAAAGATGCCTCCAGTACTGAAGGACACGAAGAAGAAGTGGTTCTTGAAGATGATGCTCCACATCCATTTTCCCAAAAGGAGTTGAATGATCTAGTTCGCGACCTCAGCTTGTCAAAGGACTCTGCTGAACTGTTGGCATCCAGATTGAAGGGGAAAAAACTCCTCTCTGACATCAGCTTCTTCCGCAACAGGCATCAAGAGTACCTCCGTTTCTTCTCAGAAGACAAGGACTTGGTGTACTGTGCAGATATTGCGCAGCTTCTGCTCAAGCTTGGAGTGCCACAGTATGAACCCAAAGATTGGAGACTGTTCATTGACAGCAGCAAGCGATCACTGAAATGTGTTCTGCTACACAACGGCAACCAGTTTGCCTCTATACCCCTGGCTCACTCGACTACACTGAAGGAGAACTATGAAGCAGTGAAGTATGTGCTGGAGAAAATTGGTTATGGTCAGCATAAGTGGTTTATTTGTGTTGACCTGAAGATGGTGAACTTTTTGTTGGGACAACAGTCTGGCTTCAACAAGTACCCATGTTTTCTGTGCATGTGGGATAGTAGGGACCGTGCTCAGCATTACACGAAGAAGGACTGGCCTTTGCGGGAGGAATTGGTGCCTTGCAAAGAAAGGAACGTCATCAACGACCCTCTGGTGGACAGAGACAGAATACTCTTCCCACCGCTGCACATCAAGCTCGGCTTAATCAAGCAGTTCACCAAAGGCTCTGGACAAGGATGGTGACTGCTTCACTTGTGGTAGGATTGACCATGGAGAAGTTGAAAGCTGGCATCTTTGACGGTCCTCAGATCCGTCAGCTCATCAGAGATCCAGAGTTCAGAAACTCAATGAACGAAATGGAACTGGAAGCGTGGAAGGCATTTGTTCTGGTAGTGAAGAACTTTCTAAGCAACAATAAGGTCAGAAACTATGCAGAACTTGTCAACAACATGCTGACTGCTTTCAGAAACCTGGGCTGCAACATGAGCGTCAAGATGCACTACCTATTTTCAAATATGGACCGGTTTCCTGAGAACCTGGGTTCAATGAGTGACGAGCAGGGGGAGAGATTCCATCAGGACATGAAAGAGATGGAGACCAGGTATCAGGGTCGCTGGGACGCAGTCATGATGGCTGACTACTGTTGGACTCTGAAGAGAGACCTCCCTGCCGCTGAGCATTCCAGGAGTTCCAAGAAACGGAAGTTCAAGCCCTGAAGTTTGAAAAATGGTGAAGCAACGTGCAATTTATGTGTTCTTACCTTTATCAATGCCCACCATTCAGTTTACAGTAATCGATGTTTCTATCAGGTAATCAATATATGTTGTTGGAAAAACATTATTTTCTCTTAAAAACATATTTAGGATGATATGTGTTGACAAAAATCAGCTGATAATGCCACAAAATGTAATCGGTTTTGTCACAAGATCTGATTTTTTACAAATCAACATAGCACAACAACCTGACCTGATGGAGAGAAACGGATGCCATTTCCTGATTCAGCAGTGCAAAAAGACCCTAAATCAATTGTAGAAATCTAGACAACATTCAAAAGGTAAAAAATTGTTGCCCAGTGTATAATTTAACATCTTTTGGGGGCAATTCCAAACCTGTTATTCCAAGAAGAAAGGCCTCTGGTTTCTTTATAAATGTATATTTCAACATTTTTTTCAATTCATTATAAATCTTTTCCCAGAAGTCTTTCACCTTGGGGCAGGTCCACCACATATGATAGAAGGTACCTTCTTTTTCTTTACCTTTCCAGCAATGGTTATCACAGTTATGATAAATCTTTGATAATTTAACAGGGGTCAGATACCATCTATACATCATTTTCATTATGTTTTCCTTTAGTACAGTACATGCAGTGAACTTGACCCCTTTCTTCCACAATCTTTCCCAATCCTCAAACATTATGTTATGCCCTATATGTCTTGCCCAATCTATCACCACTGATTTAACTTGTTCATCCTTCGTATGCCACTCTAACAATGGGAAATGTAGTGTTTTCAAAGCCCCCCCCCCCAATGTTGCAGGGGGCATTCTCTGGGTGTTTGGTGCTGCTTTGGAGTGAATCAGATGACATTGGACCTTTGGAGAAATCGTGACCCTGTGGGTTAGGGCACTGAAGCCTCATTTTTGGGGGGGGGCGCCATAAAACGTGGGGTTTTCACTGCCATGGATCACAAAACGGCTGCTGTTTTGTGCAAAGCTGGTAGATTGAGAAACTTGTATTTTATTTTTATTTTTAAAAAGATAAACTAAAGGTGTGTGCTTACAGGTAAACAGATACCAGTGTGCATGCCCATTATGACCTCAGGCAAGAATCAAGAAAATACAGGTGGTCCCTCTTAACTGACATTCTTAACTGAACAGAACTGAAGGGAGGGGCTGCTTCTGGAGCCAAGCTGTTTAGATTGGGTTTGGGTGGATGCGAAGAGGATGCCTCCAACTTCTTGCGCTTTGCTTCTCAACTTATTCTGCCTTCTGGGACCCCCCAGCCCAAGACCAACCACCTCTTGGATAGGTGAGCATGCAGATATTTTGGAATGTGAGTGTGGGGCAGGATGACCGCGTATGAAAGCTCCTTTGAGCACAAGTGCTGGCCCCCCTTTTCTCTCCCATGGAGGCCCTGAACTGGCCAGCTCCTTGTTCAGGGCCTCCAAGGGAGAGAAAAGGGAACCTCAGTTACTCTTTGCCTTCTGAGGACACTGTCTCACTCCCAGAGCCCCAAGACTTACGGCTGCTGCTCTAACAGCCTCAGGACATCCAAGGGATCATGAGCAAAGCACACAAGCCCTGCCCGCCAGATGTGAAGCACTCTACGGAGAGAATTTGGGTTTTTTAACTGGCTGAACAGAGTTTCAGCCCTTGGGGAATTTGATTTCTTAAACATACACCTTCCCCTTCCTTGTGTCCCTGGGGAGAAAAGCCAATCCTGCTTTCTTCCTTTGGTAATTTAATCAGAGGAAATAAACTCTTTCAGTGGTCTAATAGATTTGCTGAATCATGAATTCTGTACATGCACAGAGGCTATACCTCTTGAAACCCCAAAGATGGGCAAGATGGGGCATTTCTCTCCACCTGGCTCCACCGGATATTGCTGATGGCCAATGAAAGCCCAAGTAGGGATTCCTAGTGGGGGATGTTGCTGTGGTATAGTGGAGGAGCAGGGCCAGGAGGCTAACTTGGACACCTGAGAACACAAAAAAGCAGCAGCAAAACAACTACATGTTTCCTTTTAAATGGGCCTCCCTGCTGAGTGTAAAGCATAGATCCTCATTTTTTAAGGGAAAAGGGAGAGAAGGCTTCTCCCAAAGTGTTAGAAGGCCACAAATAATGTAACAATAGAACAAAACAAATGTGCCGTTTCATGTGATACAGAATCCTATGTGCAAATCTGTTAGATTGAGAAATTTGTACTAAATAAGAAAAAAAAATTAAAGGTGTGTGCTTGCAGGTAAACAGATTGGAGATTTTCTGCAAGATCTTGTGAGATCTCATTGAAGTCTTGCAAGACGTCCAGGAGAGGAAAATATGTATTGAGATTTGGGAGAGATCTTGCATGCTCTTTCAGGGACCAAAGCCATCACTGCTGCAGCGCCAAAGGCAGGTGGCTAAGGGGTGGTGAGTGTCCCACGGGGCGAAATGGGATGTACCCCCCCTCAAGCTCAGGATTCCAGAACTAACAACTGTCAGTTGGGAGGGACGGAAGGCAAGGACCCACAGCCCAGGTGGGGCTCGCTAGCTTGGGGAGGAGGTGTGTGATTCCTCAGCTGGAGTAGATGCAGGACAGTTGAGGCTTACATACCTCATCACCGCAAAAGCTATAACTGGAAAGCTGTCCTGGCCAGGCCTGTGTCCTTTGGCTCCAGTTGGGAGTGAGACGGATGACGTCTGATTTTTGGCGAAATATTTTTTTTTAAAAAAATTATGATTTTCAAGTTTATACATTTCAATAATTTTGCAGTCATTTTAACATTTCAAAACTTGAGTTCCTTCCCCCTCTTTCTGCAGTTCCTTAAATTGATTCTTCATATCTTATGCATATCCAAATTACCTCAATTTCTTCATTTATGCATCTGCTTTAAATAGATAATCTTATTAAACTGCAGGTTATTCCAATAATCCTGCCAATGTTCTTATCTGTTTACAGTTTGTAACTATTCATTCAACCATTTCCATTCTTTAATAAAAAGTTTGTTCTCTTGCTCCTAGAAACGGTCAGCATGTGACAGAGGCCACATCCTGGGAACGGTTTGACTGGCCACCTAAACCAGGTGAGGGGAGCCAAGGAGTCTCAAATGCTCAGGAACTTCCCCTGTGTGCCAAGACAGGCTCCAGCAGATTGAGCGGACAAGACCAAGCGTGGGCCCAGTGGTCAAGAAGGTGGTTTCTGCAATTCTGTGGAGGGAAGTGAGGGGCAGATGGGGCTCATCCACCTATAAAGATAGCCCATCGAAGAGAAGGAAAACTCTGATCCTAATTTGCCTTGTGGGATATCTTTGGGAGCTGAAAAGGCTAAGGAGTAAAGCCTACACAAATCTGGAGTGGAGTCCCTCAGGCGGTTGGATGGCGCCGTTTACAACCCCTTCTGACATCTCCTACAGCCCAACTGGTGCCTAACTCTGCTTTCCTTGGAAACACGTCTGCAAAGCCAAGAGAGGGAGTCTTGTCATCTGGGAAGCCCAGGACCTCCAGACACACTGCCCAGTCTTGCTCCCTGGAGAGGTCACTTTGGGACTGCTGACACTGTTGCTTGACTTTTGACCTCACCCCCGTAGGCGCACTCCATTGCTTCTCAAGACAGACAAATGACAACATTAAAAAACTATTTGAAAGAATTTTATTTCATTCAAAAAAGACAATCTGGCATGTGATTAGGACAGTGGTTTTCAGACAACGGGTGACACGTTTATTGATCCAGTTTGGAAGGCTCTGTCTTGCACATGCAAGACACATGCGCAGTTCCATCTAGGAGCAACAACAAGGGAAGGAGCCAAACTGTCGACTCCTGCAGCGAGACTCAGGATTTCCACTCATGCTCACAAACGTAGGAAAAAGCACCGCCTAGGATAAAAGGATGATCACAGAATAGCATGTTTGTAAAGGAACTTGATTAGAATAATAATGATGATGATGATTTTTATTTTATTTTTCTATTTGGGTTTGTGGGGAAGGGGGGGACTGGGTCTGGGTGGGGAGGGAGATCTGTGCTGGAGTTGCTGGCCTCACTGCTGTCGCTGCTCGGAAGAGAGAAGAAGAGAAAATATTTTTAATCTTTCCATTTCTTATTCTGTGGACAACCCATCTTTCCTTCAAGGATCTCCAGGTGGCTTACGCTATTCTCCCTTTCTTTAATTATATTTACTTCCTCATTCCATTTCTCTTCCAATATCTCTTCCTCCTCCTCCTCGGAGACCAGGGGGTGGATTTTAGGGGCACGACAGCAGGAGGCCAGCAGCTCGCACAGCCTGCCACACTGGCCATTCTCTCTTTCAACAGCCTTGGAGAACAACTGAGTAGGCATCTAGAGCGTCAACTGAACAGGCATGTGGATCAGCTAGTCACTGGGCACAGTCTATTCTTTTGGAGGGGGCTTTCCCCAGTTTCCATTTATAAGAAGTTTGAAAGGTTGCCTCTTACTCAGTGTTTTTGAAATATATCAAGTAAGAGGCAACCTTTCAAACTTCTTATAAATGGAAACTGGGGAAAGCCCCCTCCAAAAGAATAGACTGTGCCCAGTGACTAGCTGATCCACATGCCTGTTCAGTTGACGCTCTAGATGCCTACTCAGTTGTTCTCCAAGGCTGTTGAAAGAGGGACTCCTGACCATTAGGTCCAGTCGTGGCCGATTCTGGGGTTGCAGCGCTCATCTCGCTTTATTGGCGGACCGGTCATGAACAGCTTCCGGGTCATGTGGCCAGCATGACTAAGCTGCTTCTGAACCAGAGCAGCGCACGGAAACGCCCTTTACCTTCCCGCCGTAGTGGTACCTATTTATCTACTTGCACTTTGACGTGCTTTTGAACTGCTAGGTTGGCAGGAGCAGGGACCGAGCAACGGGAGTTCACTCCGTCGTGGGGATTCGAACCGCCAGCCTTCTGATAGGCAAGTCCTAGGCTCTGTGGTTTAACCCACAGCGCCACCCGCATCCCTATTATTTATTTATTTAGATACTTGGGTTTGGAGCGAAGGGAGAACTGGGTCTTGGAGAGGCGTAGAGCTGTACTGGAGCTGCTGGCCTCACTGCTATCACTGCCTGGAAGAGAAATGAAGAGAAATGAAGAGAAATGAAGAGAAATGAAGAGAAATGAAGAGAAATGAAGAGAAATGAAGAGAAATGAAGAGAAATGAAGAGAAATGAAGAGAAAAAATTCTTAATTTTTTCATTGATTACTACATTGATGGCCCATCTTTCCTGCAAGGATCTCCAGGTGGCTTGCGTTATTCTCCCTTCCTCCCTTCCTCATCCCATCCCTGAACTCTTCTTGAATCAGGGAGCTGCCTCCCCCCATCCCAGTGATCCAGATTCTCTCTGGCCTCCCTGTTCCTCAAGAACAAAGATCAACACTCCCCATCTATAGATCGGTGGCATCCATCCCCTGGTCGCTTGGTCTTACATAAATTGTTTTCACCTTCACTAAAGATTCCTTCTGATCTTCATAACCATCACTTCATCCTCCCATTTCTCTTCCAATATCTCTTCCTCCTCCTCCTCACAGACCAGGGGATGGATCTTTGGCACGTGACAGCAGGAGACCAGCAGCTCACGCAGCCAATCTTTATAAACTAATCTAACCATGACTAGGTTCCCTATGTTTCTGAATCTTGAGGGATAGTAAAAGAAACAGAATGCAGAAGGAATTAGGAATCCTACTTATACTTTATATGAAGAAAGTCTCTTCATTACACCAGAAAACGTATTTCCTTTCTCACAAACTACCTCCTCAAGCTAAAGATGCTCATCTTTAATTTTATAGTCCCTTTCCTCTTTTGTGCAGTTCTGCCCCTCCTTTCGCCACTTTTCTTCTCTTCCCGATTCTCCAATTAGTCCAGCCGTTTCGCCTAGACCACGCTATGCCATCTTTGCCATCTTTATAGGTTAGTGTTTAATATAAGTTCAATATTAAAAGTGTTGCCTTCTCTTTTACCTTTGTTTTCCAGTAACTTCCACACTTTTACCACAAACAGCGCTGACAATCCAAGTCTTTTAACTCAGTCTCTTTCGCTGGGCTCACGCCACTTCAAAGTAAAAAACAAGTTAAGTCCTTGAATTCCGCTTCTTTTAATGGGCTAGTACTGTTGCAGAGTGAAATTTGAATCTGTCTTCCTTTTCTTACTGGCACTTGTTAGAGAAATCTTTGCTTATGCTTACGTATAATGAGAAAGATTTCCAATATGTTTAAGATAAAATCTCCCGTTCTTTACTCTTTATGTGCTAGTCTTTCGGGTCTGTTTCTGAGCAGTTCAGTTTGTATTAATAAGTCTCACAGACCCTCTTCTCCTCAAGCTCTCCTTGTTACCTGCCGTTCTTACCCTTTGGGACTTTGAGGCTTGCTGCTGAGGATTGCTCGTGTCCTTGCGTCTAGGTACTCTCTGTCGACTCACCTCCTGGTTAGGACGTGGGCTTCGAAGGGTTCCTTTTTTGATGCTGCCGGACAATGTCAGCCCTGGGCCACGCCCAGAGCCTTTTTGGGGGTCGTGTAGCCTTCGCGTTGCCCCCCAAAGTTCCCTCTAACAGCTGCTAGGCGCGGAGAACCCGCGAAGCACATCCACAACGGAGGGTGGAAAAACCAGAAGCCCTTACATACCAGGTTTGGAAGGGGGATTTGGTCTGCGATAGGCTTTTTCCGTAGGGACACGGGTGGCCACAGAGCCTAGGGCTTGCTGATCAGAAGGTCGGCAGTTCGAATCCCCGCGACGGGGTGAGCTCCCGCTGCTCGGTCCCAGCACCTGCCAACCTAGCAGTTCGAAAGCACAAAGTCGAAGTAGATAAATACCGTATTTTTCGCTCTATAGGACGCAATTTCCCCCCTCCAAAAATTAAGGGGAAATGATCAAAGCAGCAGAAATAAGAGATGATTGGATCCCTTTAAGAGCTCAAAGCATGGGTACCCCCAACAAAAATTTAAAATTCGGTTTTGTAATTTGGAACTAATGTGATTTGATTGGTTTGCTAATAAAAAATATATTATAAAAAAAACAAAAATTAAGGGAAAATTTGTATGCGCCCTATGGAGTGAATGCAGGCTGCGCAGCTAAGCCCAAAGCCAGAGCAGGCAGAAGGAGCGCTGCACAGCGCTCCGTCTCGCTGTTCTAGCTTGGGGTTAGCTGCGCAAAGCCTCCGCAGGGCAGCAGGGTGAAGGCCCCCTGCTGCCCTGCGAAGGCTTCAAAGGCCGTCCCCGAAGCCAAAACAGTGAGGCGGAGCGCTGCGCAGCGCTCCGTCTCACTGTTCTAGCTTGGGGATTGCTGCGCAAAGCCTCCGCAGGACAGCGGGGTGCCTTCACCCCGCTGCTCTGCAGAGGCTTCAAAGGCTGCACTCCGTTGGCTTCAGGCAGCTATCCGCAAGCTTTCGGAGTGCAGCAGGAGTTCCCGCTGCCCTATGTTTCTAAATCTTGAGGGAGAGCAAAAGAAGCAGAATGCAGAAAGAATTAGACATCCTACTTACACTCAAGAAGAAGAAATCTTTATTTTGCCTGAAAACATCATTACTTCTCACAAACCACCTCCTTTCTCCTGAACTATCCTCAAGTAGTTGCTCTTCCCAAAGTCCTCAGCCAAGTCACTCAGCAGGGGGACGTGTCACAATGGAGGCCCTGACCCTGTTGCTTTAGCTACCTTGCTTAACAATGTGAATTGTTCCCCTTAACATTAATTTTTCAAATATATCTTCCCGTGGGTTTTTATTTTATTTATTTAGGAAGGATCTAGAGCTGGCTTCATCCAGCACGGTGCATTTCTGGACAGGACAGGAAACACCTTGCAAACACACACTTTTCAACATGGCGGTGTCACCAAGGAAAAACACTCCTGGCCTAGTCTATGGCTGCTGTTTCTCAATTCATAGTAAAAAATGACCCTTCTCAACATCCTGTAATCATCTGTCCAGTATTAGGATGGACAGGAGCAGGACTTCACCCTTAGACCCCCTCATCCCCCTGTTACTTTCTGTTTTTGCCCAGTGTATTCTGCCAATCAACAGCTTTCCTTAGCTTGCAAGGAAGTGAAATGTTATGAGTTACTTGGTGCCAGACTCCCCTTTGCCATGAGTTTCTGGGTGCCAGGCACTAAGCTGTACCCCATCTAAGCTGTACCCCAAGCACTACATTTGATTGTTGGTTATTAAAAACTGATTGAAACCATTTTATTTCATTCACAAAAGAAATTTTGACATGTGATTATGATAACAGTTTATATAATAAAGGTGACACGTTTATTGATCCTTTTTGTAAGTTATTATTTGTCTACTTTAATGTATTTTTTATATATATTAATCAGTAAGGGGGTGGGGTGGGAAGCAGTTTTGCATATGAAACTGGTGGATGGCTGTCATTAATCCACATCAATTTCATAGAATCATAGAAACTTATAGCTGGAAGGGACACCAAGGGTCATCTAGTCCAACCCCCTGTGATGCAGCAATCTCAGCAAAAGCATCCATGGCAGACGGCCATCCAACCTCTGCTTAGTAACCTCCAAGGAAGGAGAGTCCACCACCTCTCATGGGAATCTGTTCCAATGCCAAACAGCCCTTACTGTCAGAAAGTTTTTATGAATGTTTAGTTGGAATCTCCTTTCTTATAACTTGAATCCATGGGTTCGAGTCCTACCATCTACAGCAGGAGAAAAGAAGCTTGTTCCCTCTTCCATGTGACAGCCCTTAAGATATTGGAAGATGGCTGTCAGATCTCCTCTGTTTCCTCTTTTCCAGGCCAAACCTCCCCAGCTCCTTCAAGTGTTTCTCTTCAATCTTAGTTTCCAGACCCTTGGTTGTCTTGGTTGCCCTCCTCTGCACACATTCCAGCTTGTCAACATCCTTCTTAAATGATGGTGCCCAGAACTGGACACAGGACTCCAGGTGTGGCCTGACCAAGGTAGGAGAGAGTAGGACTTGGACTTCCTTTCATCAGGACCCTGGACAGCCCTGTTCTGGGAAGTTTTGAATGTTTGACAGACTTTTTTATTTTAATATTTTGTTGGAAGCCGCCCAGAGTGGCTGGGTATAAATAATAAATTATTATTATTATATTATGATGATGACTGTGAGGTGTTACAAGTCATTAACTTCAAGCCACACTGCCATGCCTTTGAAGACACAAACCATCCCAGCTTTTCAGAGCTGGCTATCATGGCTTCTTTAATCTTTGTGTATTGCTCCACCATGTGGCTGAATCATATAAAGCACTGACTTTTACATATCTCTTGACCTCTAATTGCAAGAAGATCTCGTTAACTTGGATTATAATCTTTATAAATTGGAGTTGTGGAGCAGGTCCTTGGGGGGGGGGCTCCCACCATTCCTCCTCAGTCCAGCCCCTGACAACCATGTGGGTTACGGCGTCGAGGGCTCATTTTGTGGGGCGATGTGAAACGTAGTGTTTTCACCCCCAAACCTTGCAGGGGGCATTCTCTGGGTGTTTGGCGCCACTTTGGAGTGAATCGGACAACGTCTGACTTTTGGAGAAATTGGGATCCCGTGAGTTAGGGCGCCAAAGGCTCATTTTTGGGGGTGCCATGAAATGTGGGGTTTTCACCGCCAAACATTTCAGGGGATCTTTAGCAGGTGTTTGCCGTTGCTTTGTTGTGAATCCTAAGACATCGGGTTTTCAGCGAAATCGTGGCCGCCATATCTATCCTGATAGATGATTTGGCCTGTCACCCTTGTGTGGAAGTAAAGGATGAGATTCCCCTACTATTCCGCCTGGGGTCTCCAATGTGGTGCACCCAGCCTCCACTCACACTATTCCTATGCTGGGGGATTTGGGGGTGGTTTGTGGGGATGTTATGTACTGAGTTGAATAGGATCCAAAATGCTACAGTCTGATTGGTCCTAGAACAATAGGATCCAACATGCAGCAGTCTGATTGGTCCGCAGGAGCCACTCAATCCAGCTCCAGGTGGAAGTGAATCCACAACCTGATTGGGCTACAGGAGAATCCCAGAATTAGCCAATCACGTGCAGCCCATTGTGTAAATAATGTATATAAAGCAGATATTGTGGGGGAACTTTCATTCCTCGCTACTATGAGCTGAATATAGAGCATGAAATCCACTCTCGACTCCGAGTATATTTCAGGGGAAGAGCTGTTTGGGATATTTCCTGCTTGTGAATTATTATTTGTGTGTCTGTGTTTCTGTCTGTGTGTGTGTGTGTGTGTGTGTGTGTGTGTGTGTAAAACACATGCCTAAAGCTTTAAATCTGGGATGGGCATGGAAGTTCCGAGGTGGGCCACCAGGTGGCACTGCAGGCCATGCTCCAGCTGCTGCTGCTGCTACAGGTGCCAGTAAGTCTCGCATTTTCAACCTCTTCCTCCTCCATTGCACTAGCTAAATGATTCCTTGCTAGACTCCCATCCCTGAGGCCAAATGTACCTTTACCGAGCAAAATATCCTTTCGAGTTGTACACCCAGCACATGGAACCTGACAAAGGGGCAATACAAGTGGACTCTCTGTGCCCTTACCACAGTAAAAAGACTGATACTGGTGAGCTGGAAAAATAAAAATGCGTCTCCCTTCTATGATTGGATTGAAGACTTCTACAAACTCACCACATCTGAACAACCTGCAGATAAACGCAGACTTGCCATGGACAAATTCAATGATACAGTGGTACCTCGGGTTAACATACACTTCAGGTTACAGGCTCTGCTTGTAGCCTTTTTAGCCTCGGGTGAGAAGAGCTTTGCGCCCGGGACGGGGAAATGGGAGTCAACAGACACTCAAGGAATAGTTTCAGAGAAAAGCTTTATTCTGCCATCCGGGGTGGCAGAAGGAGCAAGTGTGATAGATTCACAAAAGAAGCATGAGTTCACAGCCATTTGCGCAGAGCATATATTCCCCTCCCAGTTCCCTCCCCTTTCTCCTCCTCCTCAAGAGTCCTGCCCCATTGTGATGAAATTCCAGTGCCTGTCTTCGGAGAACTTCCTGACATTAGTGACGAAGATACCTCCAGTGCTGAAGGACACGAAGAAGAAGTGGTTCTTGAAGATGATGCTCCACATCCATTTTCCCAAAAGGAGTTGAATGATCTAGTTCGCGACCTCAGCTTGTCAAAGGACTCTGCCAAACTGTTGGCATCCAGATTGGTTTTTTTTTTTTTTAAATATTTTTATTGTATTTTTAAGAGAAGAAGATAGCAAAACATATATCAGACACAAAACACATAGCTATCAACAATATATAAAGAAGAAAAGAAAAAACTCACAGTTTTCCATACATATTTTCCATAACCAACTGGACTTCCTCACATTTCCCTTTCCTGCGTTCTCCATAGAAAAGTTATGTTTAGCAAATTATTACCTTCTTTCCAATTTTATGTTCTAATTCTAATGTATTATGCCTCTAGTAAGTATTTCCATCAAATATTTAAGTGCTTAGTTTTGGCATAACTTTACTTCAAATCTCATCTTTGTATTTCAACTTATTCTCATCCATATCTCATTTAAACTTCTGATGCCATAGTCTTTCCTTTCATGCACCTTCTTAACATTCATGCAATTTACATAATTTTTGTAAATAGTCTTTAAACTTCTTCCAGTCCTCTTCCACCTCCTCTTTTCCCAGGTCTCGAATTCTGCCAGTCATCTCAGCCAGCTCCATGTAGTCTATCAGTTGCGTTTGCCATTCTTCCAGTGTGGGTAAATCTTGTAACTTCCAGTATTTTGCAATGAGTATTCTTGCTGCTGTTGTTGCATACATTAAAAAAAACTCTGTCTTTTTTTAACACCTTCTGGTCGACAATACCCAAAAGGAAGGCCTCTGGCTTCTTAGGGAAGGTATACTTAAATACCTTTTTTAACTCATTGTAAATCACTTCCCAGAAGGCCTTCACTTTCGGGCAGGTCCACCACAGGTGAAAAAACGTTCCTTCAGTCTCCTTACATTTCCAACATTTGTTATCATGCAGGTGATATATTTTTGCAAGCTTGACTGGGGTCATGTACCACCTGTATATCATTTTCATAATATTTTCTTTCAAAGCATTACATGCCGTAAACTTCACACCGGTGGTCCATAACCTTTCCCAGTCAGCAAACATGATGTTATATCCAATATCCTGTGCCCATTTTATCATAGCTGATTTAACTGTTTCATCTTGTGTGTTCCATTTCAACAGCAGATTATACATTCTTGAAATTACCTTGGTCTTAGGTTCTAACAATTCTGTTTCTAATTTCGATTTTTCCACCTGGAATCCTATCTTTTTATCCATATTGAAAACCTCCTTAACCTGGGCATAATGTAACCAATCTCGCACTTTACCCTCCAATTTCTCCAAGCTCCGCAACCTCCAGGTTTCTCCGACCTTTTCAATTATTTCCCAATATTTCGGCCATTCAGCCTCCATATTGAGTCTTTTCCGAGCCTTAGCCTCCATAGGTGACAACCACCTTGGAGTCTTGTTTTCTAACAAATCCTTGTATTTTGACCAGACATTAAATATTGCTTTCCTGACAATATGGTTCTTGAAAGTTTTATGAATCTTTACCTTGTCGTACCACAAATAAGCATGCCAACCAAAAGCATTATTAACCCCCTCCAGATCCAGGACATCAGTGTTCTCAAGGAGTAACCAATCTTTCATCCAGCAGAAAGCTGCAGCTTCATAATACAACCTTAAATCCGGCAGGACAAACCCCCCTCTTTCCTTTGCATCGGTCAAAATTTTAAATTTTATTCTGGGCTTTTTGCCCTGCCAGATAAACTTAGAAATATCTTTCTGCCACTTTCCAAAACATTCCACTCTGTCCACGATCTGTAGGGCCTGAAACAAGAACAACATTTTTGGCAACACATTCATCTTTATAGCGGCTATTCGGCCCAACAAGGAAAGTTTCAATCTTGTCCAAATTTCTAAGTCTTTTTTAATTTCTGACCAACATTTTTCATAGTTATCTTTAAACAAATTCAAATTTTTCGCAGACAAGTTGACCCCTAGGTATTTCACTTTTTTAACCACATTTAAATCAGTCTCCTTCTGAAACCTCTCTGTTTCCATGGATGTCAAATTTTTTTCCAACACCTTAGTTTTCTGCTTGTTTAATTTAAATCCCGCCAACCGACCAAATTCATGAATCAATTCTAAAGCTCTTTTCGTACTAGATTCTGGCTCCTGTAATGTTAAAACCAAGTCATCTGCAAACGCCTTTAATTTGTACTGTTTGGCTCTGACCTGTATCCCTTCCACCAACCGGTCCCCTCTAATCATGTTCAAAAGAACCTCCAGAACCGAGATAAATAACAGAGGGGAGATAGGGCAACCTTGTCGTGTTCCTTTTTCAATCATAAACTCTTCTGTCACCACATTGTTAACTATCAGTTTAGCTTTTTGCTCTGAATAAATTGCCTCTATTCCATTTTCGAACCCCCGTCCCACTCCCATCCCTTCCAAATTTTTCTTCATAAACTTCCATGAAATATTATCAAATACTTTCTCCGCATCTATAAAAATTAACACTGCTTTAGTATTGATATTCGTCTGTAAAAGTTCCAAAATGTCAATAATGTTCCTCGTGTTATCAAACAAATGTCTACCTGGGAGAAAGCCTGCCTGATCTTTATGAATTACTTCGTTTAGCACTTTTTTAAATCTACTTGCCAAAATGTCAGCAAAAATTTTGTAATCCACATTCAGGAGCGAAATGGGACGGTAGTTCTTAAGTTGGGTCTTTTCAGTTTCCGATTTAGGTATCAATGTGATGAAAGCTTCTTTCCACGATTCCGGTGCCTTCTTCCCCTCCAAGATCTCATTACAAACCTCCAAAAGTGGTTGTGTCAGATAGTCTTTCAATGTCTTATAATATTTTGAGGTAAGTCCATCTGGCCCTGGAGACTTGCCAACTTGCATATTCTGAATGGCACCTTCAATTTCTTGTTGTGTTGTTTTGCAATTTAGGATTGACCTCTTTTCCTGAGTTAATTTTGGTAGTCCATTCTTCTTTAGAAATTGATCAATCTCTGTTTCTTTTTGTGGCCCTTGCGTATAGAGTTGTTTAAAGTATCTCTGGAAACACTTTCTAATCTCTTCGGGGTTTTGTATATTTCTCCCTTCATTTTCTAAATTTGTCACCGTGTTCAGTTTTTGTCTCTTCTTCAGCTGCCATGCTAGCAGCTTCCCACATTTATTTGCTGACTCAAATGTCTTTTGTTTCATTAATTTGATTTTCCACTCCACTTCTTGATTTACCAATTTGGTATATTGAGCTTGATGAAATTTAATTTCTCTCAAAATCTCCTGCGACTTTGGTTTCAGTCTCAACTTTTTTTCTCCTTCTCTTATTTTCTCCAAAATCTTATCTTTTCTCTCATTCTGTGCTTTTTTCTTAATGGAGTTCTGTTGTATCAAAAAACCCCTCATAACAGCTTTGCTTGCGTCCCAGATTACTCTTTTTTCCACTGTAGTGTTCAGATTTATTTCAAAATAGTCTCTTAATGTCTTTTGGGCCTTCTTAATAACTTCCTGATCTCTAAACAAGGTGTCATTCATTCTCCATCTGAAGGAGCCGGTTGGAGTTAGTCTCATTTCCATTTTCATAGCGTTATGGTCGGAGCAAGTTTTTGGGCAGATTTCCACTTTTCTAGTCTTCGGTGCCAGTCCTCTAGTTATCCATATTTGGTCGATTCTTGTCCATGACAGATGAGCTTCAGAGAAGAAGGTTCCTTCTCTTCCTAGGGGGTTCTTTGTCCTCCAAATGTCAATCAAGTCCAGATTGTCAGTTAGCTCAAAAAAAGTTTTAGGTAGTCTGCTGTCTTTTGTCAAGTTTTGGTTTTGTGATTTGTCCATGTTGGTAGATACCACCCCATTCATATCTCCCATCATGATGATGTTATTGTAATCCAAAAAATCCAGCAATGTCTCATGCAGCTTCTTATAAAATTCTGACTTCCCCTCATTTGGAGCATAAATTCCCAATATCAAAACCTTTTCGCCTTGTGCTTGTATCTCAATTGCCAAGATTCTTCCTTGCTCATCTTTAAATAAAAATTTTGGTGCTAGGCTCTCCTTTGCGTAAATCACCACTCCTCTTTTCTTGACTCTGTCCGATGATATAAACTCTTGGCCTAATCTCTTGTTGACTAACACTTTCCTGTGGAGCCTAGTCACATGCGTTTCCTGCAAGCAGATAATGTCCAACTGCTCTTTCCTTAATATGTGAAATATTCTTCTCCTTTTTTCCGGGGAGTTACCACCGTTGATGTTCCAACTAAGAACCCAAAGATTGGAGACTGTTCATTGACAGCAGCAAGCGATCACTGAAATGTGTTCTGCTACACAACGGCAACCAGTTTGCCTCTATACCCCTGGCTCACTCGACTACACTGAAGGAGAACTATGAAGCAGTGAAGTATGTGCTGGAGAAAATTGGTTATGCTCAGCATAAGTGGTTTATTTGTGTTGACCTGAAGATGGTGAACTTTTTGTTGGGACAACAGTCTGGCTTCAACAAGTACCCATGTTTTCTGTGCATGTGGGATAGTAGGGACCGTGCTCAGCATTACACGAAGAAGGACTGGCCTGTGCGGGAGGAATTGGTGCCTTGCAAAGAAAGGAACGTCATCAACGACCCCCTGGTGGACAGAGACAGAATACTCTTCCCACCGCTGCACATCAAGCTCGGCTTAATCAAGCAGTTCACCAAAGGCTCTGGACAAGGATGGTGACTGCTTCACTTGTGGCAGGATTGACCATGGAGAAGTTGAAAGCTGGCATCTTTGACGGTCCTCAGATCCGTCAGCTCATCAGAGATCCAGAGGTCAGAAACTCAATGAACGAAAGGAACTGGAAGCGTGGAAGGCATTTGTTCTGGTAGTGAAGAACTTTCTAAGCAACAGTAAGGTCAGAAACTATGCAGAACTTGTCAACAACATGCTGACTGCTTTCAGAAACCTGGGCTGCAACATGAGCGTCAAGATGCACTACCTATTTTCACATATGGACCGGTTTCCTGAGAACCTGGGTTCAATGAGTGACGAGCAGGGGGAGAGATTCCATCAGGACATGAAAGAGATGGAGACCAGGTATCAGGGTCGCTGGGACGCAGTCATGATGGCTGACTACTGTTGGACTCTGAAGAGAGACCTCCCTGCCGCTGAGCATTCCAGGAGTTCCAAGAAACGGAAGTTCAAGCCCTGAAGTTTGAAAAATGGTGAAGCAACGTGCAATTTATGTGTTCTTACCTTTATCAATGCCCACCATTCAGTTTACAGTAATCGATGTTTCTATCAGGTAATCAATATATGTTGTTGGAAAAACATTATTTTCTCTTAAAAACATATTTAGGATGATATGTGTTGACAAAAATCAGCTGATAATGCCACAAAATGTAATCGATTTTGTCACAAGATCTGATTTTTTACAAATCAACATAGCACAACAACCTGACCTGATGGAGAGAAACGTATGCCATTTCCTGATTCAGCAGTGCAAAAAGACCCTAAATCAATTGTAGAAATCTAGACCAGTGTTTCCCAACCTTGTGCCTCCAGCTGTTTTTGGACTACAATTCCCATCATCCCTTGCCACTGGTCTTGCTAGTCAGGGATGATGGGAGTTGTAGTTCAAAAACAGCTTGAGGCACAAGGTTGGGAAACACTGATCTAGACAACATTCAAAAGGTAAAAAATTGTTGCCCAGTGTATAATTTAACATCTTTTGGGGGCAATTCCAAACCTGTTATTCCAAGAAGAAAGGCCTCTGGTTTCTTTATAAATGAATATTTCAACATTTTTTTCAATTCATTATAAATCTTTTCCCAGAAGTCTTTCACCTTGGGGCAGGTCCACCACATATGATAGAAGGTACCTTCTTTTTCTTTACCTTTCCAGCAATGGTTATCACAGTTATGATAAATCTTTGATAATTTAACAGGGGTCAGATACCATCTATACATCATTTTCATTATGTTTTCCTTTAGTACAGTACTTGCAGTGAACTTGACCCCTTTCTTCCACAATCTTTCCCAATCCTCAAACATTATGTTATGTCCTACATGTCTTGCCCAATCTATCATCACTGATTTAACTTGTTCATCCTTCGTATGCCACTCTAACAATGGGAAATGTAGTGTTTTCAAAGCCCCCCCCCCCCCAATGTTGCAGGGGGCATTCTCTGGGTGTTTGGTGCTGCTTTGGAGTGAATCAGATGACATTGGACCTTTGGAGAAATCGTGACCCTGTGGGTTAGGGCACTGAAGCCTTATTTTTTGGGGGGGGCGCCATAAAACGTGGGGTTTTCACTGCCATGGATCACAAAACGGCTGCTGTTTTGTGCAAAGCTGGTAGATTGAGAAACTTGTATTTTATTTTTATTTTTAAAAAGATAAACTAAAGGTGTGTGCTTACAGGTAAACAGATACCAGTGTGCATGCCCATTATGACCTCAGGCAAGAATCAAGAAAATACAGGTGGTCCCTCTTAACTGACATTCTGAACTGAACAGAACTGAAGGGAGGGGCTGGTTCTGGAGCAAAGCTGTTTAGATTGGGTTTGGGTGGATGCGAAGAGGATGCCTCCAACTTCTTGGGCTTTGCTTATCAACTTATTCTGCCTTCTGGGACCCCCCAGCCCAAGACCAACCACCTCTTGGATAGGTGAGCATGCAGATATTTTGGAATGTGAGTGTGGGGCAGGATGACCGCGTATGAAAGCTCATTTGAGCACAAGTGCTGGCCCCCCTTTTCTCTCCCATGGAGGCCCTGAACTGGCCAGCTCCTGGTTCAGGGCCTCCAAGGGAGAGAAAAGGGAACCTCAGTTACTCTTTGCCTTCTGAGGACAATGTCTCACTCCCAGAGCCCCAATACTTACGGCTGCTGCTCTAACAGCCTCAGGACATCCAAGGGATCATGAGCAAAGCACACAAGCCCTGCCCGCCAGATGTGAAGCACTGTACGGAGAGAATTTGGGTTTTTTAACTGGCTGAACAGAGTTTCAGCCCTTGGGGAATTTGATTTCTTAAACATACACCTTCCCCTTCCTTGTGTCCCTGGGGAGAAAAGCCAATCCTGCTTTCTTCCTTTGGTAATTTAAATCAGAGGAAATAAACTCTTTCAGTGGTCTAATAGATTTGCTGAATCATGAATTCTGTACATGCACAGAGGCTATACCTCTTGAAACCCCAAAGATGGGCAAGATGGGGCATTTCTCTCCACCTGCCTCCACCGGATATTGCTGATGGCCAATGAAAGCCCAAGTAGGGATTCCTAGTGGGGGATGTTGCTGTGGTATAGTGGAGGAGCAGGGCCAGGAGGCTAACTTGGACACCTGAGAACACAAAAAAGCAGCAGCAAAACAACTACATGTTTCCTTTTAAATGGGCCTTCCTGCTGAGTGTAAAGCATAGATCCTCATTTTTTAAGGGAAAAGGGAGAGAAGGCTTCTCCCAAAGTGTTAGAAGGCCACAAATAATGTAACAATAGAACAAAACAAATGTGCCGTTTCATGTGATACAGAATCCTATGTGCAAATCTGTTAGATTGAGAAATTTGTACCAAATAAGAAAAAAAAAATTAAAGGTGTGTGCTTGCAGGTAAACAGATTGGAGCTTTTCTGCAAGATCTTGTGAGATCTCATTGAAGTCTTGCAAGATGTCTAGGAGAGCAAAATATGTATTGAGATTTGGGAGAGATCTTGCATGCTCTTTCAGGGACCAAAGCCATCACTGCTGCAGCGCCAAAGGCAGGTGGCTAGGGGGTGGTGAGTGTCCCACGGGGCGAAATGGGATGTACCCCCCCTCAAGCTCAGGATTCCAGAACTAACAACTGTCAGTTGGGAGGGACGGAAGGCAAGGACCCACAGCCCAGGTGGGGCTCGCTAGCTTGGGGAGGAGGTGTGTGATTCCTCAGCTGGAGTAGATGCAGGACAGTTGAGGCTTACATACCTCATCACCGCAAAAGCTATAACTGGAAAGCTGTCCTGGCCAGGCCTGTGTCCTTTGGCTCCAGTTGGGAGTGAGACGGATGACGTCTGATTTTTGGCGAAATATTTTTTTAAAAAAAAATTATGATTTTCAAGTTTATACATTTCAATAATTTTGCAGTCATTTTAACATTTCAAAACTTGACTTCCTTCCCCCTCTTTCTGCAGTTCTTTAAATTGATTCTTCATATCTTATGCATATCCAAATTACCTCAATTTCTTCATTTATGCATCTGCTTTAAATAGATAATCTTATTAAACTGCAGGTTATTCCAATAATCCTGCCAATGTTCTTATCTGTTTACAGTTTGTAACTATTCATTCAACCATTTCCATTCTTTAATAAAAAGTTTGTTCTCTTGCTCCTAGAAACGGTCAGCATGTGACAGAGGCCACATCCTGGGAACGGTTTGACTGGCCACCTAAACCAGGTGAGAGCAGCCAAAGAGTCTCAAATGCTCAGGAACTTCCCCTGTGTGCCAAGACAGGCTCCAGAAGATTGAGCGGACAAGACCAAGCGTGGGCCCAGTGGTCAAGAAGGTGGTTTCTGCAATGCTGTGGAGGGAAGTGAGGGGCAGATGGGGCTCATCCACCTATAAAGATAGCCCATCGAGGAGAAGGAAAACTCTGATCCTAATTTGCCTTGTGGGATATCTTTGGGAGCTGAAAAGGCTAAGGAGTAAAGCCTACACAAATCTGGATTGGAGTCCCTCAGGCGGTTGGATGGCGCCGGTTACAACCCCTTCTGACATCTCCTGCAGCCCAACTGGTGCCTAACTCTGCTTTCCTTGGAGACACATCTGCAAAGCCAAGAGAGGGAGTCTTGTCATCTGGGAAGCCCTGGACCTCCAGACACACTGCCCAGTCTTGCTCCCTGGAGAGGTCACTTTGGGACTGCTGACACCGTTGCTTGACTTTTGACCTCACCCCTGGAGGCGTACTCCATTGCTTCTCAAGACAGACAAATGCCAACATTAAAAAACTATTTGAAAGAATTTTATTTCATTCACAAAAGACAATCTGGCATGTGATTAGGACAATGGTTTTCAGACAACGGGTGACACGTTTATTGATCCAGTTTGGAAGGCTCTGTCTTGCACATGCAAGACACATGCGCAGTTCCATCTAGGAGCAACAACAAGGGAAGGAGCCAAACTGTCGACTCCTGCAGCGAGACTCAGGATTTCCACTCGTGCTCACAAACGTAGGAAAAAGGACCACCTAGGATAAAAGGATGATCACAGAATAGCATGTTTGTAAAGGAACTTGATTAGAATAATGATGATGATGATGATTTTTATTTTATTTTTCTATTTGGGTTTGTGGGGAAGGGGGGGGACTGGGTCTTGGTGGGGAGGGAGATCTGTGCTGGAGTTGCTGGCCTCACTGCTGTCGCTGCCCGGAAGAGAGAAGAAGAGAAAATATTTTTAATCTTTCCATTTATTATTATGTTGACAACCCATCTTTCCTTCAAGGATCTCCAGGTGGCTTACGCTATTCTCCCTTTCTTTAATTACATTTACTTCCTCATTCCATTTCTCTTCCAATATCTCTTCCTCCTCCTCCTCGGAGACCAGGGGGTGGATTTTAGGGGCACGACAGCAGGAGGCCAGCAGCTCGCACAGCCTGCCACACTGGCCATTCTCTCTTTCAACAGCCTTGGAGAACAACTGAGTAGGCATCTAGAGCGTCAACTGAACAGGCATGTGGATCAGCTAGTCACTGGGCACAGTCTATTCTTTTGGAGGGGGCTTTCCCCAGTTTCCATTTATAAGAAGTTTGAAAGGTTGCCTCTTTATAAAGTGTGGTCTCCTTGTGACGAGAGACCACACTGGAGACTCATAGTGTTTTTGAAATATATAAAGGTAAAGGGACCCCTGACCATTAGGTCCAGTTGTGGCCGACTCTGGGGTTGCGGCGCTCATCTCGCTTTATTGGTGGACCGGTCATGTACAGCTTCCGGGTCATGTGGCCAGCATGACTAAGCTGCTTCTGAACCAGAGCAGCGCACGGAAACGCCCTTTACCTTCCCGCCGTAGCGGTACCTATTGATCTACTTGCACTTTGACGTGCTTTCGAACTGCTAGGTTGGCAGGAGCAGGGACCGAGCAACGGGAGTTCACTCCGTTGTGGGGATTCGAACCGCCAGCCTTCTGATAGGCAAGTCCTAGGCTCTGTGGTTTAACCCACAGCGCCACCCGCATCCCTATTATTTATTTATTTAGATACTTGGGTTTGGAGCGAAGGGAGAACTGGGTCTTGGAGAGGCGTAGAGCTGTACTGGAGTTGCTGGCCTCACTGCTATCGCTGCCTGGAAGAGAAATGAAGAGAAATGAAGAGAAATGAAGAGAAATGAAGAGAAATGAAGAGAAATGAAGAGAAATGAAGAGAAATGAAGAGAAATGAAGAGAAAGAATTCTTAATTTTTTCATTGATTACTACATTGATGGCCCATCTTTCCTGCAAGGATCTCCAGGTGGCTTGCGTTATTCTCCCTTCCTCCCTTCCTCATCCCATCCCTGAACTCTTCTTGAATCAGGGAGCTGCCTCCCCCCATCCCAGTGATCCAGATTCTCTCTGGCCTCCCTGTTCCTCAAGAACAAAGATCAACACTCCCCATCTATATATCGGTGGCATCCATCCCCTGGTCGCTTGGTCTTACATAAATTGTTTTCACCTTCACTAAAGATTCCTTCTGATCTTCATAACCATCACTTCATCCTCCCATTTCTCTTCCAATATCTCTTCCTCCTCCTCCTCACAGACCAGGGGATGGATCTTTGGCACGTGACAGCAGGAGACCAGCAGCTCACGCAGCCAATCTTTATAAACTAATCTAACCATGACTTGGTTCCCTATGTTTCTGAATCTTGAGGGATAGTAAAAGAAACAGAATGCAGAAGGAATTAGGAATCCTACTTATACTTTATATGAAGAAAGTCTCTTCATTACACCAGAAAACGTATTTCCTTTCTCACAAACTACCTCCTCAAACTAAAGATGTTGTTGTTTAGTCGTTTAGTCGTGTCCGACTCTTCGTGACCCCATGGACCAGAGCATGCCAGGCACCTCTGTCCTCCACTACCTCCCGCAGTTTGGTCAAACTCATGCTGGTAACCTCGAAAACACTATCCAACCATCTCGTCCTCTGTCGCCCCCTTCTCCTTGTGCCCTCCATCTTTCCCAACATCAGTGTCTTCTCCAGGGAGTCTTCTCTTCTCATGAGGTGGCCAAAGTACTGGAGCCTCAGCTTCACGATCTGTCCTTCCAGTGAGCACTCAGGGCTGATTTCCTTAAGAATGGATGCGTTTGATCTTCTTGCAGTCCATGGGACTCTCAAGAGTCTTCTCCAGCACCATAATTCAAAAGCATCAATTCTTCGGCGATCAGCCTTCTTTATGGTCCAGCTCTCACTTCCATACATCACTACTGGGAAAACCATGGCTTTAACTATACGGACCTTTGTTGGCAAGGTGATGTCGCTACTTCTCAAGATGCTGTCTAGGCCTGTCATTGCCCTTCTCCCAAGAAGCAGGCGTCTTTTAATTTCGTGGCTGCTGTCACCATCTGCAGTGATCATGGAGCCCAAGAAAGTAAAATCTCTCACTGCCTCCATTTCTTCCCCTTCTATTTGCCAGGAGGTGATGGGACCAGTGGCCATGATCTTCGTTTTTTTGATGTTGAGCTTCAGACCATATTTTGCGCTCTCCTCTTTCACCCTCATTAAAAGGTTCTTTAATTCCTCCTCACTTTCTGCCATCAAGGTTGTGTCATCTGCATATCTGAGGTTGTTGATATTTCTTCCGGCAATCTTAATTCCAGCTTGGGATTCATCCAGCCCAGCCTTTCGCATGATGTATTCTGCATATAAATTAAATAAGCAGGGAGACAAAATACAGCCTTGTCGTACTCCTTTCCCAATTTTGAACCAATCAGTTGTTCCATATCCAGTTCTAACTGTAGCTTCTTGTCCCACATAGAGATTTCTCAGGAGACAGATGAGGTGATCAGGCACTCCCATTTCTTTAAGAACTTGCCATAGTTTGCTGTGGTCGACACAGTCAAAGGCTTTTGCATAGTCAATGAAGCAGAAGTAGATGTCTTTCTGGAACTCTCTAGCTTTCTCCATAATCCAGCGCATGTTTGCAATTTGGTCTCTGGTTCCTCTGCCTCTTCTAAATCCAGCTTGCACTTCTGGGAGTTCTCGATCCACATACTGCTTGAGCCTTCCTTGTAGAATTTTAAGCATAACCTTGCTAGCGTGTGAAATGAGTGCAATTGTGCGGTAGTTGGAGCATTCTTTGGCACTGCCCTTCTTTGGGATTGGGATGTAGACTGATCTTCTCCAATCTTCTGGCCACTGCTGAGTTTTCCAAATTTGCTGGCATATTGAGTGTAGCACCTTAACAGCATCATCTTTTAAAATTTTAAATAGTTCAACTGGAATACCATCACTTCCACTGGCCTTGTTATTTGCAGTGCTTTCTAAGGCCCATTTGACTTCACTTTCCAGGATGTCTGGCTCAAGGTCAACCACACTACCTGGGGTGTACGAGACATCCATATCTTTATGGTATAATTCCTCTGTGTATTCTTGCCACCTCTTCTTGATGTCTTCTGCTTCTGTTAGGTCCTTACCACTTTGGTCCTTTATTATGGTAATCTTTGTACGAAACAAACTAAAGATGCTCATCTTTAATTTTATAGTCCCTTTCCTCTTTTGTGCAGTTCTGCCCCTCCTTTCGCCACTTTTCTTCTCTTCCCGATTCTCCAATTAGTCCAGCCGTTTCTCCTAGACCATGCTATGCCATCTTTGCCATCTTTATAGGTTAGTGTTTAATATAAGTTCAATATTAAAAGTGTTGCCTTCTCTTTTACCTTTGTTTTCCAGTAACTTCCACTCTTTTACCACAAACAGCGCTGACAATCCAAGTCTTTTAACTCAGTCTCTTTCGCTGGGCTCACGCCACTTCAAAGTAAAAAACAAGTTAAGTCCTTGAATTCCGCTTCTTTTAATGGGCTAGTACTGCAGCTGCAGAGTGAAATTTGAATCTGTCTTCCTTTTCTTACTGGTACTTGTTAGAGAAATCTTTGCTTATGCTTACGTATAATGAGAAAGATTTCCAATATGTTTAAGATAAAATCTCCCGTTCTTTACTCTTTATGTGCTAGTCTTTCGGGTCTGTTTCTGAGCAGTTCAGTTTCTATAAATAAGTCTCACAGACCCTCTTCTCCTCAAGCTCTCCTTGTTGGCTGCCGTTCTTACCCTTTGGGACTTTGAGGCTTGCTGCTGAGGATTGCTCGTGTCCTTGCGTCTAGGTACTCTCTGTCGACTCACCTCCTGGTTAGGACGTGGGCTTCGAAGGGTTCATTTTTTGACACTGCCGGACAATGTCAGCCCTGGGCCACGCCCAGAGCCTTTTTGGGGGTCGTGTAGCCTCCGCGTTGCCCCCCAAAGTTCCCTCTAACAGCTGCTAGGCACGGAGAACCCGCGAAGCACATCCACAACCTAGGGCGGAAAAAGCGGAAGCCCTTACATACCAGGTTTGGAAGGGGGATTTGGTCTGCGATAGGCTTTTTCCGTAGGGACACGGGTGGCCACAGAGCCTAGGGCTGGCTGATCAGAAGGTCGGCAGTTCAAATCCCCGCGACGGGGTGAGCTCCCGCTGCTCGGTCCCAGCACCTGCCAACCTAGCAGTTCGAAAGCACAAAGTGGAAGTAGATAAATACCGTATTTTTCGCTCTATAGGACGCAATTTCCCCCCTCCAAAAATTAAGGGGAAATGATCAAAGCAGCAGAAATAAGAGATGATTGGATCCCTTTAAGAGCTCAAAGCATGGGTACCCCCAACAAAAATTTAAAATTCGGTTTTGTAATTTGGAACTAATGTGATTTGATTGGTTTGCTAATAAAAAATATATTATAAAAAAAACAAAAATTAAGGGAAAATTTGTGTGTGCCCTATGGAGTGAATGCAGGCTGCGCAGCTAAGCCCAAAGCCAGAGCAGGCAGAAGGAGCGCTGCGCAGTGCTCCGTCTCGCTGTTCTAGCTTGGGGTTAGCTGCGCAAAGCCTCCGCAGGGCAGCAGGGTGAAGGCCCCCTGCTGCCCTGCGAAGGCTTCAAAGGCCATCCCCGAAGCCAGAACAGTGAGGCGGAGCGCTGCGCAGCGCTCCGTCTCACTGTTCTAGCTTGGGGATGGCTGCGCAAAGCCTCCGCAGGACAGCGGGGTGCCTTCACCCCGCTGCTCTGCAGAGGCTTCAAAGGCTGCACCCGTTGGCTTCAGGCAGCTATCCGCAAGCTTTCGGAGCGCAGCAGGAGTTCCCGCTGTACTTCGAAGGCTTGCGGATAGCCATCTGAAGTCACCTAGCAGTTCGAAAGTGGAAGTAGATAAATACCCAAAGCCAGAGCAGGCAGAAGGATCGCTGCGCAGCGCTCCGTCTCGCTGTTCTAGCTTGGGGTTAGCTGCGCAAAGCCTCCGCAGGGCAGCAGGGTGAAGGCCCCCTGCTGCCCTGCGAAGGCTTCAAAGGCCGTCCCCGAAGCCAGAACAGTGAGGCGGAGCTCACTGCGCGGTGCTCCGTCTCACTGTTCTAGCTTGGGGATGGCTGCACAAAGTCTCCGCAGGGCAGCGGGGTGCCTTCAGCCCGCTGCTCTGCGGAGGCTTCAAAGGCTGTGCTCTGGGGGCTTCAGGCAGCTATCCGTAAGCCTTCCAAGCGCAGCAGGAGTTCCCGCTGCACTCAGAAGGCTTGCTGATAGCCGCCTGAAGCCTGGAGAGCGAGAGGGGTCGGTGCACAGTTTTCCCTCTCTGCGCAGCGCCCCTTCAGTGAAGCGGGAGGAGAAATCGAAGGGGCTCCGTTTCTCCTGCCACTTCGCTGAAGGGACACTGAGCAGAGAGGGAGAGAATTCCCCCCCCCCCGTTCTCCCCCTCCTATGATCCGGTGCGTCTTATGGTCCGGTGCGTCCTATAGAGCGGAAAATACGGTAGGTGCCGTTCTGTCGGGAAGGTAAACAGCCTTTCCGTGCACTGCTCTGCTTTTGCCAGAAGCGGCTTCGTCATCCTGGCCACATGACCCGGAAGCTGTACGCCGGCTCCCTCAGCCTATAGAGCGAGATGAGCGCGCAACCCTAGAGTCGTCCGCGACTGGACCTAACGGTCAGGGGTACCTGTACCTTTACCTAGGCTTTTTCCAGATCTGCCTTACTGCCCTATGTTTCTAAATCTTGAGGGAGAGCAAAAGAAGCAGAATGCAGAAAGAATTAGACATCCTACTTACACTCAAGAAGAAGAAATCTTTATTTTGCCGGAAAACATCATTACTTCTCACAAACCACCTCCTTTCTCCTGAACTATCCTCAAATAGTTGCTCTTCCCAAAGTCCTCAGCCAAGTCACTCAGCAGGGGGACGTGTCACAATGGAGGCCCTGACCCTGTTGCTTTAGCTACCTTGCTTAACAATGTGAATTGTTCCCCTTAACATTAATTTTTCAAATATATCTTCCAGTGGGTTTTTATTTTTTTTATTTAGGAAGGATCTAGAGCTGGCTTCATCCAGCACAGTGCATTTCTGGACAGGACAGGAAACACCTTGCAAACACACACTTTTCAACATCCCTTCTCAACATCCTGTAATCAACTGTCCAGTATTAGGATGGACAGGAGCAGGACTTCACCCTTAGACCCCCTCATCCCCCTGTTTCTTTCTGTTTCTGCCCAGTGTCTTCTGCCAATCAAAAGCTTTCCTTAGCTTGCAAGGAAGTGAAATGTTATGAGTTACTTGGTGCCAGACTCCCCTTTGCCATGAGTTTCTGGGTGCCAGGCACTGAACCCCTGGACACTGAACATCTGGGGAATTGATCTAAGCTGTACCCCAAGCACTACATTTGATTGTTGGTTATTAAAAACTGATTGAAACCATTTTATTTCATTCACAAAAGAAATTTTGACATGTGATTATGATAACAGTTTATATAATAAAGGTGACACGTTTATTGATCCTTTTTGTAAGTTATTATTTGTCTACTTTAATGTATTTTTTATATATATTAATCAGTAAGGGGGTGGGGTGGGAAGCAGTTTTGCATATGAAACTGGTGGATGGCTGTCATTAATCCAGATCAATTTCATAGAATCATAGAAACTTATAGCTGGAAGGGACACCAAGGGTCATCTAGTCCAACCCCCTGTGATGCAGCAATCTCAGCAAAAGCATCCATGGCAGACGGCCATCCAACCTCTGCTTAGTAACCTCCAAGGAAGGAGAGTCCACCACCTCTCATGGGAATCTGTTCCAATGCCAAACAGCCCTTACTGCCAGAAAGTTTTTATGAATGTTTAGTTGGAATCTCCTTTCTTATAACTTGAATCCATGGGTTCGAGTCCTACCGTCCAGAGCAGGAGAAAACAAGCTTGTTCCCTCTTCCATGTGACAGCCCTTAAGATATTGGAAGATGGCTGTCAGATCTCCTCTCAGTTTCCTCTTTTCCAGGCCAAACCTACCCAGCTCCTTCAAGTGTTTCTCTTCCATCTTAGTTTCCAGACCCTTGGTTGCCTTGGTTGCCCTCCTCTGCACACATTCCAGCTTGTCAACATCCTTCTTAAATGATGGTGCCCAGAACTGGATACAGGACTCCAGGTGTGGCCTGACCAAGGTAGGAGAGAGTAGGACTTGGACTTCGTTTCATCAGGACCCTGGACTTCCATAGATGCAACCTAGAACAGCATTACCATTTTCTGCTGCTGCACATTCCTTGTGGCTGAGGCTCAGGGTAACGCCCCCGGGACCTTTCAGTTCATGGTGTCCATGGAGGCGCAGGTCAGTTCTGTGTCCAGGGCAGCTGTTGACCAGCTTCATCTAGTACGCAGGCTGAGACCCTATCTGCCTGCGGATTGCCTCGCCAGAGGGGTGCATGCTCTGGTTATCTCCCGCTTGGACTACTGCAATGCGCTCTATGTGGGGCTACCTTTGAAGGTGACCCGGAAACTACAACTAATCCAGAATGCGGCAGCTAGACTGGTGACTGGGAGTGGCCCCCAAGACCTACATTGGCTCTCAGTATGTTTCCGGGCACAATTCAAAGTGTTGGTGCTGACCTTTAAAGCCCTAAACGGCCTCAAAGGCCCAGTATACCTGAAGGAGCGCCTCCACCCCCATCATTCTGCCTGGACACTGAGGTCCAGCGCTGAGGGCCTTTTGGCGGTTCCCTCCCTACGAGAAGCCAAGTTACAGGGTAGTGGTGCCTGCCCTGTGGAACCCCCTCCCACCAGATGTCAGAGAGATAAACAGCTACCTGACATTTAGAAGACATCTGAAGGCAGCCCTGTTCTGGGAAGCTTTGGTCAGACCTCACCTGGAGTACTGTGTCCAGTTCTGGGCACCACAGTTCAAGAAGGACACTGACAAACTGGAACGTGTCCAGAGGAGGGCAACCAAAATGGTCAAAGGCCTGGAAATGATGCCTTATGAGGAACGGCTAAGGGAGCTGGGCATGTTTAGCCTGGAGAAGAGGAGGTTAAGGGGTGATATGATAGCCATGTTCAAATATATAAAAGGATGTCACATAGAGGAGGGAGAAAGGCTGTTTTCTGCTGCTCCAGAGAAGCGGACACGGAGCAATGGATCCAAACTACAAGAAAGAAGATTCCACCTAAACATTAGGAAGAACTTCCTGACAGTAAGAGCTGTTCGACAGTGGAATTTGCTGCCAAGGAGTGTGGTGGAGTCTCCTTCTTTGGAGGTCTTTAAGCAGAGGCTTGACAACCATATGTCAGGAGTGCTCTGATGGTGTTTCCTGCTTGGCAGGGGGTTGGACTCGATGGCCCTTGTGGTCTCTTCCAACTCTATGATTCTATGATTCTATGATTCTATGATTCTATGAATGTTTGACAGACTATTTTATTTTAATATTTTGTTGGAAGCCGCCCAGAGTGGCTGGGTATAAATAATAAATAATAAATTATTATTATTATTATTATTATTATTATTATTATTATTATTATTATTATTTTATGATGATGACTGTGAGGTGTTACAAGTCATTAACTTCAAGCCACACTGCCATGCCTTTGAAGACACAAACCATCCCAGCTTTTCAGAACTGGCTATCATGGCTTCTTTAATCTTTGTGTATTGCTCCACCATGTGGCTGAATCATATAAAGCACTGACTTTTACATATCTCTTGACCTCTAATTGCAAGAAGATCTCGTTAACTTGGATTATAATCTTTATAAATTGGAGTTGTGGAGCAGGTCCTCGAGAGGGGGGGGCTCCCACCATTTCTCCTCAGTCCAGCCCCTGACAACCATGTGGGTTACAGCGTCGAGGGCTCATTTTGTGGGGCGATGTGAAACGTAGTGTTTTCACCCCAAAACCTTGCAGGGGGCATTCTCTGGGTGTTTGGCGCCGCTTTGGAGTGAATTGGACGACGTCTGACTTTTGGAGAAATTGGGATCCCGTGAGTTAGGGTGCCAAAGGCTCATTTTTTGGGGTGCCATGAAATGTGGGGTTTTCACTGCCAAACATTTCAGGGGGTCTTTAGCAGGTGTTTGCCGTTGCTTTGTTGTGAATCCTAAGACATCAGGTTTTCAGCGAAATCGTGGCCACCATAGCTTTCCTGACAGATGATTTGGCCTGTCACCCTTGTGTGGAAGTAAAGGATGAGATTCCCCTACTACTCCGCCTGGGGTCTCCAATGTGGTGCACCCAGCCTCCACTCACACTATTCCTATGCTGGGGAATTGTGTGGGGCAAGTTAAGATTTATCTGTGAAAGAGGACTTAGTATTTTTCTTGCTTTTTAGTGTAATGTACTATGAAAAGGTCTTAATGGAATTTTCTTTTTTAAATGGAATTTTAATGGAATTTTCTTTTTTCTTTTTTGTTATTACCCTGTTTGCCAGTGTTTGTCCCTGGTAATTAACTGCCCTGATGTCTTTGTAAAACAGAAAAACAACTAAAAACCCACAATGATTTCACTGTGCACACAAGGTGTGTTTGAAAGTGAATGTGAGTTACAAGAGATGCTAACCCACTTGTTCTAAAGTGAAAGCCTTCTGGGACATAATATACAACGAGGTAAAAACGGTTTTGAAATATAATTTTAATAAAAAACCAGAGGCATTTTAATTAGGCTTAATTGGTGAGGAAATACATAAAAGTGATGTAAACATGTGTATGTATGCCACAACGGCTGCAAGGACACTTCTGGGTCAGAAATGGAAGCAGCAGGAACTTCCAACACTGGAAGATTGGCAGGTCAAGATGATGGAGTACGGAGAGATGGCCAAGTTGACGGGGAAGATCCGGAATCAGTGTGACAAACTGTTTCGTAAGGACTGGAACAAATTTATATTTTCTATGAAAGAAAATTGTAAACATTTGAAAATGTTTGTAGGCTTGAATTGAAATGCTCTGTAATGTAAATATAAGGAACTGATTTACCGATAATAAGGTGAAATATTATAATTTGACAAGGGTAAATAAGTGCTTATAGAAATGCGAAGAATATGGAAAGTTATGTGGAAGTCAGAAAGAGGGAGGGAAGGAGGTCGATGCTCTTACAGAGTAATATATTAAGTCATAGAATTATGTAACAAAATGTGAATATGTGGAAAACTCAATAAAAAATATTTTTTAAAAAATACAAGAGATGCTAGCCCTTTCTCCCTGCCTCTAGCATAGGAGGCAACTCCTAGGGACCAAGGTCCCTTCAGCCCCCCCCCATAAAATATTTGAGGGGGCCCGCCTTCCCCCAAAGTTGATGGGCATTGCCATTCAAATGGTATGTGTGCACCATGTCATATGATCGATTACACAGGACGGGGTTTACCTGGTCCCCCCACCTAATATTTTATTCAAGTTGGCACCCCCTGGTCTCTAGGCCTTCACAGCACAATCCTATGCATGCTTGCTGAGTCCCGTGAGCCTCACTCCCAATGCAAAAAGGCAGAGACACCCCTAGATTACTCAGTAGTACATATAAAGGTAAAGGTACCCCTGCCCGTACGGGCCAATCTTGCCAGACTCTGGGGTTGGTGCGCCCATCTCACTCAAGAGGCCGGGGGCCAGCGCTGTCCGGAGACACTTCCGGGTCACGTGGCCAGCGTGACATCGCTGCTCTGGCGAGCCAGAGCCGCACACGGAAACGCCGTTTACCTTCCCGCTAGAAAGCGGTCCCTATTTATCTACTTGCACCCGGGGGTGCTTTCGAACTGCTAGGTTGGCAGGCGCTGGGACCGAACGACGGGAGCGCACCCCGCCGCGGGGATTCGAACCGCCAACCTTTCGATCGGCAAGCCCTAGGCGCTGAGGCTTTTACCCACAGCGCCACCCGCGTCAGTAGTACATATACATGGGGGGAAACAGAACTTCACTAGACTCCCTTACACCCCACTGCACATTCTTCCCCTATTTATTTTGAATTGCTTAGGGGGAGGCAACCTAATATTTTGACTGCTTTAGGGCCGCTAAAGGTCTTCATCTAGCCGTGCGTAGAGATGAAAGGAAGAAGTGAAATACCAAGGGCTGCCTATTTCAGGGGAAGGGCAAGGGAAGGGGGTGCTTCTACAAGTTTCACTGGGACCCAGAGGTGTGGACTGTGGTTCTGCGTAGGGATTCTAGCTGCAGCTAGCAGCAACTGACAAATTGGTCCATCCATTTCTCATTTTCCCAGTCTTAGATTTGATCCTCCACATTTCTGCAGTACTTTCCATTTTTAAAGAGGAGTCCTCATGCAAATCCAGTGCTGCATGCAATTTTCGTAATGTTCGCATTTATGCAAGCACCTTTCCTGAATATAATGCATGCTTGTATGTTCTGTTTCTACACACACACATTGTAGAGGTGCTTGGCTGCTTAACATGGCGGACTCAGAGACTACTTCGATGATGGAGGGCTTAACACCCAGCGCCTCACACACACACACACACGCTTCCATGGAGGCAGGAATGGGCTCGGGAGATGATTGCGGGTCTCCTTTCTAATCGATACCCCTCAACAAGGTATGGAAGGCAATTCAGCCTCAGGCTACCCCCCTCCCCTCTTCCAGAGTCTCCTGCAAATGGGTGAGATGCTGCCATTGCCACAGATTGGAACAAGAAGCCCACTCCGCCACTGTTAGTGAGTGAAGCAAGTGGGGCATAAGCCCTGGTATTATAATATAATTGCAGTATTGGATCAGCACAGCTACCCAGATTATTGGACTCTCCTTGTTAGCATGGCTATATGACAGCTGTCCTGATGAGATTCTGTCCTTTAAAATATACTGTACTACAGCACCAGTGGTTATAGCGACAGTTCAAATCAAACTGATAATGGCTACAGTTTAATATGCAGAAGCACATATAAGCATATTCAGGATGGAACATAAAAAGGAGGAAGAATATGCCTCTTTTAGAAAGGATTTCCTCATAAACAAAACTTGCTGCTCCAAAATGTTTCAACATGGAATGCTTCTTTTCTGGAATTCAGACTCTTGGGGCTTATCCAGTTACCTTCCTCTGCCTTTTCCAGGAACAGTCCAAGCTTACCCTGTGATCTGCCATGTTAAGTTGTGGGTGAACATATCAGTGATTCTTCAAACAGCTCTTGTTTATTCACAGGCCAGAACAGAACTGAACTGAAGGGTTCAGCCAACCTGCTTATATAGAGCTCCAGTA